>NC_134354.1:498188365-498492115 GCF_048569485.1 Anomaloglossus baeobatrachus
AAGAGCCGGGTACAGTCCCAGAACTGTGGCATCTAATGGATGCGACTATTCTGGGCGGCTGCTGGCTGATATTGTTAGGCAGGGGGGCTCCCCATAATGTGGTGCTCCCCATCCTGAGAATACCAGCCTTCAGCCGTATGGCTTTATCTGGCTGGTATTAAAATTGGGGGGGACCGCACGCCGTTTTTTTTTAAATTTATTGTACTGCACGATATAGACACGCCCACTGGAGGCTGTGATTGGTTGCAGTGAGACAGCTGTCAGTCAGGCGGGGAAAGCAGGGAATACGAGATAGAATAATGGGCGGCCGGCTTTTTCAAAAGAGGAAAAGGATCGGTAAGTATGAGAGAGGAGGGGGGGGGACAGAGACCAGGAGTGATTTTAAACGATTTCGATCGTTCTGCTGGACATGCTGAGCATGTGCAGTAGAACGTGACGAAATCCGTCAGCGGATTCCGACGCTTAGCGCATAGCGGCGGAAACCGCCACCATAGACAATCATTAGACACCGTGGCGGATTCCAACGGAATCCGTCATGGTGCGCTATTTTAACGCTCCAAAAAACGTTACATGCTGCATTCAATCCGCTAAACGCAGCGTCAAAATAACGCCGCTGCGTCGTCCAGCGGATGCAACGCAGACACTTGCGTTACAGTGCGTCGTCCATACAACTCTATGGAGTATAGCGCGGTCCATTAACGGACTGCGCTATTCTCCATAGTGACGGAATGCGCTGAACGCAAGTGTGAAACTAGCCTAATACATATGCAAGAGAGCCACTGTAATAATAACTGTGTATTTGGGGTTGACTCTCAGCAGTTTTTTAAGGAAAAAAGTTTGCTGATAATTGTTCTTGATGTTTATATTTGGCTACGTCTTCATGGACGGATCAGTTTGTAAAGGCATTGCAGCCATGACTATGGGCGTTGCGGTAATCTATGTGCACACCGTCAAAACAGTCCCATTCATTTGAATGGAACGGATTTCAATCAGAAATATTTATGCAACAAATCTGCTGCATGTGAATATATGCTGTGTGCTTCCTATGGTATCTGATGGCAAAGTAAGATACAAGCTCAGAGATTCTTCTTATTTTGTTTGATTTCAGCAGTGTTTATATGCACATAATGAGGGAAATGTTTAAAGGGAATCTGTGATTTCACAGCCCAAAATGTTTATGTGCATAACTCTTCGAATGACAAGTCCAGTAATTACTTTACCTGGCCCCTTTGTTCCTCTGTTCTTAAGAAATCAGCATTTGAATTGATATGTAAATTAGGCAGAAGAGCTGTTTGTAGATCTGAAGCCTCTGTCACTCCAGGTCTATTCGTCACCTCGTCCTGCTTAGCTGACAATGCCTTTGCCTGAAGTCACACAGCATAGAGGCTAAAGGCCCCTTTACACACTGAGACTTTCAGCGATCCCATCAGTGATCCCAACCTGGCCGGGATCGCTACAAAGTCTCTGGTGAGTCTCTGGTGAGCTGTCAAAAAGGCAAACCTGGCCAACGACGTAACAGCGATCCGGACCTGCAGAGCGACCTAGCTAGTCAAACACTGGAAACGAGTGATGTGTCACAATATCTGTCAATTACTATTCTCTGTCAGTCGGTCTCTCCCTCTCGGTCTCTATTCTCTCTCTGTCGGTCCGTCACTATCTCTGTCCCTCTCTCACAGTCTGTCGGTCATTTTCCCCTCCTGTCTCATACTCACCGATCCCCGGCGCGGCGCTGCACGGCATTCACACTGCTGCGGCGGCTTTTACTATTTTGAAAAAGCCGGCCGCTCATTAAACAATTTCGTATTCCCTACTTTCCCTGCCCACAGGCGCCTATGATTGGTTGCAGTGAGACACGCCCCCACGCTGAGTGACAGGTGTCTCACTGCACCCAATCACTGCAGCCGATGGGCGGGTCTATACTGTGCAGTGAAATAATTAATTTAAAAAACCGGCGTGCGGTCCCCCCCCAATTTTAATACCAGCCAGATAAAGCCATACGGCTGAAGGCTGGTATTCTCAGGATGGGGAGCGCCACATTATGGGGAGCCCCCCAGCCTAACAATATCAGTCAGCAGCCGCCCAGAATGGCCGCATACATTATATGCGACAGTTCTGGGACTGTACCTGGCCCTGGTGCGTTGGCAAATCGGGGTAATAAGGAGTTATTGGCAGCCCATAGCTGCCAATAAGTCCTAGATTAATCATGTCAGGCGTCTCCCCGAGAAACCTTCCATGATTAATCTGTAACTAAACACACACACCGGAAAAAATCATTTATTAGAAATAAAAAACATAAACAAATTCCCTCATCACCAATTTAATAAGCCCCAAAAAGCCCTCCATGTCCGGTGTAATCCACGGACCTCCAGCGTCGCTTCCATCTCAGCTGCATGCAGGTGACAGGAGCAGCAGAATACACCGCCGGCTTTTTCAAAATAGTAAAAGCCGCCACAGCAGTGTGAATGCCGTGCAGCGCCGCATCGGGGGGGATCGGTGAGTATGAGAGAGGAGGGGAAAATGACCGACCAGACTGTGAGAGAGGGACAGAGATAGTGACGGACCGACAGAGAGAGAATAGAGACCGAGAGGGAGAGACCGACTGACAGAGAATAGTGATTGACAGATATTGTGACACATCACTCGTTTCCAGTGTTTTAAGTCCCCTTTACACACTGACACTTTGCTGCACAGCGGGAAACAAAGGACCAAAGAATGGTCCTGAACGATTTGTAGCGATCATCAACTTCACAGCAGGGGCCAGGTCGCTGATGTGTTTCACACACTGCAATGTCGCTGGGGAGGTCGCTATTACGTCACAAAACCGGTGACGTTACAGCGATGTCGTTTGCGATGTTGCAGTGTGTAAAGCCACCTTAAGGAGTTGTCAGCAAAGGAGGAGGAGGCCATGCTGGGCGAGGAATAGAGTTGGAGTGACCGAGGCTTCAGATCTACAAACACATCTTCATTTCAATTTCAATTCAAATGCTGACTTCTCAGGAACAGAGGAACACACAGGCAATGTAAAGGAAGGTTGGATTTGTTTTTCATAGACTTACATGTGCATAGTTTGGGGGGGGGTGACAACCTATTGACTGATTAAGATCAATACACATTATGCTTGTTTTAATTAAAAGCACATTAGCCTCAGATGCACTTTAATGAGATTTGTCTCCTAATAATTCAAATGCATCTCTTGCTGTCTGTGCACCAGAAAATCACATTTATACCATTTACAAAAAATGGCCTGCAGCTGAAGGGGATACTCCCAACAATTTTACAGATTCAATTAACAATGGCGGCAGCACTCCCAAATCACAATAATAACCTCCAGAGTACATGATGCAGGTTAGGTAACTCCAGAAATGTGAGGGAAGAAAACACACAAATGTACTCGCGAATATATATATATATATATATATATATATATATATATATATATATATATATATATATATATATATATATATATATATAATATAATGTGTGTATGTATATATGTATTTCTCCAACTGTCCACAGTAATGCCAAACAGTGATTCCAGTCTTAGGGGAGCATCTTATTATGAACAGGAGGACAAATAAATGAAAATAGTATCCCGAAATAATGTGTGCGAGACAAATAGTAAATGTGGGTGCAGGTATAAATGGCACCTCAGAGTGGAGATGGGTCAGAATTTGGATCAGCCTGGGTACGTCAATAGTTGAAAAACAATCTGTCCCTGAGTCCAGTGCCTCCCCGATACTGTGTGTTGCCCTCATATAGGATAACAGTGGACGCATTACCAATCCGCCTGAGTGTTTTGATGTCTTTCTGTAACTTATCATGCTTATTGAAGCGCTTGATGATTTGTCTGAGTAAAGATTTTGTTAACCACCTGTTATGCCCATGGTATTGACTTTAATACATGGCTCATTTGTTCTATGCTCTATGTTCTGCACCGAGCAGTGTGAAGGTTGCTGTCCAATCCTGAAGGTCAAGTAGCACTCAGGCGAAACTGAGTGTGCCGGGAAAATACGGTGTGCTGTGCATTGTCAAATTACCGATGTATGGTGTAAAGAGCAGGAGAGATTAGATATTGCTTTACCAGCTCATCAGACCCATGTATACAATAGTTACACATTGTGCTGCCCGAAATTGAAGTAAGCGACAAATCTAATCCTTTCTAATGTTTACTTTTATTTCTTTAACTGCTGACAAATGTTTAATGGATAATTGTATTTATTACTGGGGTTAATGTACATTTAGATTTCAATTGTAGCATGTATTTAATAGCAGCTATAGTATTATGGTTGCTGCAATTTGCTGCTCTCTGTGGCGAAACTTGAAGCTCATGGGCCGCAATGCAAAAGGTCCAACCTGGCCCCCAATTATTACAAGTCTTTAACATTATTGAGCTTTTCATATTGGCCAAAGGGACTTTTTGGCCCTTCAGGTCCCAGGGCTCGAATGCGATTGCAACCCCTGCTCCTATTGTAATGTTAGTACTAGTGCTACTAAGTGTTATGTTCCCCGATATTACTTCTTTGGGGTATGTTCACCGATATTACTTTTATGGGTTATGTTCTCTGATATTGCTTCTATGGGTTATGTTCCCTGATATTGCCTTTAATGGTTATGTTCCCTGATATTGCCTTTAATGGTTATGAAGTGACCAGCCAGGGAGGCCTCTGGCTGTGTAGTCGTGGCAGCACTATTTTCAAGGCACATCCCTGACTCCATCACTTCCTTAATGTTGAGAGAGTGTATGTCTGTATCTTCATCGGCCGATGCGCAAAGATGCTGCAGGCAACAGTCCAGATGCAATAAAATCGACATTTATTCACAACGATAAAGAGAAAAACACTCCGGTCAGCGGATTTCGGCAATACTAGTGGAGCTGGGGACAACCTGCCCAAACGCACCCTCTGATGGGGATATGCCCAGAGTACTCCTCCCACTCTTCAGCCAAGCATACACCGGACCCACACCGGCAGAATAGGCTTCAAGGTTGCGCCACTGGACTCCCACTCTTCAGCCAAGCATACACCGGACCCACACCGGCAGAATAGGCTCTGAGGTTGCGTCCACCTCCTTATCTCCGGTGTCCCCTGATGTTCCGCTCACACAATCGCACTTGCCGCTCCAGATGTTCACACTCCGCTGACCGGGATCCTCTCCTCCCACACACATTCAGACCTTGCCTAGATATCCGGCCGACTCCTCCTCCCCGGTGGCAACAGCCGTCCCACCCGGCCACTAGGGGGTGCCCTAACACATCACATAACAATATAAAATTCAACACTTTTAATAATCACAATGCCGGGTAACTATGCTAAACTAGTAGGGGGTAGGCCCACCCACTACATGCCTCCCCTCTTAAAATCCGAGCCTCCCGGCAAGGCTCTTAAACACATAAAAACATAAACACATAAAAACCTTTCGGTTCAGTCCTCAACAGCGGCACCA
This sequence comes from Anomaloglossus baeobatrachus, assembly GCF_048569485.1. Lineage (NCBI taxonomy): Eukaryota > Metazoa > Chordata > Amphibia > Anura > Aromobatidae > Anomaloglossus > Anomaloglossus baeobatrachus. The sequence goes on from NC_134354.1 coordinate 498,193,811, forward strand.
GTTCAGCGGCGCTCCCGATCTTTAGGGACGCTTAATGGCGCAGCAGCGCTCCCGGTCTCTGGATAGCGCCCGGAGGCTCAACAGCGCTCCCGGTCTTAGATGGGTGCCCGGAGGCTTCAGTAGCGCTCCCGGTCTTCGCTGGGGGCAACAGGCCCATAAAACTTTACAACAACAGAGGAACTTTCTGCCGGTCTGGAACAACACCGGTCTCGGCAAGTGCTGGAGGCAACAACCTACTCTGGGGGCCAGGCTCTCTTCCATTCTTCCGCTTGAGCCTGGATGTAGGCCCCCAGAGATTGTCCCGGCTGGCGGCGGATTTGCCTGAAAGACACCGGGGCGTAGGGCGGTTCCTCCGGCACAGCTGCTGCAGCTCCTCTTGGCGGTGACTGTGTTCCTGCCCGGGATGGTGGTGGTGCGTCCAGCATAATGACTGGCTTATTAGTCACGTTTTGGGTCACCGCTACCACGGCTGGGAACTTCTCCGGATCAGGAGCCGGTTCCATCACGGCCTCCGGGGCAGCAGTCAGGACGCGCCGGGGCTGAGGAGGCGCGGGCGGGAGCGGTTTGGCATGGCTCCGGCGCCGCTCTTGCTGCTCCTCCCACTCTATCTCCTCCTGCCACTGCTCCGCTTCCCGGGTGGTCGGCATGCGGGAGACGCAGACGGCAAACAGGCCGCGGCTACCGGCATCCGGCAGAAAGGTGACTTTTTCACCCGGCCAAAGAGTGTGAAGTCGCTTAGGGAGTCCTTCGACGTCGAGATGAACCCGGTTATAAAAATAATCATCCCCGGTCTCTACTTCTCGGATGAAGCCGTATCCCTCTTGCTGGTTAAACTTGACTACCACCCCGGTCACAAACTGCTGTGCCAGCTCCTCGCCACCAGAGCCGGACAGCATTTCCCGGACGATGGTCTCGGCCAGGAGACGTTCCTGGACGGGGTCAGGCTTCGGGGTCGGGACTCTGGGGCGCGCCTTCTCCGGCGAGATGGTGACTGGGTCCCAGAAGAAGCCCAGGTGATCCTTCTCTAGACGGCCGGCTAACTCCTCGGCCGGCTCTGGCGTCGGAACAAATGGGGTGGCGGCGGCGTTAAGCTGCGGAGTGTCCCATGGAAAAACAGCAACCCCCGGACGACTGGGCATGGGCGGGGTAGCATAGGTCGCCTTCACCTCTGTGATGGTGCTCCCGGTTTGAGCATCCCATGAGGTCTTCCAGGAAACCTTGTCTGGCCTCGTAGAGCCTCCCGGTCCAATGGGAAGGTCCACTATCGCGGCCTCGCTAGCAGGGGCGAACCGAGGTCGGCCTCGACCGAGGCTGATGAGGGCCATCGTCGTCGCCAACTCCGCAGGTTGCCCAAAGTTCTCCATCTCGGTTTCCGACCGAATCGCTAATAATGGCGGCGGTGTCGACGCGGAGGCTGGAGGAAGTGGAGGCGGGTCTTCATTTCCCGCTCTTAAACGAACCCCACCCCCAGCCTCACGCATCATCTCGACTCCTCCGCTGAGGTACTTCTTTTTCTTCTTCCATGCCCTGGAGCTGGCGCCTCCCCTCTTTGGGCGGAGTACTCCATGCCTTCTCTTCGGCACCAGCCAGCCCCAGGCTCTTCTTTCGGCGCCAATTTTCCGCGCCTTTTCTGTTTCTTCACAGACGTCGGCCATCTTGCCGCCATCTTGTGCCCGGTCCAACGCCTTGGGCACTTCTTCCTCCCACCATGGGACTGGGAATCTTCTTTCATAATCCGAATTCCGTGCTTCAGGCACTACTTGGTCTTCAGACTCCTGGTTCTCCGGCAAGGGACTCGGATCCTGCCGACTACGCCACATGAAGTGACCAGCCAGGGAGGCCTCTGGCTGTGTAGTCGTGGCAGCACTATTTTCAAGGCACATCCCTGACTCCATCACTTCCTTAATGTTGAGAGAGTGTATGTCTGTATCTTCATCGGCCGATGCGCAAAGATGCTGCAGGCAACAGTCCAGATGCAATAAAATCGACATTTATTCACAACGATAAAGAGAAAAACACTCCGGTCAGCGGATTTCGGCAATACTAGTGGAGCTGGGGACAACCTGCCCAAACGCACCCTCTGATGGGGATATGCCCAGAGTACTCCTCCCACTCTTCAGCCAAGCATACACCGGACCCACACCGGCAGAATAGGCTTCAAGGTTGCGCCACTGGACTCCCACTCTTCAGCCAAGCATACACCGGACCCACACCGGCAGAATAGGCTCTGAGGTTGCGTCCACCTCCTTATCTCCGGTGTCCCCTGATGTTCCGCTCACACAATCGCACTTGCCGCTCCAGATGTTCACACTCCGCTGACCGGGATCCTCTCCTCCCACACACATTCAGACCTTGCCTAGATATCCGGCCGACTCCTCCTCCCCGGTGGCAACAGCCGTCCCACCCGGCCACTAGGGGGTGCCCTAACACATCACATAACAATATAAAATTCAACACTTTTAATAATCACAATGCCGGGTAACTATGCTAAACTAGTAGGGGGTAGGCCCACCCACTACAGTTATGTTCCCTGATATTGCCTTTAATGGTTATGTTCCCTGATATTGCCTTTAATGGTTATGTTCCCTGATATTGCCTTTAATGGTTATGCTCCCTGATATTGCTTTTATGGGTTATGCTCCCTGATATTGCTTCTATGGGTTATGTTCCCTGATATTGCTTCTATGGGTTATGTCCCCCCCCCCTCTATATGTTTCCCTATATTATGGTTATGGGTTTTGCTCCCCTATATTCTGTGGGCATACCTACATGTGGCTTTACCTTCACTTGAAACTAATCTGCATACATTGCGTTTTGCAGTTCTGTTTGCAGAAGCATGGCGTGAATTTCCCACAGATTTTTTTTTTTTTTTTATTTATTTATATGGACCATAGAATTTTATTTTTTTTTTTTTGTACTGGTTTTGATTTCCGTTTTTACATAAGCAAGTCAAACGCAAAAACGCAACCAAACATATGTGATCGCTCAGCAGAAAGCCTGAGTTTCATGAGCGCGAGTCTGTTCCTCTAAACCTATATTAATATAACTTCATTGCTCTGGTATAAAGGGACTGTATGTAATAATCACTGACTGGTGCTATATTTTATTGCAAACCTCGTCCTAGTGGAGCTATCGTATACAGCATGAAAACAAGGTAATTTAAGATCTTGGAGCTTGTGAACAAGCCAATTAGTATCATTTTAATCTGAGTTTTATCTTTTGTAATCCTCTTTACTTTGTCTGAGTTAGTACTTAACCCATTCATATAGTCACTGGTGGACACAGACCGAAAAGGGCCCCTGTGCAAATACCATTTAGGGGCACTTTTATACGCCAAGAACTCATCAAAAAGCACAATTCCTCCTGCTTTGAAGGTGGAAATAGCCCCTTTACCTCTTAGACCCCTTTGTGGCCACACAGGTTGCACTAATGATATGTCCACCCCTGCATATACTGTTCCATGTGAAATACTAACAATCACACTTGCGTTGAACAGCATCCGTTGCATTGTGTTGTGTGACAGATTCAACGGATGCGTTGCATATAGTGGCACAACGGATGTAACGGATCGTACAAAATAACGCAATCCATTAGGTTTTTTTCTGGACTTCATACATCTGGGCATGCGCAGTTGTGTAAAGACGGTTGCGTTAACGGAATTCGCCACCATAGGCGTCCATTATAAAAACGGCCGCCGACGGAATCCTGCAGGTTGCGTTTTTTTGACACTCCGCCAAGCGCAGAAAAACACTACATGCAGCGTTCCATCCACCAGGCGGATGCAACACAGCGTCGACTGATGGATGCAACGCAAGACCATCCGTTCCTATCCATAGCTAATAGAAGTCTATGAGGAATAAAACGGTTTCCTGCAACGGTTACCGTAATTCCTCAAGGCGGCGGATAGCAACGAATGCCGTTCAACGCAAGTGTGAAACCGGCCTAAGCCCCATAAATTAAAATAAGTTGGAAGAATGTGTTTGTTTTATAGCTATAATAAAAAAAAACTTCCAGGCCATGTCGAAAGTATGCACATACTGTGTTGTCTATAAAGACTGTGCTTTATGGCAGCTGCAATAAATATCCTGGTTATCTTTACCAACTCTAGAGTCCTCACAATTTTATGTTCACATTTTGCCTTGTTCTCTATATAGTCATATTGTAGTAATTATTATGATGTTACTTATTTACCACTATCTCCCTCTGCTCAGTCCAGGGCCAGAAGCAGTCAATCAGTGGAACAGAGCAAGGGGACAAACTGCTCATAATTGCTAGTATGTCTGTGCCGCAGAAAATAACTAGAGAGTTTAGGAAAATTGAACATAGGATGAAGTAATTGTATTAAATCAATTAGTACAACACAATTCTAGTATGTGTCATAATTACTTAAAGAGAAGCTGTCATCATGATTTAACCTGTTAAAGTAAATGTATGGCCATAATAGCCCTGTTATACTGATTTAATGGCTACCAGTAGTGACTAAATCAGTAGCCTGGTTGTTGTTTAATACTTGAACAATCCGTTCTCATTCCTCATGTTCATTCCTACAAAAATAATGACTCCTATATTCCCCTCCGAGGCCTGCATGGTTCCAGCAATGTCAGAACTACATTCCCAGGGTCCATGTAACATCATGACACGTGAGCTTCGCAAACAATCTGTTCCGCCTTCCTTCTCCTCACCTTTTGGATGTTAAAGTAATTAATAGGAAGTGAGTGCTGCGACTGCCACTCACCTCCTGTTAATTACTTAACCCTACGAAGGCGAGGAGAAGAAAGCCAGTGATGATTGGTCATAGGACTCACATGCCATGATGTCTTGTGGACCCCGGGGGAACTCGAGTTCTAACGCCGCTGTAGCCAAGCTGGCACCGAAGGTGAAAATAGGCTTTCTTAATGCGGTATCACTATAAGGTTATGTTCACACACTGCTTCTTTTACTGCATTTTTGGTGCATTTTTTAGGTCACAAAGATACACCTAAATGCATGCATTTCCTTCTCCTAGTAAAGTCTGTAAGATTTCTATTTTACTGTCTACACTGAGCATCTTTTTTTTTGGCTGCATCTTGGCTGCGCTTTTGAAGATGCAGCATGTCAACTCTTTTTTTGCGGTTTTGCCTGCATTTTTGAGCCCTTCCAGTCAATTGATTTGATTTAACACATTGGGCAAAATGCGGTAAAAACTACGTGTTTTATTATGCGTTTTTGCCGCAGGTGCATTTTTTTGGGGGCCAAAAACGCTGCATTTTGTGGCTAAGAAAAGATGCAGTGTGTGAACATAGCCTAATCATACTGACCTGAAGAATACAACTGTCTTATCACTTTTGACACAGTGAACGGCTTAGAAAACAATTCCTGAATTGTTGTTTCTTCATGATTCTGCCTTATAAAAAGCAGAATAGAAAGCAATAAAAAATATGTGGCCCAGAATGGTACCAAAAAACCCTCCAACTCATCCCGCAAAAAAAAAGGCCTGACTCTATTGCCAGAAAAATAAAAAAACTAAAGCCGTCAAAATTTGATGATGGAAAAACCTATATTTTGTGAATAAGCAAAAATAGGTAATATCAGCTCACCAAGCCTGCTGCAGTCCCATAATCGTCCTGTGGTGGATGATCAGCGCACGGATGGTCAGAGGTCTCCAAATAGATATAAAATATAAATCCAGCGCAATCACATGGAATATTAAAAAGTTGTCTTCTTTATTGATAGTTTTTCCTAAAATCCAAAAGGTACATGCAGCATAAAAATAAAGGATGCCCAGGTCAGAGCCCAGCTCTGACCTGGGCATCCTTTATTTTTATGCTGCATGTACCTTTTGGATTTTAGGAAAAACTATCAATAAAGAAGACAACTTTTTAATATTCCATGTGATTGCGCTGGATTTATATTTTATATATATTTTGTGAAGTGTTTTTTTAGCGCAATAGTAGCCAAACCTAAAAAAAACTATATACGTAAATTTGATATTGCTGTAATCGTACTAACCAGATGAATAAAGCTGCCTGGTCACTTATACCACAAGGTGAACGGCATAAAAAATGACAATTCTTCAACTGCTGTTGATTTGTTTACTCTGCCTTCCATAGATCACAGTATGGTGTGGCTCATATTTGTCCTGAACTCTACGCTGAGCGCATATACCGGGAATTAAGTGTAAATTTTTGAAAAAAAGTGATTCCTACAGAATCCCCAATGAAAAATTCACAGCAATAAGGCAGGGACTGACTGGTACAAAAGGATAAAGGGCGCTGCCCGTGAGGTCTTACTTTTACAACCTTTATAACAGTGTTATCTTTCACTGCAATGATGACCGTGATGCTAATGAAACTGCAATTTGTACGATTGTTTTATGCTATTGTGAGGCTAAAGATATTGGAGCAATGTTGTCTGAATGCACAAATTTCAGTAGGATTTTGTAGATATGCAAGGTGTCAATATGATCATTATCTTTTATGGTAGATAAGCTGGCACTATATTTTTGGGGGTTAGTTGTATTATTTGTACATTGAAAAGGTTGTCCTATACCCGTTGCTTATTAGTGAACACAGATGAAGGGAAGAGGGATTCTGTGCCCACCATATGAAGACTGTTGGCCGCACATGGGCACTGCTACTCTATGCATTTGGCTGAAGATAACGAAGATCTCTTTACGTTATTTGTATTCTCATTATATTGTACTGCAGTCATAGTCTTCTCTCTAAGGCTGCTTTCACACATCCGGCTTGAGCTCTGCGGCTCAATCCGGCTGTGGAAGCTATGCAACGGATGCGGTGAAAACACCGCATCCTTTGCATAAGTTTTTCCCTTGCGGCCCGTCCGGTTTTTGCCGTTTGCGGCATGCTACTGAGCATGCGCAGTGGCAAAACCCGCATGCGGCGGCCGGATGCGGTTTTTGCCGCATCGCGCCGCATCCGGCCGCCATAGGCATGCATTGAAAAATGCGCCGCATCGGCCAAATGCGGCGCGATACGGTTTTTTTTTTTGCCGCACGAACAAACATGCTAGGCAACGTTCCATCCGGCCGCCGCATCGGCTAAATCTGCTGCATGCGGCAAAAACCGGATGGAACGCAAGCCCATGCAGCACAATGTGGCACTAATTAAAGACTATGCAGAAAAAACGCAACCGGCAGCAAAAAAAAACGGTTGCGATTTTCCTGCAAAGTGCCGGAGTGTGCCGCATTGCAGAAACCGGAGGTGTGAAAGCAGCCTAATTCCTTCTCTGTACTTGTGAACTTTGACCCGTTATGATAACATAGGTTATGAAAGTCTGGTTTAACAATCTGCAGGTCTCAAGATTATAGCTAATTACCACCTTGTATGGAGCTGAAAATGCATTATCGTGAAATATACATGAGCTTTTGACACAGGATACATCTGATTGATAATTGTTTCCTAGTGCTAAATCCTGCGTGTTGTCCTGTACGGTAAATGAAAACTGAAAAATATTCATATTCTGAGAAATATTAAATGTCTTCAGTAAAGCATTAGTAGCATTTCATGTACATGCCATGGCATAAACTACAACATTACAAACACAATTCCTCTACTTTTTTTATACAGTTGTAATAAACATTACTATACCAGTAACCACAAACCGTATCAGACTGGGGTGCATTAGCTTAAAGTTAGCGGTTTGGCAGCTGCCGCGAGACCAGGTGGTTGTGAGCTCTGGAAACCTAAAATGTGTGAGGCACAGAAACCTTTAAAAAAGGTATATAGAACGCGTACATGGTAAATAAAAACTCTTCTTTTATTCAAAAAAGATTAAAACCATTGCAAATCCATAGTAAAACAGGTGCGTTTCTGGCAGACCAGTTCTTTTAGTCATTGCATGAAGGATTATGACCAAGGGCATTGGTCTGCCGGAAACGCGTCAGATTTTACTATAAATTAGCAATGGTTTTAAACTTTTTTGAGTGAAGAGTTTTTGTTTACCATGTACGCATTCTATAATTGGTATCCACCTATAGCCTACATGGAGATGACCATATGCCCGCATAAAAATTAGAGACAAGTCCGTTTTTGGTCCACGCGACTGATGAAAATGACCACCAATCAAGTGTAGGGATCTGTGAAAATCACTGACCGCACATTGATGCCATTAGCACACTGTTTTTGTGCTGTACATGATTAACATAGATATGGATAGGAGAAGCTTTGCAATTTATTATTTTAATGTTTTCTATGCGTGAAAAACTGATAGTAAAAATTGACACTAACAAAACACTGATGAAATTCGAATAGCTAACACTGGTGTCCAGTTTTTGTGCAGATGAAAAATCACTGACATTGCATTAGATTTTAGCGATATTGTGATCTCTTGTAAGTCACCATTACGTCTTAAATATTTCTCAATGGCTGCTTGAGCAAAGTTGAGTATTTGCATAATGGTGCAATTTGTTGAGCGTGATTCCTCAAGTATCCTGTAGGTGAGTGAAGCAATACCGCGTGTCCGGAGAACGCTGGATGGAAATGACTAATATGGCTTATTTTAACCTACTTTTGAAAGTGCTTCATTTCTTTGACAGCAGTAAAATTACAGTATAGACTGCACTAACCTGATGGGATTGTACATTCTCCATTTATTGCCATAGTTAAGCTCCCTCCAGAATGGGCTTTTTCTGAAGGATTGGTATGGGCTTTAATTAAGATATATTTTTGCAACCTAATTTTTGTATTACTTGAATCCATATAAAAAATAAAGCCACTCTGCACGTAATAAAGGTATCAAAATATCATGGACATACCACTATTTTTGTGGAAACATTAGAAAACCCTAAAAAAATTATGATTGTAAGTGATTCATGTCTACCAACCATAATTCTGACATTTACTGCATTTTTTGTAATTACAGTAAAAAAAAAAAAAATTAGATGCCTTAAAAATTTTTTACAGTCTGGTAATAAAGCACTGTATTTTTATGGCCCATCAAATAATTTTTGGACAGTTGGCAACCCTGCATGTAGGGCTAATTAAAAATGTATATACAAGTGCATTTCAATTAATTAGAATATCATCAAAGTTAATTTATTTCAGTAATTCAATACAAAAAGGGAAACGCATGTATTATATAGTCATTACAAAAAGAGTGATCTATTTCATGTGTTTATTTCTATTAATGTTGATGATTATGGCTTACAGCCAATGAAAACCCAAAAATCATTATCTCAGAAAATTAGAATAATTACCACGATACATCGGCAAAGGCTTCCTAAGAGTATAAAATTGACCCTTAAATGGCCATTTACATTCTGTGACATCGCTAACGATATATCGTCGAGGTCACAGTGTTTGTGACGCACATCCAGCGTCGTTAGCGTTGTCGCAGCGTGTAACACGTATGAGCGACCTTAAACGATTGCAAAAGAGGCAAAAATCGTTGGTATGTCAGACGTCGTTCACTTACCAAAAATCGTTGGCTATTCAGTAGCGAGGTTGTTTGTCTTACCTGCGGCAGCACACATCGCTATGTGTGACACCGCAGGAACGAGCAACAACCTCATGCCTGTGGCCGTCCGCAATGAGGAAGGAAGGAGGTGGGCGGGATGTTCATCCCACTCATCTCCGCTTCTATTGGACGGCTGCCGTGTGACGTCGCTGTGCCGCACACGAACAACCCCCTTAGAAAGGAGACGGTTCGTCGGCTACAGCGACGTCGCAGGGAAGGTCAGCCCATGTGACGGGTGTTAGTGATGTTGTGCGCCACGGGCAGTGATTTGCCCGTGACCCACAGCCGACGGGGGCAAGTACCCTCGCTAGCAATATCGGTACTGATATCGCAGTGTGTAAAGTACCCTTTAGTCTGGTTCTGTAGGCTACACAACCATGGGGAAGACTGCTGACTCTGTTTGTAATGACTCTATATAATGTGTTTCACATTTTGTATTGAATTACTGAAATTAACTTTTTGATATTCTAATTTATTGAGATGCACTAGTAAAATAAGAAATTTTTATAAAATGTTTTATTTTTGCAGTGTAAGAATGGATGCATTAAGGCAAAGTTTGTAGTTATGGACTAATAAGCTGGTGATTATTCAAAGGCCCAGGGCAAATTACTCTTGTGCCAAAGCCTATACACAGGTTACTTGACATTTTATTAGAGGGGCCTGATTAGAAAATCCCTAATCAATACAATATACAGCACTCCACAAAACTAGAAGATATTTTTTTGGTATATGAAAATCAGTCATTGAAAACAAAGGTGTGTTTTTGTTTTGTTTTTTTTTCCTTTTTATGTCTGTTCTATTGTACAATGTATGGATATATGGTTCGACTTGTTTGATCAATCTTCCTTGTAAGATATGCAAGCTTTTAAGTCACAGAAAGGCATGGTATGCCATTCATATACTGTATGTTAAAACAGATTTCCACTCAAAATGTTAAAAAGGCAAACCCAATTAAATAAATGACCTCACCCATGAGCCATCTGTTTGTCATGTCATTTTCAGTGGAAGCGCGACACCATGCGGACAAATGCGGTTGTGCATGAAGCACACAACCGCATGGTTTCGCGCTTCCACTGTAAATGAATGTACTGTACTGTATGCGTGCCGGTTCCGGCATCCAGCGAAATGCCGGATGTGTGAAACGGGCCTTTTTCCTGCAACAGATTGTGATGTTACTATAGGAAAGAAGGTTGTGCACTATGCTTTTGGGGAAATGGCATATATTCCAGAACCTAATACGTAAGTCTTGTGGCGATGTACCTTACAGGGTGGTTTACTATTATATTACAGCGCAGCAGTACGACATGGTCGATGTGCCACATAAATAATGAAAGGTCATGGGGAATTCCAGCAAAGCTGGGACCTTCTGGTGCTCAGACGTCTCAACGGTTGAACGCTCGCCAATCATATTTTGATGGCTTATCCAATTGGAGAACTTAAATAATTTTTCATCATCAAGTATTGTACATTTTATTAGTGTGAAATATATATTCTGTACACACACTTTGCTTTGCCCGCAACCTCATTGCTGCTTACAGCTTGCTCCGTCTTTTATATTAGAAAAATGAAGTCACTGATCTGGAAATGATGCTTTTCTGGGCATGGACAAAAGGTGATGTGTGTGTATTTAGAACCATACAGAAAGCAGCAGTTACATCACCCGTCACCTCAGATGTCCTTTCCCTCTGTCTATGGACATCATTGTAACAACTCCGTGATATAGAGGACAGCTACGTGTCGTTCCACCCATGTACACACATTAGATGCAAACAATGAAATCATCCTGTGCTTCCCTACAGAGCATCCAACTGTATGTGAGCACATGCACCTAGATAAGACACCTGGGCCATTCTAACCAATATCAACCTTTATCTGAAGGTGATAAACGGCAAATGTGAATTCATACATGGTATATCAGTCATTCCTAATCTTCACTTTACCAGACTACAGGCCTATTTACACACAACGATATCGCTAACGAGATATCGTCGGGGTCACGGTGTTGGTGACACACATCCAGCCTCGTTAGCGATGTCGTTGTGTGTGACACCTTTTTGCGATCAGTAACGATCGCAAAAAGGTGTCAAAAAGTTCGTCGTCTACACGTCGTTCATTTTTTAAAAAATCGTTCCTCGTTTGGAACGCTGGTTGTTTGTTGTTCCTGCGGCAGCACACATCGCTATGTGTGACACCGCAGGAACGAAGAACAACATCGTACCTGCGGCCGCCGGCAATGAGGAATGAAGGAGGTGGGCAGGATGTTCCGACCGCTCATCTCCGCCCCTCCGCTTCTATTGGGCGGCCGCTTAGTGACGCCGCTGAACGAACCTCCCCCTTAAATGAGAGATTGTTCGGCCACAGCGACGTCGGTGAACAGGTAATTGCGTGTGACGCGGCCATAGCGATATTGTTCAATACGGCAGCGATCACCCCGTGACGCGCCACCGACGTGGGCGAGTGCTATCGCTCGCGACATCGCTAGCGATGTTGCAGCGTGTAAAGCCCGCTTACATCACACAAGTCGTTTTTTGTGTTTTTGTTATTTCTACCTCTTCCAGTTTTTTTTCTCATAATTGATGCTTTCTTGTGATACCTGTGCACAATACATTTTTCCCACTATATATATCAGCGTTTAGAACCCTGAGTGGCAGCTGTCCTGTCAATGAAAGTGATTGATGCAATTAGCTTCCAGTAGACTTCCCCCAATCAGAACAATTTACTATTTTATTATCTACTATTATTTGTATCGGTTTACATCGACTATGTCCAATAAAAATACATGTGGGGCGTTACACGGTATTTCTCAGTATAGTAGTGGTTTTCCATGGGAAAACTACTGATATTTATTTTATGTAGATACGGTATATATGTAATATGCACTACAGTACAAAAGTTTGGGGTCACCCAATTTTGTCTTTTACATGACAAATCATACTTTTATTTATCAAATGAGTTGCATAATGAATAGAAAATATAGTCCAGACATTGTCGAGGTTAGAAATAATGATTTTTATTTGAAATAATTTTCTCCTTCCAACTTTGCTTTCGTCAAAGAATGCTCACCTTGCAGCAATTCCAGCTTTGCAGACCTTTGGCATTCTAGCTTTTAATTTGCTGAGGTAATCTGGAGATATTTAACCCCATGCTTCCAGAAGCCCCTCCCACAAGTTGGATTGGCTTGATGGGCACTTTTTGCGTACCATACGGTCAAAGCTGTTCCTTCAACAGCTCAATAGGGTTGACTGGCTGGTGACTGGGCTGGCCACTCCATTACAAATGGCATACCAGCTGCCTCCTTCTTCCCTAAATAGTTCATGCATAATTTGGAGGTGTGCTTTGGGTCATTGTCCTGTTGTAGGATGAAATTGGTTCCAATCAAGCGCTGTCCACAAGGTATGGCATGGCGTTGCAAAATGGAGTGACAGCCTTCCTTATTCAAAATCCTTTTTACCTTGTACAAATCTCCCACTTTAACTGCACCAAAGCAACCCCAGACCATCACATTTCCTCCACCATGCTTGACAGATGGCGTCATGTACTCTTCCAGCATCTTTTCAGTTGTCTTGCATCTCACAAATGTTCTGTGTGATCCAAACACCTCAAACTTCGATTTGTCTCTCCATAACACTTTTTTCCAATCTTCCTCTGTCCAATGTCTGTGTTCTTTTGCCCATATTATAATCTTTTCCTTTTTATCAGCCAGTCTCAGATATGGCTTTTTCTTTGCCACTCTGCCCTAAAGGCCAGCATCTCGGAGTCGCCTCTTCACTGTAGACGTTGACACTGGCGTTTTGCGGGTACTATTTAGTGAAGCTGCCAGTTGAGGACCTGTGAGGCATCGATTTCTCAAACTAGAGACTCTAATGTACTTGTCTTGTTGCTCAGTTGTGCAGCAGGGCCTCCCACTTCTCTTTTTACTGTGGTTAGAGCCTGTTTGTGCTCTCCTCTAAAGGGAGTAGTACACACCGTTGTAGGAAATCTTCAGTTTCCTGGCATTTTCTCGCATGGAATATCCTTCATTTCTAAGAACAAGCATAGACTGTCGAGTTTCACATGCAAGTTCTCTTTTTCTGGCCATTTTGAGAGTTTAATGGAACCAACAAATATTATGTTCCAGATTCTCAACTAACGCAAAGGAAGGTCCGTTTTATATTTTCTCTAATCAGCAAAACTGTTTTCAGCTGTGCTAATGTGCCACCCCGTGCTCGATGGCAGCCGAGCCGCTCGGGTCTGGACCTTCAGTGGGTGGCTCGAGGGTCTCCGGACCCGGGGGTCCTGCGGTCAGTCCGATCAAAAAGGGGTTGGCGGTTTGGGGACGTAGGTGTACGGCCGGAGCTGTGTTTAAGTTTGTGATGCCACCCACGGGATGTGGTGAAGGTGGACACCACCGATGCAGTTACGGGGCACCCGGGGGAGATCTTGCGCAGCAAGTTGTTAACCCCTCCGTGGGTAGGGATGGTGGCCCCGGGACCCGTTGGGGGAGTTGGGCGGTGCAGGGAGATGGGCGGCTGGAGGGCACTGATGTACTCACTATTAGTAAACACACGAGTCTCTGGTAAACCAAAGTGATGGTGGTCGGTGCCCGCAGCCGGCTGCAGTCTGGTTCCCCACCCGGTTGGTGGTCTCAGTCTTTCTCCTGCACCTTTTGTGTGATGGTGGTGGACTAACTGCGCTTGTAACTTCAGGAGTCCGCTCCCCGGCTTGTGGTTGTAGGAGTAGCCCTTTGCCCGCAGACGCTGGCCCGTGGGATCTCTTTGCCGTGGTGGTGGCTTTCTATCCCCCTCGTTGGGCTGTTGTCTTCAGTCGGGACTTTGGGTGGGACAGGACCTCTAGTCCTGGCCTCAATCAGTTAATTAGCTAGCCCCCAGTAGCTTCTGGACCTAGCTTCAGGGTCTGAGTACCCCCTTTGTGCTCCGGTTTCCGAGTCAGTTCCCCGGGTCCGTACCGGCGGGCCACTACCCTGTCCCGGTCCACCACGGTTCCACCGAGCAGTCTTCCTGGCTCCTGCAGACAGAGGCCTCCGTCTGCCTCCTAGCCAAAGATGCCCGGGCTCCTACCCTGGCACCTGTCAGTTAGTTGCAGACCTGCCACACAGGCCTGCCTCCACTTTACTTCACCTCAACTAACTGACTACTTTTCCCGCCCCAGGCCCTCTGAACTCCTCGGTGGGTGTGTCCAACTGCCTGGCTCCGCCCCCTGGTGTCCCCAACAAGCACTGAGGGGGGTGACTAGGGTTTTAAATGTTTAGCTGCGGTCACCTTGTTAGGGCCCCGCATTACACCAGTCCCTTATCTGTGACTACCTGGCCCGGCCAGGGCGTCACGCTAACATACTTACACAAGGGTTTTCAAGGGATTTCTAAACATCCATTAGCCTCCTAACACAGGTAGCAACACACAATGTAGCATTAGAACACTGGAGTGGTGGTTGTTGAAAATGGGCCTCACAAAAAAGCAGTGTGACTGTACTGTATCCTAAATGAAAGACATTGTTTTGTCTCTATAGTAATTATTATTCTGAATACAAACCTCAGGAGTTGTTTGACAATGTTATCTAAGATTACCCATTTCTAAATAACACCTGATAAATGAGCAATAGAAAATCCTCCACTTGGAATATAGCCATAGAATTGCCCAACTACATTTCGTGTGTCAATTTATCAGATCTTTTTTCCTTTTTTCTCCCACTAACATCTTTTTTTGCTGTTTGCCATCTGGGCTCATGTCCAACAATTAGTCTCTCTTGTTGTCCTTAGACATTTCTGGAATAAATAGACTGGCCCTTATGAAAAAAACACGGAAGTATACCATAAAGGGACAGTAATGACATTTCAGGCTTTGTACCGATATCCTGGATGGCAGGGAGCCAAAATAAACATGCTGTGTGTTGTGTATGTATCTGCACTTTGGGATTTGCCACGTGTACGGAGTTTTGTTTCTTTTCTTAAGCATGTTTTTTGCTAAAGACATAACTGCCTTCACCCAAAACAAACACTTATAGTTTAAAAACAAAAAACACTGGTGCACTTAAAGGGCTTTTCAGGGATTTTCCCTGCTCTGAGCAGTCAGTCTCCTCCTGGCAGTAATTCACTAGCTTCTGGTGATGTTACATTGACAGAGCAGTTCTTTCTCTTCAGCTGATGTCATGTTGCTTAGCAGTAGACTCAGCCCAAGGCCTTGTGCACACGCTGCGTTTTTTTTGCCGTGTTTTTGCGCATTTTTCTTGTGCGGGTTTGGTCCAAAAACTGCATGCATTTCCTTCTCCATCAAAGTCGGAGATTTCATGTTTGTTGTGCACACGTTGCAGCTATTTTTTTGGCTGCGTCTTTGTGGTGACCACAAAGATGCATCATGTGAATTCTTTCTGTGTTTTTGCTAGTGTTTGAGCTTTTCCAGTTAATAGATTTGACTTAAAGAAAAAGCATTGGGCAAAATCGCTGTAAAAAACTGCAGCATGTGCACATAGCCTAACGCAGAATCAAAAAGAAGGAACTGCTCTGTCAACATATAATTACAGGAGGCAGGAGAATTGCCTCAAAAAGTGGTCTGTGAACACTCTGAGCCAGGAGGGATTTGTGCAGGGCAGTACAGACAGGTAGTTAGTAACTACCTGCAAATAATTTCCTTTTTCTCAATGGTTCTAACTAAGCACTCAAGTCTTGGATACATTTTCCACCTTTATTTAATGTTACAAAGTTGTAAGTAAACTAATTTTCGCTGTCCTTTGCCCTAGTTGACCATGACTTTTAAATATAATAGAACAATGTCAAAGTTCATCACAACACTATGAAATTTGTTTGGTTAGCTTCAGTTTAGATGTGAAGTCTTGATTTAAAAAGCTTCTCTGAGAAATGTAATAAAATAAATAAATAATACACATTTTAGTAAACATTTTTCAAAATACTTTTATGTAGCAAAAAAGGTATAATTCATGTAGTGTACTTTTGTCATATTTTTTTTTTTTTAAAGATGGCAACTGCCAGAACGTGCAGTAGGCTGGCCTAAGTGAAACATGAGACTTACGCACTAAAACTGTCAGGCTGACTAAAATGGATGTTTGTTCTTGGCTAAAGAAACGTATTTTATCTTGTGCTTTTAGTCTACTCCAATCACTGTCCTGGCAGGTTGACTGAACAGAGTAATGTGCATGCATTTAAGATGCGTGACATGATGCTGCTCTAATTTGACCTGTCTTGTGCTTCCCCCAGTCCATCAGCTGCATGTTCTGGCAGTTGTCATGTTTAAAATCCTGACGGTGCAATGAATAACGTATGTTTGTTTATTTTATTTATTGATTACATTTCTCGAAGAACCTCTTTTAATTCAGAATAGTAGTTATGAACAACAATGTGCCTAGTAACTGCAATTGACAGACCACGTATCATTTGCAACCATACTGGACACTTCACATGTGTTGGCATTGCGCTGACATGCAATAAGAGAAAAAAATATTTAATAACAGCCGTTCAATGCCATTTGCCATCTGGATGTATAGTAGTAATCAGATTTTTATTCTATTTTTTTTTTTCAATAATCTTTTTCCTCTGGTACTATTCAATGTTTTCTATCCAGCAAAAGAAAATATAAACTACATTTACTAGAAGACTTATTTTAGCTTACAGAATCCGTGTTTTGTTTTTTTATTCTTAATTATTGTACATTTATATGTCTATTTTGTGTAGGTCTTCAATGCAAAAACTGCTGAACTGCTTAGTCATCATCAAGTGGAAATAAAACAGAAGTTTCCAAAAGAAGGGTAAGTGAGTGCATGTTCCAGATAGAATAAAATGGATTCTACGATATGACTCTGGACTCATTCAGATGTCCAATATTCTCCTATGAGTGCTGTCTGTGGTTTCACGGGCACTGGTCTTATAACTTTCTATGGAACATTCCATTTACATGTCTGTAATTTATTGGAAAATCACCAAAAGATATCCAATTTTGATCCAAAATTGGCAATGTCAATCTATGGAGAAAAAATGGGCCAACATTCGGTTCACATTCGACTTTCATGGACTATTACATAGGCAAAGGTGGACAAACCTTCTTTTTGTTCCAATCAAAGTCTGATCAAAAGCATAGGTCAGTTTTTCCCATAAGTGGAAAAAACTGACATCTGTATAACACCTTTTAAAGGGGTAGATGACATATCTACTTTTTGACGTGTCCCCAATGTGGTCTAAAAATGTATTTTTTAAAAAAAATTTCCTTGTATTTCTCCTTTGTGTTTCCCGGATTGGTCACTAGTTAACTGCAGTGGTCACACAATGTCCCCGGTCAGCGCTTGGATGGACCACCCTATTAAAAAGTCTCCTTTAGATCAACTGTTAATTAAATCCATGATAATTGTCTTTTTTTCTCTATTAAGGTAGAAGACCCTTCTATTTTCGTACAATATGTTGATAATGAAACAATCTGTGCATAAGCGACATATTTAGCATGGCAGGAAGTTTATCGCAATGCTTCTACTTCTGACTCATCAGCACCTGCTTCTAGCTCACACTGCGGAATTAAGATTTTATATTCTCCAGAAAGGAAGTGGAATTGGGAGAGTGACATGAATTGGATCCTTTTTCATTGATGTCCTTGCATCATAGACCTTTCCAAATAATATCTTTGTAATAACAGAAATGTATGAAATAGTGGAAAAATACCCATACTTGCTTTTCACTCAGCGCTCGTTTCTAGTGATGGGCGATCCCGATTTGTAAAGATCGGGGATCGTACCGATCACAGAGTGATCGTGTACACGATCCCGATCACGAGCTTTCCTGGGAAGCTCGTGCTACTGATTGGGTCCAGGGGCTGTAAAAAAAAAACAAAAAAAAAACACATTATTAAAACACATGATCATATACTTACAGCTCCTGCGACGTGTCGTGCAGACTGTGTCTCCCGGCCGCTTCTGCTTCCACGTCCGTCTGATCATTGCTGTGCCCTCCCAGCAATCACCACTGACTAAAAGGACCTTCCATGACGTCATACCCATGTGACCAGTCAGGTGTGAATTTTGTATTACCTCTGGCTACAGACTGGTCACATGACTAGGACGTCATCAAAGGTCCTGGTAACTAAACTTTCATTGTCACTGTGTCGCATCGCATCACGGTGCACACTCTCCTGACAGCAGCGGGTCATCTGCATGTATTTCCATGCAGCTGATACGCTCCTGTCCTGAGAGCGTCAGGTGCCGGGTGATGCAATGCGAGACTGCACGAGTCATCCCCTCACTGTCAGCCTGCTACATGGCTCTGTACAGAGCGATGTAACAGAGCTGACAATGCTCTCACTGCTTCTCACTTTGTATAGACTATCTGTGCACAGTGATGTAGCAGGACTGACAATGCTCTACCTGTGGATTATGTCGGACTAAGGAGTTTTTTATTATAAAGATGGAGTCTCTAAATCTTCTTTTTTTTTTTTTTTTTTTATTTCATTAAAAAAAAATTCTCTATTGTTTTTGTTGTTTTTTTTTTTTTTTTTTTTTTTACGGTTTACTAGAAATTCATGATGGCAATGTCTAATTTGGCGTGACACCATGAATTTCGGGCTTAGTACTATTTGAGAATACAAAGCTGGTATTTACCCCTTTATTACCCAGCATGCCACCGCCATCAAGGCCGCTGGACAAGCCGGGTAAAGCGACTGGAAATGGCGCTAAGAAACAATGCACCATTTCCAGGGGCGGCTATGGGCTGCGGAATCCCAGCCCCCAGCTGCCTGGCTTTACCTGACTGGCTATCAAAATACAGCGGGAGCCCACGCATTTTTTTTTTAAATTTTATTTTTTTAAGTTAAAAAAAAAAAATTAATGGGCTTCCCTGTATTTTGATCGCCAGTCAGATAAAGCCAGGCAGTTGGGGGGTGGGGGTGGCAGCCCGTAGCAGTCAGCTTTATCTGCGCTGAGAATCAGAAATGCCGCGGAGCACTACGTAATTTTTTTTAAATGATTTATTTTTATACAGCTAATATATTCTGTGAATATATAATATATATACTCTTTATATTTTTGAGTAAAATGTAAATTGCTGTTTTAGTCTAAAAACTATTAATTTCAGACCGTAGATACAGAATTTATTACATGGAAATTCGGAGGCATGTTGTCAGTAATTTATTTACATTGTACTCAAAAATATACCTATAAAGAGAAAAATCAGAAAACTGGAAATCGTGCAGTGGTCACTTAATTTTTGCCAGAGTTTTATATGTATGTGTGTGTGTGTGTGTGTGTGTGTGTGTGTGTGTGTGTGTGTGTGTGTGTGTATATATATATATATAATATATATATAATATTATATTATATTATATTATATTATATTATATTATATTATTTTTATATATATATTATATTATATTATATTATTTTTATATATATATTATATTATATTATATTATTTTTATATATATATATTATATTATATTATTTTTATATATATATATTATATTATATTATTTTTATATATATATATTATATTATATTATTTTTATATATATATATTATATTATATTATATTATTTTTATATATATATATTATATTATATTATTTTTATATATATTATATTATATTATTTTTATATATATATATTATATTATATTATTTTTATATATATATATTATATTATATTATTTTTATATATATATGTTATATTATATTATTTTTATATATATATATATATATTATATTATATTATATTATATTATATTATTTTTATATATATATATATATTATATTATATTATATTATATTATTTATATATATATATATATATTATATTATATTATATTATTTTTATATATATATATTATATTATATTATATTATATTATTTTTATATATATATATTATATTATATTATATTATTTTTATATATATATATTATATTATATTATTTTTATATATATATATTATATTATATTATTTTTATATATATATATATATATTATATTATATTATATTATATTATTTTTATATATATATATATTATATTATATTATATTATTTTTATATATATATATATTATATTATATTATATTATTTTTATATATATATATATATTATATTATATTATATTATTTTTATATATATATATATTATATATTATATTATATTATATTATTTTTATATATATATATTATATTATATTATATTATTTTTATATATATATATTATATTATATTATATTATTTTTATATATATATATTATATTATATTATATTATTTTTATATATATATATTATATTATATTATATTATTTTTATATATATATATTATATTATATTATATTATTTTTATATATATATATATTATATTATATTATATTATTTTTATATATATATATATTATATTATATTATATTATTTTTATATATATATATATTATATTATATTATATTATTTTTATATATATATATATATTATATTATATTATATTATTTTTATATATATATATATTATATTATATTATATTATTTTTATATATATATATATATATTATATTATATTATATTATTTTTATATATATATATATTATATTATTATATTATTTTTATATATATATATATATATTATATTATTATATTATTTTTATATATATATATATATATATATATATATTATATTATATTATTTTTATATATGTATGTGTGTGTGTGTGTATATATATATATATATATATATATATATATATATATATATATATATATATATATATATATATATATATATATATATATATATATATATATATATATATTAGTATTGTAGCGGGGTGGGGGTCCCCCAGGACGACAGAGGCAGTGACCCGAAAAAGTCCAATCCAAACAGCTTTATTGTCATCGGTGAACAGGAAAATGTCCTCCGGGACACAGCCGGGGGTTACTCTCAGTCCATACGGTTCCCCGTCACACAAGCACTGCTTGCCGTAGGAGACGGTCTTACTATACCCCGTTTTGCTATTCCCGGGGGTCCACAGACCTGTGTTATAGTTCCACACAGGCCTGAACTCTCCTCAGCTTCCTGCTCTGCAGCTTACAAAGCAACTCTGCCCCACCCAGGCCTTTACAAAGACCTTTTAAATGAGAACTGTGGCCATGAGCCACCTGCATAACCCGGCCTGGAGGTTAGTGGACTGACCACTATGTAGGGCTCTAATATGTTTCTGTACGCATTCTGGGAGATACATACCGTCCGTCACATATGAATGGCCCCACTATCTCACTATATATATATATATATATATATATATATATATATATATAGCGGGGGGCACGCTGGGTAATGAGGGGTTAATACCAGCTTTGTTTTACCAGCTGGTATTAAGCCCGAGATTCTTAATGTCAGGCCAGGTTTGACCCGTCCATTAAGAATTTCCAATAAAGGGTTAAAAAGACACCACACAGAGAAAAAAATACTTTATTACAAATAAATACACAGACACACTTAGGGACTCCATCTTTATTACTCCCTCTCACCCCTCCACGATCCTGGTCTTTTGTCACCGACCTAGCTCTGCTATACCAGAAAGCACTGGGGAGAGGAAGAACACCTCGTGCTGTCTAATCGCTCAATAGACCAGATAACCCTTTTAAATGTACAATCTGTATGCTGTAAGCTCCGAGGCTCTCTCTAGAGGTGCGTACAGGTAGCCAGAATTTCATTCATTAATAACTATGCATAAGATTGATAAAATAGATCTTACCACTGTAAAGATATATATCTATATAAGATTTTGACATTTATGTTATGGGTCATTTTATTGAGAAATTGCTGTGTGACAATAATGTAATCTTTTACCCATGATGTCGACGTAACAACTCAGACTGCAGTCTGTCACTTCCTTCCTTTAACTATTGCAATGGGAGTTGATGTACAAATAATAAGGGAATTTGTGAATCATTAAAAGTACAGCAAGTACAGTACATGTATCTGTGAGTCTGCATTATATAAATAAATATAGTGTGTGTGTGTGTCTCACGGGCGTGCCAATTGGCATGTGAAATGATGCGTCCCATATTGACATGTTAAATGCCGCTGACAAAGTGACATCGGCATTTAACAGGTTAACAGCTTCTCCACCTGCGGCTATTAAGGGCACATGAAGAACTGACATCTAAGAACTCTGATAGTTTACCCAGTGTAACAGTTGTCACTAAGTGATACATCGTTGGAATCAGGGTCTGTATTCCTACATTATGATGTAGCAAACACTTGGTGATAGATTCCCTTTAACAAGACTGATTGCAAAGCACCTTGTTTCAATAAAATTATTAAGCTCAATGTTTAATTAAGACATGGCCGGTAGTGTTCAGTTTTTACCAGCTGAAAATTAAATTTGAGCTGATTCAGAAGCCTCCTGAAAACAGCACGCAGTGATGTGGTCGTATTACTTAAGATAAATTGTGAACGAAAATGTAAACGTGTAAAGTGAACTCTTGGTCTGACCAGCTAATTTATTAGAAAGCCAATTAAAAATAATTGGGTAAATATCTTTTATCAAGTAAATAAGTACTGAAAGTAATGTCTTCTCAGAGATTAAATTTTTAGGTTTGCTGTTAAAACGCCCATACACAGTACATTAAAGATGTCCTCTTTTTTTTTCCTTTTCCCTTTTTCCTTTCCTCTTGTCTCCTCTCTCCCATTAACTTAAGGGTGCTTTACACGCTGCGACATCGCTAACGATATAACGTCAGGGTCACATCATTAGTGACGCACATACGGCACCGTTAGCGACATCACTGCATGTGACACCAATGAGCGACGATCAACGAGCGTAAAAACGTGAAAAATCGTTGCTCGTTGACACGTCGTTCATTTCCTTAATATCGTTGCTGCTGCAGGTACGATGTTGTTCGTCGTTTCTGCGGCAGCACACATTGCTATGTGTGACACCGCAGGAACGACGAACATTTCCTTACCTGCGTCCACCGGCAATGCGGAATGAAGGAGGTGGGCGGGATGTTACGTCACGCTCATCTCCGCCCCTCCTCTGCTATTGGGCGGCTGCCGTGTGACGTCGCACGAAGCGCCCCTTTAGAAAGGAGGCGGATCGCCAGCCAGAGCGACGTCGCAGGGAAGGTAAGTCCGTGTGACGGGTGTAAGCGATGTTGTGCGCCACAGGCAGCGATTTGCCCGTGTCGCTCAATCGACGGGGGCGGGTACGCTCGCTAGCGATATCGGTACCGATATCGCACCGTGTAAAGTACCCTTTAGACTTATATGGGGACCAGCGTCCGGCCAGGCATCCGGGATCAATTATAAGCCCGAACCGAGGTGTTTTTTTTAAAAACCCTATTGGACAGGTCTGGGTATCTGCGAGTCCACCCATTACTAACCATAATCTGTGCAGAATACAACTGATCCTTTTGTAATGAGCTTTAATATCTAATTTCCTGTTAAAGAGAACCTGTCATGTTGTATGTGCAGCCCAATCTGTGGACAGTACAATATAGAGAAAGAGCAGCTGAGAAGAATGGTGTATACGGTAGGCTTGTTAGTAAAGATTCAGTATAACTTTAATTTATAAAAATCCCTGTTTTTTGTATTTGAGTCTAATGGGCAGTGCTACTAGTGATTGGCTATATCTGCATGTAACGTCATACAAGGAAGACTGTCAATCACTGAATAGAACAGCCCACTGGATGAATCTATATACAAACACCAAGAATTTGAGTGATTTAAAATGCAAATTACTGAAACATTTCCACAAAAATGTTTAGCAATCTGATCAGCTCCTCCTACTCCAAAATGTCCGGTCCACAGATCAGATACCATTTTCAATATGATGAATTCTTTTTAAAGGTGTTGTCCAGGTTTGGGGTTCAAAGCAGTCTTTTGAACTTGAACAGGGTGCACACTGTCAGGATTCTCGGATGCCAGGAGCCGGAAGTCACCTGACCTCCAGTATGCAATTTGCATACTTCCAAACACATTCCAACTAGACTTGTTCAGCCTCACTCACTTCACTTGTGTTCAACATTATCTAGTTGGCATGTGACTGCATGTATGCAAATTGCATACTCGCGGTAAAGTGCTCGCCCGCTTTCGGCATCCGAGAATTTTGATGGCTCACTTCAGGCACATAGTGACTGCAGACTTGAACCTGAAGCCAGGATAATCCCTTTCATGCTGAAGTTCAATGTTGTTGCTTCTATGTTACAGGTGGGTAGAACAAGATCCAAAGGAGATTTTACAGTCTGTATATGAATGTGTAGAAAAAACCTGTGAGAAGTTAACCCAGCTTAGCATAGACATCACGAATATCAAAGGTTAGTTTTAGTAATGGTTTATGCGAAATCTAAAGTAATGTTCTTTTTGAAGAGAGTCGCCACCTGCTATTTAACATGGTTTGACTTGCTATACAGCAATATACAACATACAGTGGGGAAAAGAAACCTTTTGATGCACTGACTATTTTGCAAGTTTTCCCACCTACAAAGTGTGGAGAGGTCTGTAATTTTTATCGTACGGTAGATACACTTCAACTGTGACAAATTAAAGAAATAAATCATGAAAAATCACGTAGAATTTTTAAATAGCATTTTATTGCATAAAATAAGTATTTGATAAAACAGAGAAACAGAACTTAATATTTGATACAGAAACCTTTTGTTTGCAATTACAGAGGTCAGAGGTTTCCTCTATTTTTTGACCAAGTTTTCACACAGTGTAGCAGGGATTTTAGCTCACTCCTCCTTACAGATCTCCAGATCTTTCAGATTTCAGTGCTGTCACTAGGCAACATTGAGTTTCAGCTCCCTCCAAAGATTTTCTATTGGGTTCAGGTCTGGAGACAGGCTAGTCCACTGCAGGACCTTGAAATGCTTCTTGCATAGCCACTCCCTTAGTTGCCCTTGCTGTGTGTTTTAGGTCATTGTCATGCTGGAAAAAACAGCTACAACCCATCTTCAAAGCTTTTATTTGATACATGACCCCATCCATCCTTCTTTAAATGTGGTGCAGTTGTCCTGTCCCCTTTGCAGAAAAGCACCCCAAATGATGTTTCCACACCCCCATGATTCACAGTTGGGACAGTGTTCTTGAGGTTGTACTCATTTTACTTTTTCCACCCAATATGGCGAGTGGAATTGATACCAAAAAGTACTATTTTGGTCTCATCTGGGCACATGACTTTCCCCCATGACTCCTCTGGATCATTCAGATGGTCATTGGTGAACTTCAAACAGGCCTGGAGATGTCCTTCCGCGAGCAGGGGGACCTTGCATGCCCTGCATGATTTTAATCTATGACTGCGTAGTGTCAATAACAGTAATTTTTGAGATTGTGGTCCCAGCTCTCTTCAGGTCATTGACCAGGTCCTCCCATGTAGTTCTGGGCTGATTCCTGACCTTTCTTAGAATAATCCTTACCCCACGAGGCGAGATCTTGCATGGAGCCCCAGAACGAGTAAGATTGACAGTTATCCTCTGTTTCTTCCATTTTCTAATAACAGTTGTTGCCTTCTTACCAAGCGGTTTGCCTATTGATTCTGTAGCTCATCCCAGCTAGCGTAGGTCTACAGTTTTGTCCCAGGTGTCCTTAGTCAGCTCTTTGGTCTTGGCCAAGGTGGAGAGGTTGTAGTGTGATTCATTGAGTTTGTGGAGAGGTTTCTTTTAGACAGATAACAAGTTCAAACAGGTGCAATTAATACAGGTAATGGGTGAAGAGTAGGAGAGCTTCTTAAATAAAAAAAAATAACAGGTCTGTGAGAGCCAGAATTCTTGCTGGTTGGTAGGTCAGCAAATACTTATTTCATGCATGTTAATTATTTAAAAATCATACAGTGTGATTTTCTGGATTTTTTTTTTATTCTATCTGTCACAGTTGATATGTACCTACGATAACAATTACAGACCTCTCCATTCTTTGTAGGCGGGAAAACTTGCGAAATCAGCAGTGTATCAAATACTTATTTCCTCACTGTAATGGCAACAAATCTTTTCCTGACTGTTGCTATTTGCTGATTGATAAATTTGGCTATGCTGTTGGCTAGCCTGTCCTGTAAAAACAATTTGCTCAGTTTTGTTGTTGCCATCATGGAAGTAAATTTCTCATGAAATCGGTGATCCTTCTCTCTTAATTTGATAGGAAAGTTTTTCACTAAAGACACATTTGACCTGGAAATTGAGAATTTTGAGAATTAATGAACAATCTGGGAGGCGAAGGAATCAGAATTCTCTAATAAGATATATCACAAAGCTTCTTATTTTTGTGTCTGCTGTTGATTTATAAAAAAAAAAAAAAAAAAATTTAAATACCGGTGATAATTTAACATGGAGGAGAGCTAATATAGCCTGCTGGAATTATATACTGACATTATATTGCTGTTAACAGTAATTTTTTTTTTTCTTTAGCTATTGGAGTAAGTAACCAGAGGGAAACAACTGTAGTGTGGGATAAGACCACTGGAGAGCCTCTATATAATGCCATTGGTAAGTTAAGTTCCGAATGTTCATATTTTTTTTTTTTAACCACATTCCTTATTATATTTTATGAGTGTGCTGTACTTTTTTCATGTTTTTCCCCATTGCTATTCTTTTAGCTTTATTAAATCTAAGATTTAAAGAGGACCTAGCACCAGGTCAAAAGCGCGTAGTTTTTGCTAGAATTCTTTCTTTTTTTTTTTTTTTTTTAAAAAAAAGTCATACGGTTCCAGAGATATGGGTATTTAGACCTTATTTTTTTTTTTTACCAAGGGGGCGTTGCTCACAGAATTCTCTGGGGGTGTGTCTTTAGATTGCTCTGTATTATTACACTGTGAGCAACACCCCATTGGTAAAAACCAAAAAAAAGTAGCTTTAGATAGCAAGGTCCATATCTCTAGAATTGTATGGATGATTAAAAATAAAAAAATAGAGCGAAAAAGAATAAAGGAAAATCTGGCAACTTTTCATCGGTGACTGGTCCTTTTTTAAGAAATAATCCAGAAGGTATAACCGTGTGTAATGTATTATCCCCTGCTCTGAAACATTTTAACCAAAGAAGCATTTGTCTATGGCACTTTGCATGACCTCTCTCGTATAGTACCTTTCTATCACCCAGCCTTTGCCCTTTGAACAGTTCTATATAATTATGGTTTACAGATTTTTTGTTATATGATACAGATAGATACGTAAATTGAAAGGTTGATATATTTTTTTTTTCTATAATCCTCATACATTTCTGTTGATCAGAATTGGGCTCCTAATATTTATTTTCTGTATTTCTCTACAACATGGCAAATGAAGTGCAAAGGTTTTCATTTAGATGACTAAGTAAGGTAAATGATCAACTTATTGTTTGTTTCTACAAACTTCAGCTGGGGGACATAGGTGGAGAACCCAAAGAAGTCAATGATTAATCGGTGCGGTAAATTCTCAACACCTATTTTGATAGCAGATATGTTCTTTTTAAGCTGAATCCTCCTGAGTACATTAGTTCTTTTTCAGACCTAGAAAATCAGCAACAACAATATGATGTACATTCGGCTATACGTCACTAATCAATTTATTGTAGCGGCTTTCTCATTGACGTTTGTCGCCCCTGTATGTTGACACTAGGATATGGTTCAATCACTGTTATTATACTACAAGTAAAATATATCTTTGTACCGTGTTAGCCAGTAGAGATAAAAAAAAATTGTTTAAAAGAACTGAGAGTCCTCAGTGGTTGATACCTTTTAATGGCTAACTGAAAAGATGGTAATAATTGCAAGCTTTCGAGACTACTCAGGTCTCTTCATCAGGCATGGTATAACACAAAATCTGAAGAGTCACATATTTATGTGTATAAATATGTGACTCTTCAGATTTTGTGTTATACCATGCCTGATGAAGAGACCTGAGTAGTCTCGAAAGCTTGCAATTATTACCATCTTTTCAGTTAGCCATTAAAAGGTATCAACCACTGAGGACTCTCAGTTCTTTTAAACAATTTTTGTTATTATACTGTAATGTTTCTCCTAGATCAGTGGTTTCAATTGATGATAATGGCCACTTGGTTTTGCAGGTGAAACGACTGTTTCCCTGCAAACATTAAGTGACTGATAAAAATACCGCACCGGCACCATGCTGGTGCAGTTAGAAATCCCACCGTCAAGCACAGTTTAAACCTACTGGTGACCAACAAATTGTGTCCCCAAAGCAGCTCTGAGCCTATAATACCATTAACAAATCCTGCAACCATAAGCTATGAGATGGGATCTATATGGATAAGACTCGTTTTTCCAGCTGGGAAATTTGGAGGCAAAGTCCAAAACCTTGAACTTTTTGGATAAATTGAAATGGGCTGAGGACCATGATATTGTAGCATGGAACATTATCCTGATTAAAGATTACAGTTACCAGGAAAAGGTTTACTTTGTCTACCACTTAAGGGGTTTTTCAAGATGACTCTTCAGCAGTGCACTACCCCTGGCCCCAAACTTCCTGCTGAGCGCACTATGCTCCTGAAGATTGACGGTCCATATTGGTGGCATTGTTGCAATGATAATCTTTAATGTGTGATCTCCCAGGTTGCTAGAAGAGGGAGCTTTGCCTCTGCAGCATGAGAGAAATTCAGGGACAACTAGGCTAGTCGCATCCAATTATTATCCGGCCAGCTATGAAGCTACTAAAGCAGCAACCAGTGATGACTTGTTTGTTCTGTAAACTTTCTATCATAACCAGCATTAATTTTTGATACTGTTGTACGTCAGTAGCATTTCTGTGCAAGTCTTGTGATTAGATTGGACCATACAGGCATTCCGCACCCTGTAGATTAATGCACTTTTGGCGCACATGACTTTGACCACTTTTGGTAGATGCAAGCCTCCGCATATGAAAATCTCACAAAAAATGCTGTTTTGGAGATGTTTTAACTCATACATTTTGCATTTGTATAAGTTTCTAAGATCTTGCCCGGTTTTGTTTCTCTACCCAACATGTACAATAGTCTGGTGCCAGTTCCTGTTTTGTGATGTACACTTTCATCATGGTGATCATACAGGTGCATGTGTGCAGAGCTGCTGCAACCCCTGTGATCGGGTATAACTGTGATCTTGGCAGTTTAATTCTCTAGAGGCCATAGTTCATGTAGGACACAGCATCTAAGGTGTTTTACATCTGTCAAATCATTGCCGCCACCCACCCCTCCCAAGCACATCATTATATAGTGTCAGTGGGTTTCAATGTCTTCCATCTTGGTACATGAGGGAGGTCCTGAGATACAATGCATTATTAAAGGGCCTCTGTCAGCACAGAATGATTGTATAAACCAAGTACAGGCGATCGCTGATGATGGCGGGGCTTATCATTTAACACTAGAAGTCCCAGAGAGGGGGTCATTTAACATTTTTACCATTGGAGCCCTATGGAGCTCGAACTTTCTGGGACTTCTAGTGTTAAGTACACCTTTTGGTGGGTGGATTGAGGGGAAAAGAAAGCTGGTGGAAGGTGCACCTAAATATTTGACCCTGCCATGATGCATTTAGCGTCTGTACTTTGAACATTCATTCTGTGCTGACAGTCCCTTTTTAAGGCAGATCACCAAAGGTCTTGAAAATCTTTCTTTGTCCTATTTGGTTTTTCCTTTTCAGAAATAAACTCTATACTTTCAAAGGTGCAGGTCTATGACGATATGAGGGTGCTGTCTGATGAATGTGTCGGATCTGAGGGAACTGTTTGATGATCAATCATTTTGTATGTTTATAGGCATCCAGAGGATCAGGCGGCTGTTCTGCCACTCCTCTCGGCTTTACACTAAGGCTTTGCCTGTTTAGTTTGATTGCTGTGTGTTAGCATAGGCTCATCAGGTAGTGTGATGTTTGATTTTCATTATGGCAAGAATAAAATGATTGGACGTAACTTCGATACCAATAAAGGTAACATTTGCGCTCCATTACGCTTATTCTTTTTAAGGCAATGAACTGCACATCTATTTTTACTATTGTATAGACTTTTTGGCTGCGTTATTACATTAAATTATAGCTTGTATAACGCAAGATCTGTGTGTATTCCATTTTCTATTTAGTTTGGCTTGATTTGAGAACCCAATCAACTGTTGAGCGGCTACTGAAAAAAATACCAGGAAGGAATAAGAATTTCTTCAAGGTAAAGTGTAATCACAAACTTGGTTAATGGACAACAATTTAATTTTTTTCTCATGTCTGTGTCAAACTCGATCGACTGTTATTGCTGGAGAACGTCATTTGCGAAGCCTCGTTGCGTCTGTGAAAATTAAACTTTACACTTCTTCAATAAAGTAGATCAGTCAGTATCAAAAATGGAGAACAGCCCTTTGGCGCAGCACTGAAATACTAAGCCCTCAGTGGGGGGGGTGTCTCCTTTTATCGTTTTGACCATTCCAGATGACCAGGTGTTGCCACTTTCAAACTGATATGCCCTTAGTTGCCAAAGGTTTAGAAACTTGCTTTGTTTTTAATTATCCAGGCATTTTAATGTTATGAGCTTTTATACTAGGCTTCAGTACTTTTATGTTGCGTCTTACACTCTCATGCGCTATTCTGCAGTGCTGTTTCAATGCTCTGTTTATGTTCCTTTCAACTATTGCTTGGGCATATGGGAGAGTATGGGAATTCTCCTGAATGAGCGTTGGGAGCAGAAAGGCTAAGATAAGGAAAGTCCTGTACACAGACTGTTTTTTGTATATGGATCTTGCTGAGCAGCAGTTGAAATGAGCTTCTGGGAGTTAGGGTCCTGTTACACGCAGCGATGTTCCAGTGATCCCGACAACGATACGACCTTGTCAGGATCGCTGGTACGTCGCTACATGGCCGCTAGTGAACTGGCAAAAGGGCAGATCTAATTAACGATGCACCAACGATATGGCGATCCGTCTAACGACCTCGGCTGTCATTGGGACCCTGTCACACAGCAGCTATTCTGACGACTCAGACCTCAATAGAGGCGTAGTTTTTCCACCCAGGCGTGCCTTTGTGTTGCCTTTTCCACGCCCCTCTGCTCCGGTTGGTGGCCACTAATGCTGCGCTGTCATTCTCGGATTGGGTGACCTTGCCATTACAAGGCAACACAGTAGCGCTTCCTTCCTTTGTTCCTGAGTGCGTGCATGTCTGTGGATCGTATTATACCATTTAACCAATAACGCAATTATTATAACTGTACATGTTAAATGTCATGGAAAACTGTGTTCCAGTCCGTTGATGACCGTGCCACGAAAAAAAAAAAAATGCCACACGCGCAAAAAATGGGTACAGCAGCTTGGGAAAGCACAGCATGAGCACAATGCAGAATATGGTTATGATTGCATATAATTGATAGCTGACCTGCACGCGCTCAAAAACAAAGGATGGAAGCACTACTACGTTGCTTTCTTCTTGGCAAGGTCGTCCAGTCATAACGCAATGGTGACCATCAATTTGAGCTGAAGCGGGCATTGAAAAGACAAAGCAAAAACACGCCCGCGTCGCTGAGTACTGAGTCGCCAACGAGGTCGCTCGTCGTTGTTATGGCGTCAAACACAGAGATGTATGCTGCCCAGCGGGACACAAACTATCAAAAAATGAACCAGGACGTTCAGGTATGATCGGCGATATCGCAGCAGGGGGCCAGTCGCTGCTATGTGTCACACTTACCGAAGTCACTAGCGAGGTAGCTGTTGCGTCACAAAACCTGTGACGTTTCAGCTATCTCGCTAACGACATCGCTATGTGTAACCGGGCTTTTAGACATACTGAACTCAAAACCTGAACCTTTTGTTCATCTAGGAGATAACCAGACAGACGATCTGTGAACAATTGGTCCCAGGAACTCTTATCCCGATAATTAGCCTGTCATGGCAATTGTCCTGGAAACAAGCAAAACTTTAGTTCGTCCAGTGAGTGGATTGCTTATGCCTGGATAAAAACACTGCTTTCTTTCAGTTGCTGTAATTCCCAAAATAAAAAGTGATTAAAACATCATATCCATCCCAGAATAGTATAAATTAAATAAATCAGCTCAGCATTCAGAAAAGCCAACATCCAGCTTCATGGATTACAAAATGAAAAAAATTATGGATCTCTGAAAATAGTGAATTAAATATTTGTTTTTTATATTTTTTGTTTAAAAAATTTTAGAATATTTTTCATCATTAAAATAACAATAAAATTACCATATTTGTACTGACCTAAATAATCAATTGTCAGTTCATTTTTACTGCACAATGAATGATGTAAAAACAAAACCCAAAAAATAATGTAGGAATTATTATTTTTCACAATTTTGCAACACATGGAAAGTTTTTCCAGTTTCTTCAGTATCTTGTATGGTTAAATGCATGCTGTGATACAAAACTATAACTCGTCCAGTAAAAAACAAACCCTCATAAACCTGTTAAAGGGTTAAGAAAGAACTCTTAAGTGGTATAAAACTCTGGTATAATGTGATATCTGGCAATGTTTTGGAAAAAAAACGTGGTAAGTTCTTGTTCCTCCTGTAACAGAAATATGTTGCCTTTACACTATTTGTGTCATTTGGAATGCAAGAATGCACAATACAGACAGCTCCAGTCAAAATATACTTGGAACGTGTTCTCTAAGGAAAGTCAAGTGAGCCCTTGAAACCTAATTAGGTGGCTGTACTGTGTCCATATTGCACACAGTAAGGCTATGTGCCCACGGGAAATGAAACCTGCAGATTTATCTGCGTAAAATGCGCGGATTTTCTGGATTTTCCAGTTAAATCCGCAGGTTTCAGCATGTACAGACACTCCCCATGTTATCCTATGGGACATGGGGAGTGCTGTGTCCATGCTGCGGATACGTGCGGCTGCGCAACATGCTGCGGATGCAATTACTTCTGTGGAATTACCTGCGGAAATCCCGGCCCTCCACTATGGATATAGAGGCCGGGACTTCCGCTGGTAAGCCGCACAAATGCCCGCAGGTTTTCCGCAGCTATTTCGCTGTACTACCGCAGCTAAAAATAGCTGCGGATTCCGGCGAGCAGCTGCGGGAAACCTGCGGATATATCCGCAGGTGCAAACTCCTGTGGACACATAGCCTAATGTGGGTGTCACAAGATATGATCTATCGTGCGATCGCACCCGCCTCCGTCGTTTGTGCGTCACGGGCAATTCGCTGCTCATGTCGCACAAAGTGGTTAAACCCCATCACACGTACTTACCTGCTGAGCAACGTCGCTGTGGGCGGCGAACATCCACTTCCTGAAGGGGGTGGGTTGTTCGGTGTCACTGCGACGTCACACAGCGGCCACCCAATAGAAGTGGAGGGGCGGAGATGAGCGGGACGTAAACATCCCGCCCACCTTTTTCCTTCAGCATTGCCGGCGGGATGCAGGTAAGCTGTGTTCATCGTTCCCGTGGTGTCTCATGGAGCGAAGTGTGCTGCCCCGGGTACGATGAACAATCTGCGCAAATAAGATTAATCGATCTTTTAAAAATGAGCGACGTGTACACAATAGACGATTTACAACCAATTAAGAGTCGCTCTTAGGTGTCACACGAGATGACATCGTGAACGATGCCGGATGTGCGTCACGAAAATTGTGACCCCGACGACATATTGCACGATAGTCTCTTGTGACGCCCGCATAAGGGTATGTGCACACATAGCAGATTTTTTTTTTTTTCCAGTGTAATTTTTTTTGTGCAGAAAAATATTGCAGCATTGGTTTGATAATATACTATATTAATTGACTGCCTCATTTTTAGGGACGAACTGGCCTTCCTTTGAGCACTTATTTTAGCGCTGTGAAGCTGCGATGGCTGCTGGACAATGTCGAAGAAATCCGGCTTGCGGTGGCAGAAGACAGAGCCTTGTTTGGAACTATTGATTCTTGGATCATATGGGTTAGTGCTTTATTAGTACATTATTGATGTTGTGAAGCAACAAATTTGGATCCAAGTGGTGTCTGGCTGGAAGGGGATCATCTCGTAGGCATACTGAACATGTTTCTACAGTGGGCCGACACATGAAGGAAGAGGCTTTAGCAGTACATTGATCAATATTCATATTGTTCTATAAAGAAATATCTCTGTACTGTAAAGCATTTTGCATATAATCTATGTTTATACCACAATTCTCTGCTTTGATGTGTGTAAATATATGTAAGTATTCTAACTTGTTAGGAGTCACATTCCTCATGTGAATGAAGCCTGTGTTACATTAATTTCAGCCCATAGTTGTGTAGAAATATATATGGGGTTGAGATCTGGTGATTGCAGAATATTCCACTTCTTTGCTTAAAATAAAACGCTTGGGTCGCCTTCACAGTATGTTTTTGGCCATAGTCAATCTGTACTGTGAAGCACCGTCCAATCTTGCTGCATTTAACACTTCAGAATTTATCCGACTGCTTCTATCTTTAGTTACATCATCAATAAACACTAGTAACCCAGTGCCATTGGAAGCCATGCATGACCATGCCATCACACTGCCTGTACCATATTTCCCCAAAGATGTGGTGGGCTTTCCATAGTGAGCCATTCCAACCCTTCTCCATACTTGATTATTCCCATAATTTTGGTACAGATTGATCTTCGTCTCATCTGTCCAAACAATGCTTTTCCAGAACTGGGTTGGCTTTAGATTTTTTTTTTTTTGCAAAGTCTAATCTGGCCTTTCTATTTTAAGTCTGATTAATGGTTTGCACCTTATGGTGAACCCAGTCAACCCTCTGTAATTGCACTCATAAGGTCTCCCCTTTATGGTAGACTTTAGATGCTAAAATATATCTACTTCCCGGAGAGTGTTCTTCACCTGGGTGGATGTTGTGAAGGGGTTTTTCATCACCATGGAAAAGATTCTGTGATCATCAACCACTTTTGGCGTCCATGGATGTTCAGGACTTTTTGAGTTCACAAGTTCACCAGTGCACTCCCTTTTTTTTTTTTTTTTTTGCAGAATGGACCAAGCCCCTCCTAGCCTAATGATAGTTTAGATTTTCTCCTCCATTATGAACTCCATTGACCGTATGTTGTGCGTTCGGAGCAACCACTTCCAAATGCAAATTCCACACCTGGAATCAGCTCCAGACCTTTTTAATTGCTTAATTGATTGAGTTAATGAGGGAATAGCCTGTGCAGCCTATTAGAAAGCTAAACTGGCCAATTCAACAGCAACCAAATCTGCAATTGGAGCCAGCCCAAAGCAGCCAAATCCCACCCCTGCTGTTTAGGACCTATACTGTATGAAGCATCTTGTAAACTTTAAAAGACAAATTGTGTCTTTGGTTGATATACTTTCATCAGCTTAACCAATCCCCTTTTCTATCATAGCTGATGCATATACTGAGAAGGGGGCTAGCTTCGCTATTGAAATAATCATTCACCTCTCTTTACATACAACATTTGTTTCAAACCTAATCCAAAAATGAAGGTACCTAGACCTGTGAATGAAGCTGATATCTTTGTTTTGGCACCTTTTATCATTTTAAGTATATTAGTAAGTTTTATATATGCCTTGATTTTCACTTTAAATACAGGTCTCTGAGCTATTGTATTAGGAACGTTAGATAATCCAATTTGCTATTCTAACTCTGCCTACCAACACTAGAGAAATATCCTTGAATGCTGCACTGTTTCTACTGAATCATTAAGTCTAAAGGCCACGTCACACTAAGCAACATCGCTAGCAACATTGCTGCTAAGGAACAACTTTTGTGACGTAGCAGCGATGTTGCTAGCGATGTTGCTGTGTGTGACATCCAGCAACAACCTGGCCCCTGCTGTGAGGTCGCTGGTTGTTGCTGAATGTCCTGGGCCATTTTTTTAGTTGTTGCTCTCCCGCTGTGAAGCACACATCGCTGTGTGTGACAGTGACAGAGCAACAACTAAATGTGCAGGCAGCAGGAGCCGGCTTCTGCGGACGCTGGTAACCATGGTAAAGATCGGGTAACCAAGAAGCCCTTACCTTGGTTACCCAATATTTACCTTCGTTACCAGCGTCCGCCGCTCTCGGCTGTCAGTGCCGGCTCCCTGCTCTCTGCACACGTAGCTGGAGTACACATCGGGTAATTAACTCGATGTGTACTGTGGCTAGGAGTGCAGGGAACAGGGAACTGGCACTGGCAGTGTGAGAGCGGCGGACACTGGTAACGAAGGTAAATATCGGGTAACCAAGGTAAGGGCTTCTTGGTTACCCAATGTTTAATGTGGTTACCAGCGTTCGCAGAAGCCGGCTCCTGCTGCCTGCACACGTAGCAGAGTACACATCGGGTAATTAACCCGATGCGTATTGTGGCTAGGTGTGCAGGGAGCCAGCGCTAAGCGGTGTGCGCTGGTAACAAAGGTAAATATCGGGTTGGATACCCGATATTTACCTTAATTACCAAGCGCAGCATGCTTCCACGTGGGGCTGGTCACTGGTTGCTGGTGAGATCTGCCAGTGTGACAGCTCACCAGCAACCCGTGTTGCGACGCTCCAGCGATCCCTGCCAGGTCAGGTTGCTGGTGGGATCGTTGGAGCATCGCTTAGTGTGACATCTCACCAGCAACCTCCTAGCAACTTACCAGCGATCCCTATCAGGTTGTATCGTTGTTGGTTGCTGGTAAGTTGTTTAGTGTGACTGGGCCTTAAGTAGAGTTTAACTTTCAGCTCAACATGTTTAGTTGATGTTTATACTGTACAAAAATACATAATGTAATTCCTCTATATGTTAACCTTCTAAGTAGCCAAATATATACTGATGTAAGACTAATCTCTCTCAATTTTTATCACATTGCTTTCTGCAGAGCTTGACTGGAGGGAAGAATGGGGGTGTACACTGTACTGATGTGACCAATGCCAGCAGAACCATGCTCTTCAACATTAATAATTTGGAATGGGATAAAGAGCTGTGCCAGTGAGTTACAATCAGTTACCTCCTCCAATATGGTCAATGCAACATTCAATAAATAGGATCGTAGTCTTCTCTGCTTGCCTACTTATCAGGCCATTCATAAATGTAGCAATAGGATAAGAAATCTTTGAAATAGTATCCTGTCTTTATTGGTATTTTTTCTACTTTTCCTTTTAGGTTTTTTGATATACCTATGAGCTTGCTGCCAAAAGTAAGAAGTTCTTCGGAAATCTACGGACTTATGGTAATACTACTGTTTTCTCATATTCTTCATTACCACCTGAGCACAACTTACATACAGTGCCTTGCGAAAGTATTTGGCCCCCTTGAATTTTTCAACCTTTTCCCACATTTCAGGCTTCAAACAAAAACATAAAAATTTTAATGTTATGGTGAAGAATCAACAACAAATGGAACATAATTGTGAAGTTGAATGAAATTTTTTGCTTATTTTAAACTTTTATAAAAAGAATAAACTGAAAATTGGGGCGTGCAATATTATTTGTCCCCTTTACTTTCAGTGCAGTAAACTCACTCCAGACGTTCATTCAGGATCTCTGAATGATCCAATGTTGTCCTAAATGACTGATGATAAATATAATCCTCCTGTGTGTAATCTAGTCTCCGTAAAATTGTACCTGCTCTGTGATAGTCTGTGTTCTGTTTAAAGCGCAGATATCATCATGAAGACCATGGAACACAACAGGCAGGTCCGTGATACTGTTGTGAAGTTTAAAGCCAGATTTGGTTACAAAAAGATTTCCTAAACTTTAAACATCCCATGAAGCACTGTGCAAGCGATCATATTGAAATGGAAGGAGTGTCATACCACTGCAAATCTACCAAGACCCGGCCATCCATCCAAACTTTCATCTCAAACAAGGAGAAGACTGATCAGAGATGCAGCCAAGAGGCCCTTGATCATTCTGGATGAACTGCAGAGATCTACAGCTGAGGTGGGAGAGTCTGTACATAGGACAACAATCAGTCGTACACAGCACAAATCTGACCTTTATGGAAGAGTGGCAAGGAGAAAGCTATTTCTCAAAGATATCCATAAAAAGTGTTATTTAAAGTTTGCCACCAGTCACCTGGGAGACACACCAAACATGTGGAAGAAAGTGCTCTGGTCAGATGAAACCAAAATCAAACTTTTTGGGCACAATTCCAAACTATGTGTTTTGGCGTAAAAGCAACACAGCTCATCACCCTGAACACGCCATTCCCACTGTCAAACATGGTGGTGGCAGCATCATGGTTTGGGCCTGCTTTTCTTCAGAGACAGCGAAGAAGGTTAAAATTGATGGGAAGATGGATGGAGCCAAATACAGGACCATTTTTGAAGAAAACCTGTTGGAGTCTGCAAAAGACCTGAGACTGGGACAGAGATTTATCTTTCAACAAGACATTGAGCCAAAACCTAAAGCAAAATAAACAACGGAATGGTTCACAAATAAACGTATCCAGGTGTTAGAATGGCCAAGTCAAAGTCCAGACCTGAATCCATTCGAGAATCTGTGGAAATAGCTGAAAACTGCTGTTCACAAACACTCTCAGTCCAACCTCACTCAGCTTGAGCTGTTTGCAAAGGAAGAATGGGCAAGAATTTCAGTCTCTCGATGTGCAAAACTGATAGAGACATACCCCAAGCGACTTGCAGCTGTAATTGCAGAAAAAGGTGGTGCTGCAAAGTTTAAACCTAAATGGGACGAATAATATTGCACGTCCCAATTTTCAGTTTATTTTTTTATAAAAGTTTAAAATAACCAATACATTTCGTTCAACTTCACAATTGTGTCCCACTTGTTGATTCTTCACCATAAAATTTAAATTTTTTATCTTTGTTTGAAGCCTGAAATGTGGGAAATTAGGTGACTTAAAGGGGTTGTGCCACGAACAGAGTACATTTTAATCAATCGATCTTAAAAAAATTATTAGCACCAAAATTGGATGTGTTTTTAAAAGAGTGTTTCTGTGCTGACATCTTATAAATAGTCCCTAGGCTGGGAATTCAGAAGCACAATCAAATGGACATTCTTTTTTAATCCGTAGTAACTTCTGATTTCAGGCTACCGATTTTCGTGGTGTGAAATATTTTTTAAGCAGGTGTTTGAAAATAATTGTCAGCAGCACATCTTCCTGCGTAAAATATACTTATGTTGGCGAGAACAATGACAGTGTACTGATCATTCTGTGTGTATGGGGAGTGCAGTCCGCCTGTCTATAAAAGCTATAAAGCAACTTCCTTGTATGCAGCCAATCATTGGATGTTTATTGGCCACTGTTGGTCAGTGTATTCGAGACCTTGGCTAACAAAAATGAACCCAAAAATTTAACTAGGCAAAGAAAATGGGGAAGTTTGTTACACACTCACCACAGATGTGGTGCTTATCCATAAAGGTTATCTGCTAATTTCTTTGTAGCGATACTTTGTGAATGCAGCTGACTATATTGTGCTTGCAGTGCCTTCAGTGTACAGGTGTGTCTATCTCCAAGTCATCGCTATTGTTTAAGGAACATAACTAGAAAAAATGAATAGGTAGAGCATGGAAAACAAACCAGGAGAATTGGAGCTGCTAACACAGGAAGAGAGATATGTCATAGACCTCACTGAAACGTGGTGGGATGATACACATGATTGGAATACAAGCCTTGCAGGATACAACTTATTTAGAAGAAGCAGGCTTAACAAGAGGCAAAGAGGTGTTGCGTTGTATGTTAGGAAAGCCTATATCTCCACTCAAATTCAAGCCTCAAATAATGGTAGCTCTTAGAAACTGTTTGAGTGAGAATACAGAACAGAAAGGACACCAATGTAGGTGTTTACTATAGACTACCTGAAAAGACTGAAGATATGGATGAACTCCTTTTTATATCTAATGTCTTTATTCTCAAAAAAGTACAACATG
This sequence comes from Anomaloglossus baeobatrachus, assembly GCF_048569485.1. Taxonomy (NCBI): domain Eukaryota; kingdom Metazoa; phylum Chordata; class Amphibia; order Anura; family Aromobatidae; genus Anomaloglossus; species Anomaloglossus baeobatrachus. The sequence continues at coordinate 498,233,945 of NC_134354.1, forward strand.
GTGGATGTAAAGGTGACTGGAATTTAGGAGGCATCTTGCTACCCTCAAATTTTGGATTTCAAGAGTAGAAAGACCTGTGAGGACTCAGACTTGAAGGTTGTACTTCAGAAAGGCAGATTTTAATGAACTCAGAAAGAGGGTAGGGATGGTGGATGTTCTAAAAAATAGAAATGTCCAAGAAGGATGGGAGATTTTTCTAAATTAACTTCTCACTGCACAATCCGTAACAATCCCCAAAAGAAGGAAGAATTGGAAACCTTTTAAGGAGACCAAGATGGATGAACAAAGAATTTAACCCCTTCACGACCGCGGGCAGTAAAATTACGTCCTATTTTAACGTGACTTAACAACCAGGGACGTAATTTTACGGCCTAAACTTAATTTGATTGCCGTGGCCATAGCAACGGCTTTCAAATGATGTCTCCTGCTGTTTCTTACAGCAGGGGACCTTTGCTTGACCCCAGGGGGGGGTGACATCGCCAACCCCCATCGACGATCGATGTGATTGGCTGTTCAAATCTGAACCGCCAACCACATCGTTCGCACTGATTTCGGCAAAAAATAATGCCCGAATTAGTGCGATACTGTGAGATCCGGCTAGGAGATGCTGTAGCAGCTGCAGCATATCATAGGTGGACCTCAAACGTGTCGCCCCCAGCCCCTGCAGCACTGATTGGAGCGATCGTGCTATGACGCGCAATCGCTCCAATCAGTGTGCAGTGGGGCAGTCTGATCTGGAGGTGGCCGCCCTCCCCAGGCCTGTGCTGGTCTGGGGACCCTCCCCCAGCATGTCTGCAGCGTGCACTGGCTGGTACTTGTGGTACCACGCCACCGCTGCTGCTGCCGCCGCTGATGTTACCGTTTCTGCTTCTGCTCCAATGGTAAGTATTCCGCCCCCCTTGCAGCCCGTGCGCGCTCCCGTGATGGCCCGGGCGCGCTCCGTGATGGCCCCTGCCCGTGCCCCCCCTGATCTGCCCCCTCACGCCCCAATATGCCCCCAGACATCCCGATCTGCTCCCCACGCGATCTGCCTCCTGTGATCTCTATTCTGCTTCCTTCCTTCTGCCTCTGCTCTCACCCCCCCCCTCTGCTCCCTCCCCCTGCTCCCCCCCCCCCGACGTCCCCTACCTGCCTTCATCGGGTCATCCGAGGTTTTCACTGCCCGATCACATCTGCCTCCATCGCTGGGTCCTTCTGCTGATCTGTCCAACGTCCTGCCTGCTGCTCGTGTAAAGCTGTCCATTTGGCTGCCTTCTGTTCATCCTGTCCTCCTGCAGTTCTTCTGGTCAGTGATCCTCCTGCTAATCCTCTGGGTACTGTGAGTATAACTTTTTTTTTTTTTCTTGTATCCCCTGTCCATTTTTACACCTCACCTGTCCATGTGTCCTGCCAAGCGCTGATCAGGGATGCAGATAACGGATATGCATCCGTGGTCAGTTTTCGGCGGGAGTTTTTTTTTTTTTCCCGTATCCCCGACGCTTTTTGTATCGCATCTGCCCATGCATCCCGCCAAACGCTGATCAGGGATGCACATAACGTATCTGCATCCGTGCTCAATTTTTGGTGTGACTTTTTTTCCGTATCCCCAACGGTTTTTGTTTTCCCCTCACCCATGACAGCACCACGTGAGAGAGGGATCCGCCCTGCGAGGACAGGAAACTTTTCTGAATAAAAGGGCGGTACTTCTCCCCTTCGTCAGTTGGTTTCCTGTCCTTGATGGGGGACCCCCGTTCTGAAAACCGGCAGTGAAGAGAGGAAGAAATCGCCTACTTACCCAGCCCCGTCCGGTGTCTGGAAGAGCAGGGTGGGTCCTGTAGCACCGTTCTAAAGGGCTGGAAGCGCCGTCCACCTGCCCCTGAGGGGTCCTGGTGTCCGTGCGGGGGCGTGCGGCAGGAGCCGTCTGTGGGATCCCGGTCCGCCGCTCATTCCTCCCCGCCCTGCGCTCAATGCTGCCTCTGACTTCCGGGTGCACGACCGCGCGGCTGCGCGTCGGGCATGCTGGGAGCTGGAGGCGGGGCTTGGTGTAACGTCACCGGCCAAGATGGCAGCGCACATGCAACGCTGCGGGGCATGCGGCCTGCCATTCGGGGCTGCGGGTGCTCCTGTCTAGGCACCGTGGGGAGCGTGGGGGCAGGGTGGAGGAGCCTTACCTGGGACCGGAAGGCAGAGGATTCTGGTTAAAGCGGCTCTTCTGGCACTGTCAAGTGCTGGTGCCTAGGCTCTGCAATGGACACGGATGAGCAGCAGCACTCTCCCGTGCAGCGTCAGCAGGGCAGGAAAACAGATGACCGGAGTGATACTGGTCGGACGGGCCGTGGCAGCCATGACAGCAGATCCTCTCGTGACTCTGCAGCTCCTGTGAGGCCTGTGGATGTTCCGAAACAGCCTTGAAAACCGGTACCCTTGATTCCTATGGTGGTGAGTGGATCTTCGTGAATGTCTCCTTACTCATGGTTCCCTTGGGGTTTTTTTCTCCCCTGCTTTTGTCTACCCTTCTTAGGCCCCTAAAAAATCAATGTCCAAAAAGAAACATAAGGAGTTCCCCCTATGCAGGGAACCCCTCTCGGAAGAGTGGCAAAAGAAGTTGTTTCAGGCGTGTATTCGTCGCACTATTGCGGAGGAATCTCCGGGACTCTCGGCGGACGTCCATTCAGCTATCCGCTCAGAAGTTCAGGATTCCATGAAGGCCTTCTTAAAGAGAAAAAAATCAAAACAAATTTGTAGGGCCGCTACCTGGTCCTCAGTCTACTTTTATCCGGCACTATCGGTTGGACCTATCCTCCTCGGCTGCTCTTTCGTTTGGTAGACGGGTGCTTGAGGCAGTGGTCCCTCCCTAAATAGGTTTCTCTGGAAATCTCTCACGTGGTGCAGTCATGGGTGAGGGGAAAACACCATGGTTACTTACCGGTAGCCGGTTTTTCCAGAACCCATGACAGCACCCTTATATTCCCTCCCTTTTTCATCCTTGGTGTACACTTTTCGGTTTGTTTGTGTGTGTGTTTAGTGGTGATGGAGTAAGTTCTAACGTTTGTTGGAGGTCCTCTCGTTCTCGGTAATCAACTGACGAAGGGGAGAAGTACCGCCCTTTTATTCAGAATGGTTTCCTGTCCTCGCTGGGCGGATCCCTCTCTCACGTGGTGCTGTCATGGGTTCTGGAAAAACCGGCTACCGGTAAGTAACCGTGGTGTATCTCATCCGACCGTGCGTCCTGCAGCAGCCGATCAGTGCACCGCGTCTGTGCGTTTGAAAAGTCAAATGGCGTTCCTTCTCTTCTGAGCCCCGCCATGCGCCCAAACAATTACTTTCCAACTGCATCCGTGGTCAGTTTTCGGCAGGACTTTTTTTTTTTTCCCGTATCTCAGACGCTTTTTGTATCGCATCTGTCCGTGCGTCCCGCCAAGCGCTGATCAGGGATGCACATAACTGATCGGCATCCCTGCTCAATTTTTGGCGTGACTTTTTTCCGTATTTGCAACGCTTTTTGTATCGCATCCGTCCGTGCGTCCCGCTGAGCGCTGATCAGGGATGCACATAACGTATCTGCATCCGTGCTCAATTTTTGGCGTGACTTTTTTTCCGTATCCCAAACGTTTTTCGTATCTCATCCGACCGTGCGTCCTGCAGCGGCCGATCAGTGCACCGTGTCTGTGCGTTTGAAAAGTCAAATGGCGTTCCTTCTCTTCTTAGCCCCGCCATGCGCCCAAACAGTTACTTTCCACCACATATGAGGTATCGTCGTACTCAGGAGAAATTGCACAATACGTTTTATGGTGAATTTTTTTCCTGATACCCTTGTGAAAAAAAAAAAAGCTACCTGGTTCAAGTAAGTTTTGTGGTGAAAAAAAAAAATTGTATTCATGGCTCAACATTATCAACTTCTGTGGAGCTCTTGGGGCTCACTAAACATCTAGATAAATTCCTTGAGGGGGTCTAGTTTCCAAAATGGGGTCATTTGTCGGGGAGCTCCATTGTTTAGGCACCTCAGGGGGACTCCAAATGCAACATTACGTCAGCTAATGATACCAACCAATTTTGCTGTCAAATGGCGCTCCTTCTCTTCTGAGCCCTGCCATGCGCCCAAACAATTACTTTCCACCACATATGAGGTATCAGCGTACTCAGGAAAAATTGCACAATGTGTTTTATGGTGCAGTTTTTCCTGATACCGTTGTAAAAAAAAAAATCTACCTGGTTGATGCAAAAGTTTTGTGGTTAAAAAAAAAAATAATAATTTTTACGGTTCAACGTTATCAACTTCTGGGGAGCCCCTGGGTGTACAAGGGGCTCACCAAACATCTAGATAAATTCCTTGAGGGGTCTAGTTCAAAAATGGGGTAATTTGTGGGGGAGCTCCACTGTTTAGGCACCATAGGGGGTCTCCAAACGTGACATGGCATCCGCTAATGATTCCAACCAATTTTGCTGTCACATGGCGTTCCTTCTCTTCTGAGCCCCGCCGTGCGCCCAAACAATTACTTTCCACTCCATATGAGGTATCGTCGTACTCAGGAGAAATTGCACAATACGTTTTATGGTGAATTTTTTTCCTGATACCCTTGTGAAAAAAAAAGCTACCTGGTTCAAGTAAGTTTTGTGGTGAAAAAAAAAAAATTGTATTCATGGCTCAACATTATCAACTTCTGTGGAGCCCTTGGGGCTCGCTAAACATCTAGATAAATTCCTTGAGGGGGTCTAGTTTCCAAAATGGGGTCATTTGTGGGGGAGCTCCATTGTTTAGGCACCTTAGGGGGTCTCCAAATGCAACATTACGTCAGCTAATGATGCCAACCAATTTTGCTGTCAAATGGCGCTCCTTCTCTTCTGAGCCCCGCCATGCACCCAAACAATTACTTTCCACCACATATGAGGTATCGTCGTACTCAGGAAAAAATGCACTAGAAATTTCATGGTGAATTTTTTCCTGATACCCTTGTGAAAAAAAAGCTACCTAGTTGAAGCAACAGTTTTGTGGTAAAAAAACTTTTTTTTCTTTTCACGGCTCAAAGTTATAAACTTCTGTGAAGCCCCCAGGTGTTCAAAGTGCTCACCAAACATCTAGAAAAATTATTTGAGAGCTCTAGTTTCCAAAATGGGGTCACTTGTGGGGGAGCTCCATTGTTTAGGCACCTCAGGGGGTCTTCAAACCTGACATGGCGTCCGCTAAGGAGTGCAGCTAATTTTGCACTCAAAAATTCAAATGGCGCTCTTTCCCTTTCGACCTCTGCCGTGCGCCCAAACAATTGATTTTTACCACATATGGGGTATCAGCGTACTCGGGAGAAAATGCACAATAAATTGTATGGTGCAATTTCTCTTTTCTCCCTTGTGAAAATGAAAATTTTATGGCTAAACTAACATTTTTGTGTTAAGTAAAATTTTCATTTTTTCCTTTCACATTGCTTTGGTTCCTGTGAAGCACCTAAAGGGATAATAAACTTCTTGGATGTGGTTTTGAGCAGTGTGAGGGGTGCAGTTTTTAGAATGGGGTCACTTTTGGGTATTTTCTGTCACCTAGGCCTCTCAAAGTCACTTCAAATGTGATATGGTCCCTAAAAAAATTATTTTGTAAATTTTGTTGGAAAAATGAGAAATCGCGGATGAACTTTGACCCCTTCTAACTTCCTAACGAAAAAAAATTTTGTTTCAAAAATTGCGCTGGTGTAAAGTAGACAAGTGGGAAATTTTATTTAGTAACTATTTTGTGTGACATATCTCTCAGATTTATGGCCATAAATTTTCAAAGTTTGAAAATTGCGACATTTTCAAAATTTTCGCAAAATTTCCTAAATATTCACAAATAAACGCAAAAAAAATCGGCCTAAATTTACCACTGACATGAAGTGCAATATGCCACGAGAAAACAGTCTTAGAATCGCCAGGATCCGTTGAAGCGTTCCAGAGTTATAACCTGTCAAAGTGACACTGGTCAGAATTGCAAAAAATGTCCCGATCATTGGGGTGTTTTAGTGGCCGGGGGTGAAGGGGTTAAACACTTGCTGAAAAGGAAAAAATAAATGTATATCAAATGGAAAGAGGGGGCAAATCTAAAGAAGATAATGCTATCTGCAGGGACTGAAGGGCCAGTGTTAGGGTGCCTTCACACTTTAGCGATGCAGCAGCGATCCGACCAGCGATCTGACCTGGTCAGGATCGCTGCTGCATCGCTACATGGTCGCTGGTGAGCTGTCAAACAGGCGGATCTCACCAGCGACCAGTGACCAGCCCCCAGCCAGCAGCGACGTGCAAGCGACGCTGCGCTTGCACGGAGCCGGCGTCTGGAAGCTGCGGACACTGGTGACTAAGGTAAACATCGGGTATGGTTACCTGATGTTTACATTAGTTACCAGCGCACACCACTTAGCTTTGCTCTCCTAGCTACAGTACACATCGGGTTAATTAACCCGATGTGTAATGCAGCTACATGTGCAGAGAGCAGGGAGCCGCGCACACTGTTTAGCGCTGGCTCCTTGCTCTCCTAGCTACAGTACACATCGGGTTAATTAACCCGATGTGTAATGCAGCTACATGTGCAGAGAGCCGGAGCCGGCAGCACAGGCAGCGTGAGAGCTGCGGAGGCTGGTAACTAAGGTAAATATCGGGTAACCACCTTGGTTACCCGATGTTTATCTTGGATACAGCTTACCGCAGCTGCCAGACGCCGGCTCCTGCTCCCCTGCTCGCTTCATTTGTCGCTCTCTCGCTGTCACACACAGCCAGCTGTGTGTCACAGTGGGAGGGCGCCTTTGAAGAAAACGAACCAGGGCTGTGTGTAACGAGCAGCGATCTCGCAGCAGGGGCCAGATCGCTGCTCAGTGTCACACACAGCGAGATCGCTAATGAGGTCACTGCTGCGTCACAAAAAGCGTGACTCAGCAGCGATCTCGGCAGCGAGCTCGCTGTGTGTGAAACACCCCTTAATAGAAACACCCCTTAATAGAGCTAAAGAAAGTAATGAAGTGAGGCTAGCAAGGGAGACCAAAAACAATAAGATAGGTTTTAGGGGGTTTGTGAAAAGCAAAATTAAAGTCAAAGATGCTATAGGATGATTTTTACAAGATGAAAAGGGTGAAGTGGTTAAAAAATGATGTTGAGAAGGCCAAACCTTTAAATTCATATTTTGCACTCGTGTTCTCTAAGAAAGCAAATGTAACTGTACTATCTATAAACAGATAGATGGTGATAGCTAATATAAATTCATTTAAATCTCCTGGTCCAGATAAATTGCATCCAAGGGTAGTGAAAGGGATAGCTGAGGAAATTACAGAACCACTAGCCAGAATCTTTGAAAATTCCTGGATTATAGGAGAAGTCCCAGAAAATTGGAGAAGGGAAAATGTTGTTCCTATCTTCAGAAAATTATTAAATAGCATGTATGTAAGAACTTAGATAAGAATACAGTAACCAGAACAAACATGGGTTTGTAGCAAACAAGTCATGCCAGACTAATCTAATTTTTTTCTATGATGTAATCAGACTGGGTGGATCAGGGAAATGCGGTAGATATATTATATCTTGACTTCAGCAAAGCATTTGATAAAGTGTCTCATACTTTCTGTATTGAAAAAATTACCAAGTATAGGATTGATAAGTCTACGGTTAGGTGGAGTCATAACTGGCTCATGAGGCATATATGAGGTTGTCAACTTAGTCAAGAGATCCACAGCTGGGTTGCGCATCATGGTCCATACTCAGCATAGATGAATGAATTCAGGCAAGATTGTCCAGGGCAGCGCATCCTGGAAAACTCTTGCAGCAGAAAAGTCTAGGAGATGGTAGTGAAGGTTTGATTTTTGAAGTAAGATACTTTTAGATTGTAAAACATGGTCAGGTGTTATACAGAGTCATAGTTATGCAGCACTGTGAAGAGCTGTGTTGGTGTGGCGAGAGTAAATTAAGCTCTAAAATAAATGGGCATTAAATTGGAAGGTACTGTATACTCCTTAAATGTAATTTCACATTTCATACATGTCTGCGCCTACTCTGAACTATCTGATGCCAAAGCCTTTCCTACCATATAAAGCTTCTGTATAAGATTACTTCTGAACTTGGTGTAGAGGTGATGGTGTACTACAAAGCGACACTTTGTGTAGTGTTTTAAAGTATTTTTATTAAAGGGTTTGCAAAATAAAGAGGGAAAGGGGGAAGCCAATGCATCAAGGAGAAAGTAGTTTACAAATTGTGATATCAAATGTATTTGTTTAACAAGAAATATAATGTGAGAATGGGTAAAAACAAGGGGAGGGAAGAAGGAATGAGGGCAAAGGGAGGAGGAAAGTGTTGCAATCTTATTGGGAAATAAGGGTTGGTGTGAGGGAAAGGGGGAGAGGGAGAACATCCAAGTAAAATTCTGCCTTAAAAACATGAAACCTAAACTTATATACAAGCAAGCTGTAAGTAACTTGAAATACCTAAGAAACATTGATAAATAATAGATGACCTTAAATTAAAATTTTATTTTGTTAGAAAAATTGATATTTTTAAGAAGTAAATAATCACAAGGCAGTGATCTAATGTGAGACTTTCTCGTCATCTGTCTCAGGAATTCCATTGTTTGAAAAATAATGGAAATCGGTTATTGATAATGGCATAATGTTTTTCGTAGTGTTTTGATGTGTAGTGTTTACCCTGAAAAGAACAATATTTGCCAAGTCCTTGCTTCGAGTATGACCGGATATGCTAAGCAAATGTCAATCCGCCATACAGCATTAACAGTACCAATGGTATATTCGGTATAAAGTGTTCTGATGGGAATTACTTTAGTTCTAAACAGGGGAAAGTATACTTTTACTTTTGTTGTGAACGGTGTCTGTGCTCTTGTTTTTTTGCCTACCATAGAAAATCTGTCCTAGCCTGGTGAGTAAAGGTTTTTGCTGGTAAATTCATCGGTCATGTCACAAGCACTTGAGGAGCAAATCATGCAATTTCCAGTTAAATAGAGAGTGTTGCATGTTCAGTATAACCAGCGTCTTGTTAGAAATGAATTTGCAATGGCTTTATGAATGAGTCGAGGTTTTTCGTATTTTTTTTTTTTGTTTTTGCTATGTTGTGCTTTAGTCGATACTCATGGACTGAATTTGTAGATATTTGCATAAACTGTAATTCCTTTACAAGATTGTTTTCAAGTAATTACGGTAACTTTCCATTGCCAAACAGAAGCTATCTGATCATATATCGGATAAAGTTACAGTTCAATCCTTAAAGCAGCCATTTTGAAGTTCTTGGCGGTTTCATGATGGCTTGTTAAAGGGAACCTGTCAGCAGAAATTTCCCCTAAAACCTAACAGATTCCCCCTCTGCAGCTCCTGGGCTGCATTCTAGAAAGGTCCCTGTTATTATTGTGCCCCCTTTCTGACAAAAAAAAAGAGTTTATAAAGAGGTACCTTTTTGGCTTCGGATTCTATAAATGTGACACGGGGGCGGGCAGCCTGATGGCCGTTATTCTGCCCCCTGGTCCTGTATGCCGCCCCCATCGCTGATTTCCATACTTTTGGACGCCGCCCACTGCTCCAGCCATCCCCGCGCATGCCCAGTGCCAGTCTCACGGGACTGAGCACTGTGACTGCTGGTGACGTGTGCGCAGACAAGTGATTATGGGCGGGACTGTGACTGTTATCAGCAAGTACCCGCCCATAATCTTGTGAGCGCGCAAACCTCTCCAGCGTCACACTGTGCTCAGTGTAGATGCTAGACTGTATGGGCTGCTTCCAGGAATGACGTCCCTTTGTCACGTGATAGTATTTTGAACACGCCCCTATCACGTGACAAAGGGACGTCATCCCTGGAAGCAGCCCATACAGTCTAGCACTACCCTGAGCACAGTGTGACGCTGGAGAGGTTTGCGCGCTCACGAGATTATGGGCGGGTACTTGCTGATAACAGTCACAGTCCCGCCCATAATCACTTGCCTGCGCACACGTCACCAGCAGTCACAGTGCTCAGTCCCGTGAGACTGGCACTGGGCATGCGCGGGGATGGCTGGAGCAGTGGGCGGCGTCCAAAAGTATGGAAATCCGCGATGGGGGCGGCATACAGGACCAGGGGGCAGAATAACGGCCATCAGGCTGCCCGCCCCCGTGTCAGATTTATAGAATCCGAAGCCAAAAAGGTACCTCTTTATAAACTTTTTTTTTTGTCAGAAAGGGGGCACAATAATAACAGGGACCTTTCTAGAATGCAGCCCAGGAGCTGCAGAGGGGGAATCTGTTAGGTTTTAGGGGAAATTTCTGCTGACAGGTTCCCTTTAAATTCTCCGTAAGGCCTCAATCAGACATTCGCATGGCATGTATGTGTTTCTACATTTTTTTTCACAGATACGACACATACCCATTCTAATCTATAGTGCTATTTACATGTCCGAGTTTTTACACATGTGTCTGTGCAAAACACACTTGGAGATATCCGTTTTTCCACAACACAGATGACAGGTGCTAATAGAAATTCTATATACGTGAAAAAAACATACAGCACACGCCAAAGGACCCGAACACTACTCTCTACTAGATAACTGGAAATGTGCATAGTTATTTATTTTAGCCCAGCATGGCTTTGTATTGTCACATTTATTTTCTCACTTACAAGGGCACAACATTCTCATCTGTCTGTTGCTGTTGGCCACAATTCTTTTATTTTGCCGCTTTATGCTTGAATGCCATTCACAGGATAGTGGAGCTGATCACAAAGCTAAACTATGGCCGTGTAAGCCAGTGCATTAGAAATGCACAGTTTGTACCCCATACTCTTTACTTTAATCTTTATTTTTTTTCATTGTATTTGCAGAAATCAGGAGCTCTCAGTGGAGTGCCAATATCAGGGGTAAGCTCATTATACATATATATTCTGTATAGAAATTTGCAAGGCTTTGTTCACATATCTAGTTGTCATCCATTTGTGACAGATCCAGTAAAAAAAAAAAAAGTGTTAGATTGATGCAAAAGGAAAACTATGTAAAGTAATATGAAAAAGTTTGGGCACCCCTATTAATGTTAACCTTTTTTCTTTATAACAATTTGGGTTTTTGCAACAGCTATTTCAGTTTCATATATTTAATAACTGATGGACTCAGTAATATTTGTGGATTGAAATGAGGTTTATTGTACTAACAGAAAATGTGCAATCTGCATTTAAACAAAATTTGACCAGTGCAAAAGTATGGGCACCTCAACATAAGTGACATTCATAATTTGTAGATCCTCCTTTTGCAAAAATAACAGCCTGTAGTCACTTCCTGTAGCTTTTAACGAGTTCCTGGATGAAGGTATATTTGACTATTCCTTTTTACAAAACAATTCCAGTTCAGTTAAGTTTGATGGTCGCCGAGCATGGACAGCACGCATCCCACAGATGTTCAATGATATTCAGGTCTGGGGACTGGGATTGCCATTCCAGAACATTGTAATTGTTCCTCTGCATGAATGCCTGAGTAGATTTGGAGCGGTGTTTTGGATCATTGTCTTGCTGAAATGTCTTTGTCGCTCCATTGGGAGACCCAGACAATTGGGTGTATAGGCTATGCCTCCGGAGGCCGCACAAAGTATTACACTAAAAGTGTAAAGCCCCTCCCCTTCTGCCTATACACCCCCCGTGCTCCCACGGGCTCCTCAGTTTTTTTGCTTTGTGCGAAGGAGGCAGACATGCACGCACAGCTCCACAGATTGGTCAGCAGCAGCTGCTGACTATGTCGGATGGAAGAAAAGTGGGCCCATATAGGGCCCCCAGCATGCTCCCTTCTCACCCCACTCTTGTCGGCGGTGTTGTTAAGGTTGAGGTATCCATTGCGGGTACGGAGGCTGGAGCCCACATGCTGTTTTTCCTTCCCCATCCCCCTTAGGGCTCTGGGTGAAGTGGGATCCTATCGGTCTCCAGGCACTGAGACCGTGCTTCATCCACAACTCCTGGGAGCCTGCTGGATAGGAGCCGGGTATCGTTCAGGGACATAGCCCTGCCTCTTGGAGGTACTCTGTGTCCCCGTGGGGACTGAGCACAGCAACACTCCAGCATTGCTGGGTGTGCTAGTGCACCGGGGACCGCGGCGCTGGCCGGGTTAAATGTGCCATTACACACTCAGCGTCGCTGAGTGTGTTTATGTAGGGGGACTACCGCGCTGACCGCCGCCGCCATGTTTAACACTGAGGCGCGGCTGGGACTTGTAGTGCGCCGGGGACTTCCGCGCGGCCGCGCTTTTACGGCGGCCGCGCTTATTACTCTAGTCCCCGGCTTTTGCGGCCTAGTCTTCTTCCTCCCGCCCACAGCCCTGACAAGCAGGGGAAGGGCGGGACGCTGTACAGACGAGCAGCAATGAGGGCTGGAGAATGCTTTGCATACTCCACCCCCCTCACTGTGCACTGTGGGGCACCAGTTCCCGCACTTTCTGGGTCACGCCCACGGCTCCCTCCTCTCCTCAGGACGCCGGCAGCCATTCCTGTCAGCTCCTCGGACGCTGCAGAGGGGGACAAATTCTGGGAGACCCAGGCAGGGATTCTGGTGGCTTCACAACCGCTTTAAGCGGGTGGTAAGCAGCACCTGTGGTGCTAGCCCCATTGTGCAGAAGTGTAATTATAAATTATATGTTTATGGTATATACTTTACACTGTATGGTGCACAGTTGATTCTGGCTATATACCCTATTGTGTTGCTCAGGGAAGACAATAGCATGGCGCTCACAAAAGGCAGGGGTGCCAAAACACAGGCTTACTATGCTGCCTGCGCCGCATGTACGACGCCGCTACCGGCAGGTTCCACTGACCCTCATTGTGTGCTCTGCTCGGCCCCTGCTGCACTTACTCAGCCGGAGCCTCTGCTAAGAGGGGCCCAGGGGGAGCCACCTGCTGACACTATCCAGGTGACAGGGACGGAGTTTGCAGTCTTTAAGGATAAACTCTCTGAAACTATGGCTAAGATACTAGAAGCCTTGCAGTCCAGACCGGTATCTCAGCACAGGGACACTGTTGAATCATTGTTCCCTGGCCCCCCTCATTTGGACCAACAATGTCCCCCCGGGGTATCTCATAGATCCCAGGCTGGGGGCTCTGACACGGACCCCAGCCCCAGACCGATTAAGCGAGCTCGCTTGGAAATTCCCTCGACATCATCATATTGTTCAGGGTCTCAGCGGGGGGATTCTCTGGTTGATGACGCGGAGACAGCTGATCAGGATTCTGATCCTGAGGCCGCTCTCAATCTAAATACTCCGGACGGGGACGCCAAAGTGAACGATCTTATTGCGTCCATCAATCAAATGTTGGATATTTCTCCCTCAGCTCCTCCGGTGGAGGAGTCAGCTTCTCAGCAGGAGAAATTCCGTTTCAGGTTTCCCAAGCGTACACCGAGTATGTTTCTGGACCACTCTGATTTCAGAGAGGCAGTCCAAATTCACCATGATTGTCCAGATAAGCGTTTTTCTAAGCACCTTAAGGATACCCGTTATCCCTTTCCCCCTGACGTGGTCAAAGGTTGGACTCAGTGTCCCAAGGTGGATCCTCCAATCTCCAGACCGGCGGCTAGATCCATACTTGCAGTGGAAGATGGGGCTTCACTCAAAGATGCCACTGACATGCAGATGGAGCTCTGGTTGAAATCCATCTATGAAGCTATCGGCGCTTCTTTTGCCCCAGCATTCGCAGCCGTATGGGCGCTACAAGCTATATCAGCAGGTCAAGCGCAAATTGACGCAGCCACACGCACTTCCGCGCCGCAGGTGGCGTCCATAACCGCTCAGACGTCGGCATTTGCGTCTTACGCTATTAATGCTGTCCTGGACTCTGCGAGCCGTACGGCGGTTGCATCCGCCAATTCGGTGGTACTCCGCAGGGCCTTGTGGCTACGGGAATGGAAGGCAGATTCTGCTTCCAAAAAGCGCTTAACCAGTTTGCCAATTTCTGGCGACCGATTGTTTGGCGAGCGTTTGGTTGAAATCATCAAACAATCCAAGGGAAAGGATATATCCTTACCCCAGCCCAAACCGAACATACCCCAACAGAGGAGGGGGCAGTCGAGGTTTCGGTCCTTTCGGGGCGCGGGCAGGTCCCAATTCTCCTCGTCCAAAAGGCCTCAGAAAGATCAAAGGAACTCTGATTCATGGCGGTCTAAGTCACGTCCTAAAAAGACCACCGGAGGTGCCGCTACCAAAGCGGCTTCCTCATGACTTTCGGCCTCCTCAATCCGCATCCTCGGTCGGTGGCAGGCTCTCCCGCTTTTGCGACACCTGGCTGGCACGGGTAAAAGACCGTTGGGTGAGAGACATTCTGTCTCACGGTTACAAGATAGAGTTCACCTCTCGTCCCCCGACTCGATTCTTCAGGTCATCCCCGCCTCCCGAGCGAGCCGTGGCTCTTCTGCAGGCGCTGAGCACTCTGAAGGCAGAAGGAGTGGTGGTCCCTGTTCCTCTTCAGCAACAGGGTCACGGTTTTTACTCCAACCTGTTTGTGGTCCCAAAAAAGGACGGGTCTTTCCGTCCTGTCCTGGACCTGAAACTGCTCAACAAACATGTAAAGACCAGGCGGTTCCGGATGGAATCCCTCCGCTCCGTCATCGCCTCAATGTCCAAAGGAGATTTCCTTGCATCGATCGATATCAAAGATGCTTATCTCCACGTACCGATTGCTCCAGAGCATCAGCGCTTCTTGCGCTTCGCCATAGGAGACGAACACCTGCAGTTCGTGGCACTGCCGTTCGGCCTGGCAACAGACCCACGGGTTTTCACCAAGGTTATGGCTACTGTAGTAGCGGTCCTCCACTCGCAGGGTCACTCGGTGATCCCTTACTTGGACGATCTGCTGATCAAGGCACCCTCTCAAGAGGCATGCCAACACAGCCTCGACGCTACTCTGGAGACTCTCCAGAGTTTCGGGTGGCTCATCAATTTTCCAAAGTCAAATCTGACACCGGCCCAATCGCTGACATATCTTGGCATGGAGTTTCATACCCTCTCAGCGATAGTGAAGCTTCCGCTGATCAAGCAGCGTTCACTACAGAAAGGGGTACAATCTCTCCTTCAAGGTCAGGCACACCCCTTGAGGCGCCTCATGCACTTCCTGGGGAAGATGGTGGCAGCAATGGAGGCAGTCCCTTTCGCGCAGTTTAACCTGCGTCCTCTTCAATGGGACATCCTACGCAAATGGGACAGGAAGCAGACGTCCCTCGACAGGAACGTCTCCCTCTCTCAGGCGACCAAAGCTTCCCTTCGGTGGTGGCTTCTTCCCACTTCATTATCGAAGGGGAAATCCTTCCTGCCCCCATCCTGGGAGGTGGTCACGACGGACGCGAGTCTGTCAGGGTGGGGAGCGGCTTTTCTCAACCACAGGGCTCAGGGTACGTGGACCCAGCAAGAGTCCTCACTTCAGATCAATGTTCTGGAAATACGGGCAGTGTACCTTGCCCTGAAAGCGTTTCAGCAGTGGCTGGAAGGCAAGCAGATCCGAATTCAGTCGGACAATTCCACAGCGGTGGCATACATCAACCACCAAGGCGGCACACGCAGTCGGCAAGCCTTCCAGGAAGTCCGGCGGATTTTGATGTGGGTGGAAGCCACGGCTTCCACCATCTCTGCAGTTCACATCCCAGGCGTGGAAAACTGGGAAGCAGATTATCTCAGTCGCCAGGGCATGGACGCAGGGGAATGGTCCCTTCACCCGGACGTGTTTCAGGAGATCTGTTGCCGCTGGGGGGTGCCGGACGTCGACCTCATGGCGTCCCGGCACAACAACAAGGTACCGACGTTCATGGCACGGTCTCAAGATCCCAGAGCTATGGCGGCAGACGCCTTAGTTCAGGATTGGTCGCAGTTTCAGCTCCCTTATGTGTTTCCTCCGCTGGCACTGTTGCCCAGAGTGTTACGCAAGATCAGGGCCGACTGCCGCCGCGTCATCCTCGTCGCTCCAGACTGGCCGAGGAGGTCGTGGTACCCGGATCTGTGGCATCTCACAGTCGGCCAACCGTGGGCACTACCAGACCGACCAGACTTGCTGTCTCAAGGGCCGTTTTTCCATCTGAATTCTGCGGCCCTCAACCTGACTGTGTGGCCATTGAGTCCTGGATCCTAGCGTCTTCAGGATTATCTCAAGAGGTCATTGCCACTATGAGACAGGCTAGGAAACCAACGTCCGCCAAGATCTACCACAGGACGTGGAAAATTTTCCTGTCGTGGTGCTCTGCTCAGGGTTTTTCTCCCTGGCCTTTTGCCTTGCCCACTTTTCTGTCCTTCCTTCAATCTGGACTGGAAAAGGGTTTGTCGCTCGGCTCCCTTAAGGGGCAAGTCTCAGCGCTCTCTGTGTTTTTTCCAGAAGCGCCTAGCCAGACTTCCACAGGTACGCACGTTCCTGCAGGGGGTTTGTCACATCGTTCCTCCTTACAAGCGGCCGTTAGAACCCTGGGATCTGAACAGGGTGCTGATGGTTCTTCAGAAACCACCATTCGAGCCAATGAGGGATATTTCTCTCTCACGCCTTTCGCAGAAAGTGGTTTTCCTAGTAGCAGTCACTTCTCTTCGGAGAGTGTCTGAGCTAGCAGCGTTGTCGTGCAAGGCCCCTTTCCTGGTGTTTCACCAGGACAAGGTGGTTCTGCGTCCGGTTCCGGAATTTCTCCCCAAGGTGGTATCCCCCTTTCATCTCAATCAGGACATCTCCTTACTCTTTTTGTCCTCATCCAGTTCACCAATGTGAAAAGGATTTGCACTTGTTAGATCTGGTGAGAGCACTCAGACTCTACTTTTCTCGTACGGCGCCCCTGCGCCGCTCGGATGCACTCTTTGTCCTTGTCGCTGGCCAGCGTAAAGGGTCACAGGCTTCCAAATCAACCCTGGCTCGGTGGATCAAGGAGCCAATTCTCGAAGCTTACCGTTCTGCTGGGCTTCCGGTTCCCTCAGGGCTGAAGGCCCACTCTACCAGAGCCGTGGGCGCGTCCTGGGCTTTGAGGCACCAGGCTACGGCTCAGCAGGTGTGTCAGGCGGCTACCTGGTCGAGCCTGCACACTTTCACGAAACACTATCAGGTGCATACCTATGCTTCGGCGGATGCCAGCCTAGGTAGAAGAGTCCTTCAGGCGGCGGTTGCCCACCTGTAGGAAGGGGCCGTTTTACGGCTCTATTACGAGGTATTATTTTACCCACCCAGGGACTGCTTTTGGACGTCCCAATTGTCTGGGTCTCCCAATGGAGCGACAAAGAAGAAGGGAATTTTGTTTACTTACCGTAAATTCCTTTTCTTCTAGCTCCAATTGGGAGACCCAGCACCCGCCCCTGTTTTTTTGTGTACACATGTTGTTCATGTTGAATGGTTTCAGTTCTCCGATATTCCTTCGGATTGAATTTACTTTAAACCAGTTTATAATTTTTTTCCTCCTTCTTGCTTTTGCACCAAAACTGAGGAGCCCGTGGGAGCACGGGGGGTGTATAGGCAGAAGGGGAGGGGCTTTACACTTTTAGTGTAATACTTTGTGTGGCCTCCGGAGGCATAGCCTATACACCCAATTGTCTGGGTCTCCCAATTGGAGCTAGAAGAAAAGGAATTTACGGTAAGTAAACAAAATTCCCTTCATCCATCCCCTGCGTAACTTCAACTTCGTCACTGATTCTTGCACATTATTGTCAAGAATCTGCTGATACTGAGTTGAATCCATGCGACCCTCAACTTTAACAAGATTCCCGATGCCGGCATTGGCCACACAGCACCAAAGCATGATTGAACCTCCACCAAATTTTACTGTGGGTAGCAAGTGCTTTTCTTGGAATGCCGTGTTTTTTTTTGCCTCCATGCATAACTCCTTTTTGTATGACCAAACAACTCAATCTTTGTTTCATCAGTCCACAGGACCTTCTTGCAAAATGTAACTGGCTTGTCCAAATGTGCTTTTGCATACCTCAGGTGACTGTTTGTGGCGTGCTTGCAGAAACTGCTTCTTTCGCATCACTCTCCCATACAGCTTCTCCTTGTGCAATGTGCGCTGTATTGTTGACCGATGCACATTGACACTATCTGCAGCAAGCCGATGATGCAGGTCTTTAAAGGTGGTCTGTGGATTGTCCTTGACTGTTCTCACCATTCTTCTTCTCTGCCTTTCTGATATTTTTCTTGGCCTGCCACTTCTGGGCTTAACCAGAACTGTACCTGTGTTCTTCCATTTCCTTACTATGTTCCTCACAGTGGAAACTGACAGTTTGAATCTCTGAGAACTTTTTGTATCCTTCCCCTGAACAACTATGTTGAATAATCTTTGTTTTCAGATCATTAGTTGTTTTGAGGAGCCCATGATGCCACTCTTCATAGGAGATTCAAATAGGAGAACAACTTGCAAGTGGCCACCTTAAATACCTTTTCTCATGATTGGATACACCTGCCTATGAAGGTCAAAGCTCAATGAGGTTACAAAACCAATTTAGTGCTTTAGTAAGTCAGTAAAAAGTAGTTAGGAGTGTTCAAATCAAGAAATTGATAAGGGTGGCCATACTTTTGCACCGGTCAAATTTTGTTTAAATGCGGATTGCACATTTTCTGTTAGTACAATAAACCTCATTTCAATCCAGAAATATTACTCAGTTCATCAGTTATTAGATATATGAAACTGAATTAGCTGTTGCAAAAACCCAAATTGTTATAAAGAAAAAAGGTTAACATTAATAGGGGTGCCCAAACTTTGTCATATGACTGTATGATTTGTTTCCCACATACTTACAGGATATGTTTAAAAAAAAATAAATGATCAAGTTTCTATATGTATTTTGGGGGCTAAATAATAGTTTGCCAGAGTATCTCCATTTTTATTATCTCAAAACAGATCCACAAATGGAAAGAACTATTGGACATGTCGACATAGCCTTAGCTGTGATCTCACCTGTATATTCAGTTTTTTAAGACCTTTTGTACCAGTGATTGAACTTTGTGGTTCTTTGGAAATGGTTTGTGTTCCTTGAAAGTTGGTAAGACCTGGTAGGTGAAAAAAAACCCCCACTGCTAATATGCAGGTTAATAGCATTTGGACACTGCCTGGTGCCTGGACTTCAAACCTTGCTGCCGTGAAGAAAATAACTTTAATCCTCCTGGCAGTGACGTTTTGGGTCTGTCATTGGGGTGGCACCGGCACGGGTTGAAACTCTGCCAGGAAGAATAAAGTTATATTCTTCCCAGCAGCACGATTTTTAAGTGCAGATGCCGGGCAGCTTCCAAACTTTTTTTTTTTTTTTTTTTTTTTTTTTTTTTTTTTTAATCTGCAGACATACCCCATAACTGCAGGTTAATAATGTTTTTTGGGGGTTTTTTTCCGTGACAGGTTCCCTTTAACAGGAACCTATCAGATTATTCATTTAGGCAGCATGGATTGGGGACAGGTTCCTTAATTTCCGATAAGTATGTTTTATTCTGAAATTCTGCAACATAGTTTAAACAAGATCCATAAATGGGGGAGGTCAGGAGTCCTCCTCTTCACACTGCTCTGAGCTAGACTGACAGATGTCTCCCTATTTGAGAGATAAATTGTAGAGGTTCCCTAGGATAGATGGGGCTTTCCTTGGATGAGGGTTTGGTATTACTTATTCTATATAGTTCTATTTTTTTTGATTATGGAAGTTCTCAGACCAAACACGACTAGTTGTTACTTGAAGTACTTGATTTTTACATGTAGTATAGATGTCTTATGGAATTATATATTGTGCTGGTACCCAGGGCATAGTCAGGAAAGGACTTGGAAGCCTCATGCTAAAGAGGCATGAGCTGCAGACCATGGTATTTTCTGGATTTAGTGTGTTATACACGGTCATTTCCAATTCTAGTTATAAAAAAAAAAAATATATAAAACTGACTGGAATATTGAAACCATTACAAATGAACCTTTCATTTTACAGTGTTTGGGTGATCAGTCTGCTGCATTAGTTGGACAGATGTGTTTTCAAGATGGACAAGCAAAAAATACGTA
Organism: Anomaloglossus baeobatrachus; assembly: GCF_048569485.1. Taxonomy (NCBI): domain Eukaryota; kingdom Metazoa; phylum Chordata; class Amphibia; order Anura; family Aromobatidae; genus Anomaloglossus; species Anomaloglossus baeobatrachus. The sequence continues at coordinate 498,253,844 of NC_134354.1, forward strand.
AGTGATGGTTAGAACAGTAACGGTATTATATATTCATGAATACAATACATATTGTTGCTTCAATGCATAAATATATTATCTCACTGTGTCTAGCTGGTAATTGGCAAGAGCAGGCAAATGGTGAGGTAACTGAGCAACACTAAGAGCCACGTAACGGTGGGTGACACGGACCGAGATATGCTATTAATGACTCTTAGGCTATGTTTAGATCACATTTTAGCCACACGTCAGTAGCTCCGTCTGGGCTTACATCTGAAGCCCTGAAAAAAAGGCATTCAGGCATATCCACTGATGGGGATTTCATGCTCTGTTGACATTAATTCTTGGCATTAGCCTCCTATTTGAGGCTGGCACCAAAACGCAGTCTGCCATGATTTGGTGCCTGCTTCGAATAGGCAATAATACTGAAACTTATGTCCTTTTAGAGCACAATGTGTCTGCCGTAAAATCAATGGCCCTGTCTCTTGATACACTGGAATCCCAATTTTTCAGGTCTTTAGATGTAAGACCACTGAAGCCATTGACATGTGGCTAAAACGTGATGTGAACATAGTGGTTAAGAGTATCTGATTTTGATGACCGATTACTTGTAGTAGATTACTGAAACAATTAAAACCAGAAGACATCTTGGCCATTTTTTAAGAATTTTTATTAATTATGATGGTCTCTAATTCTGCAGTCAGTGGATCAGCTTTGGGAATATATCTAGAGTACTAGAGGTAAAATTCCCCATTATTACCAGCAGATGGCAGAGCTTGCCTACACAATTGTTATAGCATTGAAGGGTTGTCTCACTTCCTACATTTCAGACAGTAATTTAACATTTTATTGGAAGTTGACGTTTCAATACTTGTGTTGTTATAAGACATGTTATACATATTGCAAAAATGAAATCTAGCACGTTGAAAGGAAAATAATGGCTGAATCCCTGTGGAGACCTTCGATTTCCTTTTTATTTTTAGAATGCAAATTTGTAATAATATATGTAAAGTATCTGGATGTAGAGAAGAAATACCTGTGATTCAAGCTTACTGTGATAAAGTTAATGGGGTTTTATTGTTTATGGGAAAAAAGAATGTAATAGAAAGTTCAATTATACTTTGTACTTCAATTCTCCACCATCAAAATCTCTACTTGCTTATACCAACACTTATCACAGCTGTTTAACCCTTTCAGTTAACTCTTTAACCTAGCCTAGCCTAGGCCCAGAGGCCTAACAATATGGCCTGTGATCTTTGTACTATTTGGTTCTGCTTCTAGCATTGTACGGAGAGGTATGGCACTACATATGTATTGGTGTATTATATCAGTGTCCTCATCCTATAGTGGAACTTAAAAGTCCACAAACTTGATAATGTCACATCAATAGCAACTTGACCTATTAAATGATCATATTATTTAACCCACATGGATAAAACCACATACTATGAAACGCTAGTGGCTTAATTGCTGTCCTTGTTCAGCCGGTTTCCAAATCTACAAAAGAAATGGATCACATCATTATATGTACTCCAAATCTATTATTGAGAAAAAAAAAAGTTGTGCCTAAAGGATGTCGTAATGTAACATAAAAACAAGTATTTAATGCAGAAAAGAATTGTAGACTTGGTGTTTTTCCATTCCCCCCCCCCCCACCCCACAAATTAATCAGTAAGTTATATATGTTTCATCTTGCAAATTACAAGCTATTTTAAGGCCGGCTTCACACTTGCGATTAACTCGCAGGAGTGCAATGCGAAAAAATCTCGCATTGCACTCGGACCCAGTGAACTTAAATCGTCCGACTTTCTAGCATGAGAATCGGACCGATTTTACACTCAAGTGTGATTCCAGCCTAAAGGAAAACAAATAAAATGGTAATCAAAAAGTTGACATGTAAGGCTGCTTTCACACATCCGGTTTTTCCTGTGCGGCACAATCCGGCGCTTTGCAGAAAAACCGCAACCATTTTTTTTTTTTTTTTTTTGCCGCCGGTTGCGTTTTTTTTGCATAGACTTTCATTAGTGCTGGATTGTGCCGCATGGGCTTGCGTTCGGTCCGGTATTTGCCGCATGCGGCAGATTTAGCCGATGCGGCGGCCGGATGGAACGTTGCCTGGCACGTTTCTTTGTGCGGCACAAAAAACCGCATCGCGCTGCATCCGGCCGATGCGGCGCGATTTGCAATGCATGCCTATGGACGCCTCATGCGGCGTCCTGCGGCAAACACCGCATCCGGCCGCCGCATGCGTTTTTTTCAACTGTGCATGCTCAGTAGCGTGCCACAAGCGGCAAAAACCGGATGCGCCGCATGTCAAAAACTTATGCAACGGATGCGGTTTTGTCGCCGCATCCGTTGCATAGGTTTTAGAGCCGGATTGGCCGGCTATACTAAAACCGGAGGTGTAAAAGCAGCCTAACAATGAAAAAATGAGGGAAAAAAATGTTAGGTTCATTAGAGGTTAAAGAGTATAAGCACTTTTTTGGATCTACAAATACAAAATTAGACATCTGTCTAAATTTCCTTTAAATGTCCAACCAATTTGCTGGTGTAGAGTGTGCACCTCTTAAGGCTAGGTTAACATTTCCGTCAATTTGTATCAGTCACAATCCGCAGCTCTGGTAAATAACGGAATCCATTTGGCGGATTCTGCTGTTTCCCATAGACTTGTATGAGTGGTGGATTGCGACTGATGACCTTGCGTTGCATCCGCTGCGCGGCGTATCAGTCGTCTTTGGACTGACCGCCGAGCGGAAACAACGCAGAATGTAACATTTTTTTGGGCCGTCAAAATTAACGCACCGTGCAGGAATCCGTCGCAATCCATCAAGCTTGTATTGGATGTCTATGCTGCTGTATTCCGTCGTAATCCGTCTTACGACGGAATCCAACGCTGGATTCCGTCATGCTCTACTGAGCATGCCCAGCATGTTTGGCACACCCACTGGGCTGTCCCAAACACAAATGGATCATGACGGATCCGTCAAATGGACGCACAGCGGATGTAACGGACGTGACGGTTCTGTATTTTTACAGGATTCCTGTGAATGGAATCCTGTGAAAAACACATCCGTTGCGTCATTTGCCATCTAAAAAACGACGGATCCGTCGCTGACAGACCTGACGGATTTAAAACGGAAATGGGAACGTAGCCTATCACAGCTGGCTGACCTGTTGCATCTAAGAGCTAGCAGAGGCAGCAGCATTCTGAAAAACTCACAATCCGCATTGTCTGGACCTCATTTGTATGAAACTACGAGGAGGTTTGCAACTGAATTTCAGGATGTGATAACGAAAGAGGAGATTGCAGCTTCCATATAGTTTAATATGTTTAGAAACATTTTTTTTTAATAATTTGTACATTTTTAAGATGTCCACAGACTTAGTTGTAAATTGAAAAATCTTAGTTGTGGTTTCTGAATATAGATATTTAAAAACCTAACAACATACATGCTCTTATTTAAAGAGACACTCTAGCATTTTTTTTTTTTTTTTAAATCACTGCACCTTATTATATATTACACTTTTGGACTTATTTTAATATGTAGTATTATAGACTCTTCCACGCTGTTTAACTTCCCTTCTGGTTTCAGACAACACCTTGAATTTTACATTACACTATGCTTTCAACCCCTATATCTCGCTCTATTATTTTAAGTATTACGATCAGCTATAGCCAGTACCATCTGTGCCTTCTGGGAAAAAGTGTGATTATTGTCACTTCTATGCTCCTCAAAAGTAGCTCAGATTCCCAGCTAGGAATCAAATCTGTTATGTACATTATAAGTGTGTGACAGGAACTGTACAATTATCATCTGTACTTGTGATTGGACTTTGTGTCTCAACATGTGGAATAACTTGTGTGATGCAGCTTATACAATATTCTCATACTGGTGATCCTCTTGGCTAAGCTAAACATATATAAATCCAGGGGGGGGGGTGTACCGCCCCGGTGTTAGTCGGGCTGCTCGGATCCGGGATCGTCGTGGCTCGAGGGGTCCGGACCCGGCTTGGCGGACACTTTGATCCATAAAAGGGGATAAGTTTGTGATGCCACCTGTGGGTTGCGGTAATGGGAGTACCGCGACTGCTGGAAGGAGTGCCGGGGCCGATGGTGTGAAGCAGCAAGGTGTCAATCCCTCCACAGGTAGGGAAGGGCCCGGGCTCAGGGTGTTGGTAGGTTTGGGAGGACAGGGTGCAGGGAACCAGGGTACTCACTGCGGGTAGTCGTGGTGCTGGAGGAGGTTTAGAAAGGAGACACACACACTAGGTAAACCAAAGTCTCTGTGTACCACTGCCGGGAGCCCGTCCAAGTACCCGGTCCCACCGGTGTCACTTAGGGATTCGGACCCTGCCTCCGTGCACAATTTATTGTCTGTTGGTGGTCCCCATGGCTTGAAGCTGTTGGGGGCCCTGCTCACTATGTGTAGTGTAGCCGTGCTCTTGAGGGCTGGCACTTGGGACTTTAGTGGGTTACTGTGTCTGGAAACACCCCTGTCCCCTTCGTTGTGTTGATGCCCTCAAACTCTGAGCTTGTAGGGAAGTCCTTGAACATCCCCTCTCTTTCAGGTGAATTGTCAGGACGTTGAATCAACTCCTAATCTAGGGTCCTGTACCCCGTCGTGCTCGGTATCGGTCAGTTCTGTTGGGCCCTTCTGGTGCCGATAGTCCTCCAAGACTACGTCCGTCACACCTTTGTCCAATGTCCCTGCAACCGGTCCCCAACTCCTCTGGACCCGAATCACTCCTTGTGACCCAACCAGTTCTCCCTAGCTCCACAGGAGCTCACTCTCCCAGCTCCTCTCTTTTTGGAGCCTACTTCTTCACTCTGTCTCTCTTTCAGTCTGCTCTGTTCCCAAGTGGCTGGCCCATTTTCCAGTTAGTCTAACCCCCCCTGGTGTGTCTGGCAGTGTCTGATGTGAGGTCATTGGGTTTTGTGGTGCAGATGGGAGTGACATCGGTTTCTTGGGTACCTGCAACCATGGGTGGTGGGCCCTGCACCCTGGGTAAGGATGCAGTTCCCTGTGGCATCCTGATGTATTCATAGGTGCCACAGGTGTAGACGGGGGTTACTGTCAGATCACATGATAAAACCGCAGAGCAGAAGTTAATTTTGAGATGAAAAGGAACAATAAATAACATTACTTGAATCATATATACTGTATTTGGAGACTTTTTTATTTTTTGCAGAATGATTTAAAGGGGCGCTTCTTTAAAGAAAACCTATCATCACATTCCTGCGGTCTAATTCGAGGACATGAGTCAGACACTGGCTGCGCAATTGCAGCCAGTTATGTTTTCCTCTGAAACACTTTATAAAGCTGGCTGTGAACTTTGACTCTTAAGTGTCTAGTCTGAGAGGAGTCCCCAGTCCCTGCTCCAGTTGACTGACAGCTCGGTCTATCAATCAAAGGGATTTTGGTGGGGAAAAGGCTACGGAACCCGCTTTGGACTATTCAGATAACAGTTTCCCAACCGGGTGTTAGGCTTCTTTCACACGTCAGTGAAAAACGGACACGTTTTTCACTGACGTGTTGAACTTGCGTTTGGCCCTCCGTGCGCCGTGATTTTGGCACACTTGTTCTCCGTGTACTATCACTGATAGCACACAGAGAGCAGAAACTTTATACTGTACTCCCCTGTCCCCAGCGCTGCTGTCCGTAGTGCTGATGTCTGTCACTGCTCTCTTTGGCACTGTTACTACTGGGTTCGCGGTGCAGTGTTTTCTCTGGTACATGTCACACAGATCACACCACTGTGTGGTCCATGTGACATCAGTGCTGCCAGAGAAAAACAGACTTAACTCCATGCGGAACACATGGTACCTGAGAAATCATTGAAATGTGCGCAGAGCCATTGACTTTAATGGATCTGCATATGTCAGTGATTCCGACATACGTACCGGAATCATTGACGTGTGAAGGTGGACTTAATGTTATATTTCCTCTGAAATGCTGCAGTGTTTCAAAGAGAACCTAGAATAAAACAAAAATGACCAAATACCCTGCAGTAAATAAATAAGTTAATTGACATGTAAATACTGTAGGGTACTTGGTTTACACTATTTTGATCAAAAAACGTAAAAGCAATCCGAGCGCGACAAGGTGTACCCAATCAAGATTGACTCTTGTAGTTCACCGCTCTGTGTTTCAAACATATTCGAATGCAATTACGCAGGCAGCCATACTGCCCGTGGTTTGGTTATCCTGAATCTGATGCCAGGTTCCATTTATTCATGACCGTGCCACAGGATAGATGCTAAATGTTCAATGTGCTCTGGCAATCCATACAACTCTATTAGAACTATGTGATCAATAAACCTAGCTGTAGTAAGAGATAAGATGAGTGGTTTTATTGCAGTAATCCAGCTGACATTTAACATTGATATGTTGAGAATAGTAATAATACGAATAATCTGCTCTTATTTTTTCAGGTATGGTACGGGTTGTTTCTTGCTGTGTAATACTGGCCCAAAAGTAAGCAATTGGGGAGAAGTCCAGCTTTCCAAAGTTTCCACTTTCTGTATGGCATCATGCCCTATCTTCATGTATTTGTCTTGCTTTTTATCTTTTAGCCTGTTGTATCAGATCATGGGCTGTTGACCACAGTGGCGTACCAGCTTGGAAGGGATAAACCTGCCTGCTATGCACTTGAAGTAAGTTTTTTAGCTTCTTATATTTTTTCCATAAACTACTTGACTTATTGAATGACTTGCTTTTATCCTTTTTGTAATTTAGGGGTCGGTGGCCATTGCTGGAGCGGTGGTACGCTGGTTACGAGATAACCTTGGTATTGTTAATTCAACCGAAGAAGTAGGTATGTATCTTTTGACCATGTATAACTTTATCACCATTACTTTATGCACAAGGGATTAATATTCACTGTTTTTGTTTTTAAGAAAAACTTGCTACTGAAGCTGGAACATCTTACGGCTGCTACTTTGTTCCCGCGTTTTCAGGCCTTTATGCACCATATTGGGAGCCCAGTGCCAGAGGGTATGGCTGTCCTAAAATGAATGTAAACATGTGTCGCTCGTTACTGTACATAAGAAAATGAATTACACCATTACAAAATAATGTGTATATATAAATATATTTTTAACTTCTTTATTTCAATGAAGAAACCATAAGCGTTCTAACCAAACGAAGTCCCTGCACAATGGCCACATCAGTGGTCTTGACCCCACCAGCTGGTGGAAAAATAGTGACCTATGGTATCAATCGGTCATGGGTATGAGGGAAAACCTTTTATGGCAATTTCATCATACTAAACTGGGCGTTTTTTAAAATCCTTTAAATGTGACTCTGAATCATCAGATGTTCCTTATAGAGTCCCTCTTATTGTTTAGTTATTCATTTTACTAAATTTAGAAGGAAGTCCACACATCTTGACTATATATTTTTTTTTTTTTCTTGTTTTGTCTTCTAGAATCATCTGCGGTCTGACACAGTTTACAAATAAAAACCACATTGCATTTGCTGCTCTTGAAGCCGTCTGTTTCCAGACCAGAGAGGTAACTGCTGAAGTCTTCTATACTATAATGTATATTGTAAGATATCAGTTTTCAGCAGTTTGGCCAGGTTCGTACACTGTGTTTTGGGGGTAGTTTTTCTTTTGTCTTTTGAGTATATAAACTATAGATTTTACATGAGTATCTGCCAGAGACTTTTTTTTTTTTTTTTTTTGTTTATCATCATCCATGGTTAGAATCAGTCATGGTGAAATGGAAGACCACCATGCACATTAAATAAATATTACAGCCTAGAAGTATAGGCTCTGTTGTGTATGATTTGCTTATAAGTAGCCATACACATTGGACTATAGTCTTGTCTATATCACATCACTCCATATAGAATCTTACCTGAAACAGTTTTTGACCTTTCTCTGTTTTTGGACATATGTGGCCAGTTTGAATAGCTATGAAAACAGTATAAACTAAATACGGCTACGTCCTGTAAAGGGCATATGGCAGCTATGTCTAAGGCTATGTGCGCACTAGAAATGTGAATTTTCTCAAGAAAATTTCTTGAGAAACTTCTGGGAGTGAAAGATTTCCGGACCTCCGGAAAAAATCTGCACCAAATCCGCATGTGAATTTGCCGCGATTTTCCCGCGGGTGGTTCCCTGCGGATTTTGCAGGCTGTACTGCCGAAATCTGCAGGGTACCTGCGGAAAAGAATTGACATGCTCATTTTCTCAAGAAATTTTCTCGAGAAATTCTTCTCAAGGAAATTTCTTGAGAAAAATCCGCACAGTGTGCACAGCTATTTTTTTTTTTCTCATAGAATTTGCTGGGAAATGTCTGCACAAAGATTGCAGACATTTCTCAAGAAATTTCCGTGGGTAAATCCGTGGGTAAATCCGCGGGTAAATCCGCGGGTAAAACGCACTAGTGCGCACAGAGCCTAATATTGGTTGATTTAGAATCTCAAGTCAGTTTTAAGGAACTTGGGCATGAGAGTACCTGTACTGCCCTGCTGAACACTGTCGTTTAGTGAGATGTCAAAGTCACTAAATTTGCATTGAAATGCAGATCTTTTTGATTTGTGTGCACAATAACCGATGTTTGACAATGTGCTAGTGAACATGAATGATTTTCTATATACCGTATTTTTCGCTTTATAAGACGCACCGGATTATAAGACGCACCCCCAAATTTGGTGAAGGAATAGAGAATTTTTTTTAATAAATGGGGTCCGTCTAATAATGCCAGTGTCTGTCTAACAAATCATATAGAGTATATGTCCCTCATAGCCCCCCATCCTAAAATTAGCCCCCTTAATCTGGATATGGCCACCTTATATTGAATATAGCCCCCTTGGCCTGGCACACATCCCCCAGTGATGCAACATGTCCCCTATGGCTGGCACGCTGCCCCCTGTGGCTGGCACGCTGCCCCCTGTGGCTGGCACAAACTGGCCCCCTGTGGCTGGCACACACGCTGCCCCCTGTGGTTGTCACGCACGCTGCCCCCTGTGGCTGTCACGCACGCTGCCCCCTGTGGCTGGCACGCACGCTGGCCCCTGTGGCTGGCACGCACGCTGGCCCCTGTGGCTGGCACGCACGCTGGCCCCTGTGGCTGGCACGCACGCTGGCCCCTGTGGCTGGCACGCACGCTGGCCCCTGTGGCTGGCACGCACGCTGGCCCCTGTGGCTGGCACGCACGCTGGCCCCTGTGGCTGGCACGCACGCTGGCCCCTGTGGCTGGCACGCACGCTGCCCCCTGTGGCTGTCACGCGCGCAGCCCCCTGTGGCTGTCACGCACGCAGCCCCCTGTGGCTGTCACGCACGCAGCCCCCTGTGGCTGTCACGCACGCTGCCCCCTGTGGCTGTCACGCACGCAGCCCCCTGTGGCTGTCACGCACGCAGCCCCCTGTGGCTGTCACGCACGCTGCCCCCTGTGGCTGTCACGCACGCTGCCCCCTGTGGCTGTCACGCACGCTGCCCCCTGTGGCTGTCACGCACGCTGCCCCCTGTGGCTGTCACGCACGCTGCCCCCTGTGGCTGTCACGCACGCTGCCCCCTGTGGCTGTCACGCACGCTGCCCCCTGTGGCTGTCACGCACGCTGCCCCCTGTGGCTGTCACGCACGCTGGCCCCTGTGGCTGGCACGCACCCTGGCCCCTGTGGCTGGCACGCACGCTGCCCCCTGTGGCTGGCACGCACGCTGCCCCCTGTGGCTGGCACGCACGCTGCCCCCTGTGGCTGGCACGCACGCTGCCCCCTGTGGCTGGCACGCACGCTGGCCCCTGTGGCTGGCACACACGCTGCCCCATGCTGCTGCTTTTAGTAAAATAAACTCTTTCCTTACCTTCTCCAGCGCTGTGTACCCCTCCTCAGGGTTGAGCTCCGGCCTCCTGCATTTCCTGGTTCACAGTCCCAGTCATGTGATGGGCACAGCAGTGTGTTATCTCTGCATGCCTGATCATAGCGGCAGGAGGGAGACGGCAGATGCTGGAGGAGGTGAGTAAACAGTTTATTATTTTACTATGGGTAGCAGCATGGGGGCCATAGATAACACAGGGGGAGGGGGCATTTGTGATCAAAGGGAAGCACGGGCAGATATAATATGCACAGCTCCCCCAGCCCATCACCGTGGTGCAATTTCAGCACCACAGGGGTGGACAGCAGCTGTGCATATTATATGAGCGGGTGCAGGAGATCAAACGCTGCCGCCCTCAGCTTCACAAGTCTATACCAGCCTCCACCAGCTCCCCCAGCACCGCTCCAGAGCGGCCCCACCTCCCCTGGACCCTGCAGTATATAATCCGTATATTCGGTTTATAAGACGCACCCCCTACTTTCCCCCAAATTTTGGGGGAACAAAAGTGCGTCTTATAAAGCGAAAAATACGGTAAATCCAAGATCAGTGGAAATAAAATGGAGCATCCGCGACTCTTGTCTGTTTTGCTGTCAAGTCGATGCTAATTCAAATAGCTGGCAGCTTCCATGCAGGTCCCCAAAGGAGACATGCAAACCCTTCTCAGAACCATTCAGTGCCAGAAGTAATCATTACGTTTCATAACTATGGACCGTATTTTAGTATATGTGCCATTTGCTAAACGTTGAGAAGCTAAACTTGCTTAATTGGGTTCCGTGATCTATTTTTTTTCCATGTAACATAGGGGGATCCATGGTGCTAAAACAATAAAAAAACAAAACCCATATACTCACCCCTGACCTTTGCTCTCTGCCCCGGCGACTTCCGCAAGCAGAAGCATTGACGTCATGACCACTAACATGATCTCTCCAGCCACTGGTCAGGAATTCATCCATTCCGGTGAAGACCATTAGGGTAACAGTGCTGGAGCAAGGAGCAGACCTCCTTTTATTGTTTTTGCAGCATGGCTTGCCACTGTCAAAATTTACAATTAAAGTAGAAAATCCCATGCTGAATGAATTATATGGATTTCACTATATGACCTGGTCTTTCGAGTACAGGATCAGCAGAAATATATGACATGTTATGGATAGAATTGTCCAGCACTAATGGTTGAAATAGTGAGATGTCCTGTATTTTCATAAATGTCATTGGAAGGTAACACATCATATTTCCCGAATGGATTTTGCTGCATACTCTGAGCATTGAGGAGAAGCTGCAGATGTTTCTATGAACACAAATCTGATTAATTCAGACAGAAGGGTTTATTTCAGCCCAGGTGGGGGATCTGTGATGGGACAGTTGCTGGTGTATAATAGTCTCCACGTCCCTAATCTTATTTTTTTCTCACCAGATTCTAGATGCAATGAACCAAGACTGTGGAATTCCTCTGAGCCAGCTGCAAGTTGATGGGGGCATGACTAACAATAAGATCCTCATGCAGTTACAGGCTGATATCCTATGCATCCCAGTGGGTGAGCAGTTCAGTGTCTGTGCTCTGTAGACATATCTATCCTATGCTCATTGCCGTCTTGTTCAATTACATTGTTAATCAGTGTGACTGAGTGGCAGCCACAAAGTATCGTCAGGTTAGAATTTAAAGTGCAAACATTGCAATTTAGCTTCACTGTGTCGACACCTCTATGTCTGAGTAGTCTAATTCATGTTTCATTGGTCTGGTAAGCACATTGATTGATAGGACTTGGATATACTATCATTTAGTTTTAAAATATAACGTTAAATGCTTGTAGAAATACAGGGTAAAGTGTATATTATTCACTGTAAAGGGCAACAGTTTTCTGAAAAGAATCAAATAAATATAAGCTTGTGTGTGTATATACAGTCCTCAAAATTGTTATTGCGACCCCCAAAAGGAAAAATCATGAAATTCTGAATATATAAGGATTGATTATTGATAAGCCGACATGCAAAAAAAACTTTAAACATCTCAATTAAAGATGAGCCAACCCAAACTGTAAGGCTATGTGCGCACGTTGCATACTGTCAGTGCAGAAATTTCTGCAGCGATTTGAACAGCACACGTGTGCTTCAAATCGCTGCAGAAAGAGTCCGTAGTGAAGGAAAAAAAAGCCGATTCCATGCGCTCTGACTGCAGCCCCTCCCATAGACCGAGCGGGGGCTGCAGGCAGAGCGCAGGAAAGAAGTGACATGTCACTTCTTAGAACGCGCGCTTCGGGCAGCAGCCGAAGCGCTGCTCTCTAAGACGCCACGTGCGCACGTCTCCTGCATAATCTTCATAGATTATGCTGGGGACGCAGGATGCATGCAGTTACGCTGCGGTGCAGATCGCAGCGTAACTGCATGCAAATACGCAACGTGCGCACATAGCCTTAAGATCAGGGGTTTTTTTAACTTATTTTTTTATCATATATTTTTATTGAAAGTTTTAAACCGTAAACAATATAATTAGCATTCCCATCAAAATATAGTAATCTTTCATCCAGTACGCAGACTGGGACAACATAGCTTGTAGATACAATAGATTTATGATTACCATTGTTGGAAACTCCTTTATCAGCATTCGGGATGGTGAAAAGTGCTGTAAGATTAAGAACATAAAAACATTAAAATAATCCAAACAAACATAACAGCCATCTCAGTTAAAAGAGCAAGAAATAAAAAAAAGGGGGGGTTCATTTAGTCACTTAAGCCTGCTTTACATGCTGCAATGTATCTTACAATGTGTCGGCGGGGTCACGTCGTCAGTGACGCACATCCGGCAACGTAAGGTACATTGCAGTGTGTGACAGGTACGTGCGATTGAACGGTAATACGTTCATCGCACGCACATCATTCATTTCTCTAGAATTGAACGTCAGATTGTTCATCGTACCCGGGGTAGCACACATCGCAGTGTGTAACACCCCGGGAATGATTAACAGATCTTACCTACGTCCTGCGGCTCCCTGCCAGCAATGCGGAAGGAAGGAGGTGGGCGGGATGTTTACGTCCCGCTTAACTCCACCCCTCCGCTTCTATTGACCGGCTGCCGCATGACGTCGCTGTGACGCCGAACGTCCCTCCCACTCCAGGAAGTGGACGTTCGCCGCCCACAGTGAGGTTGTATGGACGGGTAAGTACGTGTGACGGGGGTTAATCGTTTGTGCTGCACATTCAAGAAATTGAACGTGCCGCACATACGATGGTGGCGGTTACGATCGCATACGGGATCGTAAGGTGTAAAGCAGGCTTCAGTCACGTTCTTTCCTAACCTAGGCCACCTCTGAATAGGTAGCCAAGCTATTTTTTAGGTCTTCCATAATGTACCCTGTAATTTAGGTAAAAAGATGCACCATTTTTTCTTTTTCCTGCTTATTGCAATATTTTACCATACACTAATTCCATTTTAATAGAAATCTACCAGCCTGTGCTTCCTTATTTGTGAGTGCGTCACCCCCGGCTTAATCTCCATATAATGCTTATATTGAGTTATCAGTTCAGAGATAGAGGGAGTGGAGGATGTTATCCAATATTTAAGGATCAACTTTTTGAACAGCAATAAAATAGTGTGCAAAAGTCTTGGAATACCTCTGCTTATATTACTGTCTATATCAGAGTTTTCCCAGTAATGCAGAAGTGCTGCTTGAGGCAATAGGGGGCGCATAAAGCTTCAAAGCATTTTTGCCAGATTCAAGACTGACCCCCAGAAAGAAGCAGTGTAGGGCCACTGCCAATTACCATGATAAAGGTCTGAATTTTGCAGTTTGCATTTGGGGCATGAAATTAACCTGTCTGAACTAGGATCCACTCTAGTAATATTAAAAGGATAGATAGCCCCATGCATCATTTTAAACTGAGTCTGTCTCCAGGATTCGTTAATAATAATTTTCCGGAAGGTAGACCAACCCGCTCATCGATAGCATTCATTAGTAATCTCCAGTATTTGAAGAACGTTTTGGGATGTACTCCCAATACTCTAGGCTTCATCATAAAGTATAACTCCAATATTGAAGGAGTTCCCATTGGATGGAGAAGAATGGTATCATGTTCATTCTGTTTAGATTCAATGATAACGTCCCTTAAGTTGGACATAATGGAGAGTTTAATTTGTTCATATTGGAAATAATGTAGTGGGAAGGGTCTAGATGGTATTTTTCAATGCACTTCCTATTTGTTAACCACCTCGCTTCTGCTGAATGTATAAGATGAGAAACCTTAGATATACCAGCTCTACACCACATAGAATAGTCTCCATACCCTGGGGAAACTCTGGATTACACTACAAAGGAAGATGCTTTGATATTCTAAAGGAAAGGCAATATTTTTTCCAGGCCGCCTTCCAGGTAGATATCGTATCCCTGAAAACTACTGAGTGCTTAATTGCAAGAATAAGAGCCAAATACATTAAGAAGGTCGATAATCACTGGTAAATGTAAAAAAATAGAAACAAAATATCATCCGCAAAAAAGCGGTTTGTATTGTTTTTTTTATTTATCTTGATACCCGCAAAAGTGCTTGGGTTTGACAAGATGAGTACCAATGGTTCTATGGCTAGATTGAAAAGAAGGGGTGATAACGGACATCCCTGTCTTGTTCCCTTTTCCAATGGGAAAGGTTTTCATAAGCCTGGAGCGTATACACGAGCTTTTGGATAGGAGTATAAGTTCAGAAATGCTCTGTTTATGGCTGGCTGTATGTGGGCGAAGAGCCAAACTGCCCAATTAGTGACTTCCAGTGGGCTTCAGGATCACGTTCAGGTCAAGTCCGGGTCCCGAACTGAACTTTACGTAAAGTCAGGATGAACCCGGCATTACACTGATTCCACTCATCCCTAATCTTAATTTAATCACTATCAATTGTGAACACCATGCATAGAAATACACACACTTAGGTTATGTGCGCACAGTGCGTTTTTTGCAGCAATTTTTGCGCATTTTTCGGGTTTAGTTTTGGGTTCAAAACTGCATGACTTTGCTTCCCCAGCAAAGTCTGAGTTTTCATTTTTGCTGTCCGTACACAACTTTTTTTTTTTTTTTCCTGCGTTTTTGAGCTGGAAAAAAAAAATGGTCATGTCAATTCTTTTCTGTGTTTTACTGCGTTTTTCACCCATGCAATACATTGGAAAAACGCAGCAAAACACCGTGATCAAAAACGCAGCAAAACGCACTTTTGAGCGTTTTTAGCAGCCAAAAATGCTGCATCTTTGTAGTCACAAAAAATGGCAAGGTGCGCACATAGCCTTACATGCCTTGGCTGCTAGCAGTGAGATAAATAATGGTTGTCTGAGGTATGTGCTTCTACAATGAATGCACTTGGACACACAAATCAAGATCCACTGATAATAGCGCTCTTTGCAATTGCCACAATGACATCCCAGATATACTCAATGAGAGACAAGTCTAGAGACTATGCAGGCCATCCATGGAAGCATGTTTAGGCCATGCAGGCTGCTCACAGTAGACCCAGAAATATATATATATATATATATATATAAGACACACACACACATAAATTGTCTCTCGAGTAAAGGAGACAAACTCTAGCGCAGCGCCACCTATTGGAAGAAGCGATCCTAAAAGTCACAAGTGGATTTTTAACAATCCTTTGCAATATGACTCAGGATATATAAGCCAGATAAGAATCCCAATTTGCAGACACGGTGTTTCGGAGTGCTTGCCCCTCGTCAGTGCAAAGTATGGGGGTGTCTGATCTGGCTCATGAGAAAGCTATGTGGGGACCACGGGGGAACACGATTCTCCTTAAGGAGACGTTGCAAGCCAGTCTATATATATATATAATTATATTATATTATATTATATTATATTATATTCACATACCTGGCAAAAATTAAGAGTTAATTAATATACAGAAGCTATAGCTGCTCTCTTACCTTCCTCCTCAGCTTCTCCAGGTCGACTCCCACAGGAACCCAATGTCTCTTCTCCTTCCATGCTAAGTCCATGGCAATGTGGTCCTACCTGCTGACCTGTATGCCAAAATGGAAAACTCATTTACTCTTAACAACCTCCTAATAGCAAAACATAACAGGTACAGCACTTTGTGCCTATATAAGCCATTTCTCTGTGCTAAATTATCATCTACATTATCGGCAAGGAAAATATTAACAGAGTGCAAACATAATAAGGGAGCTGCTAGCTCTGCTACATCTTAAAGGCACATACACAACAACTTTTGGGATATTACATGGGTTCACTGGTTGCTTCTTTTTCTGAGCGGAAAGCACAGCTAGTTGTGTTCTGATTTAGAAGGGAAGTAAGCATGATGTGTCTTTCATTGGCTGCACTAAGTTTCCCTTTGTGAACCACTAAATCTATGGTCCTCAATGTTGCCCATGTCTTTGGAACTTCTTCAAAGGGGCTTGAAAAGTAGATTTGAAAACCCCATTATGCTTTTATATGTTGGTTATGCTGGAACAATATCTCCAATGCCGATATGTTCGGGTGCCACTCCACTGCTGGCTTGCAGAATATCAAATGCGGAAAAAGAGAGCTAGCACTAGTTAAGCGGATTTTTCTTTTTTTGGTTTTCCATTAAAAAGTTATTTTGCTATACATGGGAAACTTTTTTCCTTTCTTGGGCAGATTCTTTTTAATGAGAAAAAATAATTTTGACTGCTGCTAAATTATACATAGCAATTAATAGTAAGAGAAAGAGGGACACGTAACACTAAGTCATCATCCAGTAACTGTGTTGTGCCCTATTGCTTAATTATGGGAGCAAAGTTATTGCTGAAGAGCATGTCTGAAGGATGGAAGGTCTCCAGGCAATGCTTTCCATGGCTTATCATAGGATAGCAGAACGTCGCTAAATAAAATAAAAAGAAATAAAAGGCTTTAATGTCACGTAGCTCATTCTAAGCGCCATAGATTTTTTTTTTTTCAGTCAATATAGGCATATAAAGACCTGTTTTTTATAGGATGAGTTGAACTTTTGAATGACACCATTCATTCTGCCACAGATTGTACTGGAAAACTGGGACAGAAAATTCCAAGTGCGCTGAAAGGGCAAAAAAAAATGCAATTCCATGATTGTTTTAGGTTTTTTTTGTTTTTTTTTTGTTTTTTTTTTATCTACCATATTCAATATTTGTTAAAATTGACTGTCAATATGATTACCCAGGTCAGTATGAGTTTGTAGAAACCAGATTTTTTTTTTTTTTTTTTTTTAATAAGTGGTAAAGATTAGCTAAAAAAAAATTTCCTTTTAGTCACCGTTTTTCAAAACCCAACTAATTTTTCGGTATCTGGGGCTTTATGAGCTTATTTTTGCGCCCTGAGCTGACATTTTTAATACCATTTTTGAGTAGATGCGATGCCTTGATCTCCTGTTATCACAATGTTGCAGCAACCAAAAAAAAGTAATACTGGCTTTTTTTTTTTTTTTTTTTTGCATCATGCCCTTTAACCGATCAGATTAATTTATTTTCTATTTTGATAGATCGGGCATTTATGACACTAACAAATATGTGAAGTTTTTTTTTTTGGTTTTAATTTTATTTTCAATAGGGCAAAGGGGGGTGATTTGAATTTATTTTTTTTTTCTTTTCTTTTCATATTTTATTGTTTTTACTAGTCCCCTAAGGGGACCTGAAGCCTGCACTGTCCGATTGCTTCTACTGATCAAAGCAATTCTTCACAATCCCTCTGAACAGCAGAAATGCTGATCTTCTGTGAATGCTGGTGCTCAGCTAGCATTCAAAGGAAGTGCATCATACCAGTGACGGGTCATCAGCTAACCCCCAGCAGTCATGACAACCTATCAGCACCCTGTGGTCACGTCACAGGGCTGCCGACAGCGGCAGGGAATGGCACGCTCTCCTCTGGAGCACATTAAATCCCGCTGTCAGAGATTATAAATGGGATTTAACAGGGTAAGCTAGTCTTCTCCAGGTTACATGCTTTTTGCCTCCTGGACAAGTGTAGAGATTGAATTTATTGATCCTTGACAGCTTTATGTATTGTTCAAGTGTAAGTAATGGTAGGTATATATAGGTATGTATGTATATATATATATATATATATATATATATATATATATATATATATATATATATATATATATATATATATATATATATATATATATATATATATATATATATATATATATATATATATATATATATTAGATATATATATATATATATTAGATATATATATATCTTTGTCTATCGTCTATCTGTCCGGGATTGGCATCTGCACCGTCGCATTTACAATAACAAAATTTTGCACACTCACACGTCTGGACCCCGAGAGCGTCATAGGCTATGTTGTGTGGCGAAATTTTAACCCCACGCGTTCCCATTTATCAATTTTGCCCCTATCTACATAATGGGGAAAAAGTGAAACGAAAAGTGTATCTGCACCGTCTCATTTACAGTCACAAAATTTTGCACAGACACCTCATGTGACCCAGGGAACGTCGTAGACTGTTTTGACAGGAAAATTTAACCCCGCACTTTACAGTTACTTTCCAAAAAACATGGCTCCATTAAAGTAAATGGAGCCTGGAACTACAGGTTATTAGTAGGAGCTGTGAGTGGTTGCTATAGGAGCAAAAGTCATTCATAGTATAAGAAGCTTATATGTGAGGTAATAAGATGTCGGTGGGGAGACAGATAGAGACAGATGGTGAAAGAGACAGACGGAGCACATTACTTGGCCAATTTAGTTAAATCTGTGTGGAATATCTGTGGTGTTGAAATATATGTTGTGAAATGCTTCTATTAGCTTAGTTTTTGCCTTTTAATAATTACATTTCTATCTGTTTTGTAGTTTTTGTGTGCAGAATACATTTTTGTTAATACATTCTATTTTGTTAACAACAGTTACTAACCCGGGCAGTGCAGCTAGTATATATATAAAAATGAAACTATATATTAGTCATTTTGCTGTGATATATCTTTCGTTGTGACTCTGATGGACTAGTGTTCATGTCTTTTTTACTTACTTTTTTTTTTTCAACTATAATCCTACAAATTCCCTCACTGTGCAATATAAAAGAATTGAATGTGTCAAAGATAAAGATTTTGCATGCCAATTTTTTATTTTATTTAGATTTTGTTTTATTCGTTCACTTTGCATTTTTATAATTAATAAAAATAAACTATTAACATTTCGATTTTGATGGAATTCTTAATTTGCATAATTTTTTTTTTCCACAACTACGTAAATCCTTTTAGCAGTACTGTATGTATGTACAGGTGTATTTTTTTTCTATATAATTTTCCTTTTTTATATTTCATATTATTTTTATAAATTAACAAAGACCGTTACAATTCAATTTGTGCACTTGTGAGAATAACACCTACTTCTCTTCTACAGTGAAACCTTCCATGCCTGAAACCACTGCGTTAGGGGCGGCCATGGCTGCGGGCGCAGCAGACGGAGTGGGCGTTTGGAGTCTTAACCCTGGAGATTTGACTGCAGTGACTTGTGAACGGTTCGAACCACAGATTAATCCTGAAGGTAAAGCCGAAGAATAGATTTACATGGCACAATTGCAGCTGTTAAACGACCGCGGATCCGCTACATTCAATCTAATTGTCGGTTGTTTAATGGCCCGGTCATTTTATGTGCATATGTACAAACAATAATACATCCAATATTTCTATGCGCACCAAATGTCATGCTCTCGGCAGCACATACTAGGGCTAATTTGAATGGTCAGTCGTACAGCAGAAACCAAACTCTCTCAAAGCTCTGATGTTAAAATTAAAATATTATGGGTCTTTGAATGCAACAATAGAAAAACAAATTAATTTTCTAAAATATGTTTTATTGTGTAAAAGTTCAAAAAATGTAAATTGTTCTAAAATCATAGACATCAAACACAGATAAAATCATGTCAACTGTAACCCCTTCACCACCTGGCGATTTCCGTTTTTCATTTTTTCCTCCCCTCCTTCCAAGAGCCATAACTTTATTTTTCCATCAACATACATCCCGTATGAGGGCTTGTTTTTTGCAGCACGAGATGTACATTTGAAAGAAACCATTAAAGGTTTACCAACCAACAGTTTTTATTTTTGTTTTTTTTTTTTTGTTTTTTTATAAACTAAAGGCAGTGCCATAATGGCCCTAGGTTGCTGATTAAAATGATACCTTTAGTTGAGAAATTCGAGTCTTGATTGCAGAGTAATCTTTGTCTAAACATCTGAAAATTCCATAATTCGTGCAGTACCTTGAGCATTGGAGTTAACACTCTCTATTTAAGTTTCTCCCCTCTACTGCCGTGATTAGCGCTGTCTGGCAAGTCAGCAGTACTATTTTTCAAGTTTGTCTTCTAGTGATTTTCATTTTTTTTTTCTTTTCGTTATACTGTTTACCAATCATATTCATTTTATTTTATATTTTGATAAAGTGGACAATTCTGAACATGGCGATACCAAATATGTTTTTTGGTTTTTTTTTGTTTTGTTTTCTTTGTTTTGTTTTCTGTGAGGCATTAGCACTGTTCTGTACAGTTGAAATCCTGACTTACTATGAACGCTAACACACGCAGCCGGCGTTCACAGGAAGTTTGTTGTGCCCATGACAGGGGTCATCAGCTGACCCCTGGCTGTCATGCCAACCCATCACATCATGGGGCCTCCAATGGGAACTGGCAATGAGGCGCTCTCTGCTGGCGCGCATTATATCCTGCTGTCCTAGATTGACAGCGGAATTCAACTGGCAAACATCGCCAGGCGGATATTCGATCTGCCTGCTGCTGCTGTTAAAGGCACAGGTCAACTGGTCTGTTCAGCCAACATGTGCAGGGAAAGATGCGGTACGTTCTGGTACGTCTACGTAGACTACCTTGAACGTACCAGTACGTCTAAGGTCTTGAAGGGGTTAATAAAAGTAGGTACTGCTGTGGCTATGTTGATGGAAAAATGTCTTTGAAATGTGGAGTTAGAAAAACAAAACAATAAAATGGCCTTACCCTTAAGTACCATACTTTAAGGGTTGAACTATTACTCTTAAAATACTGCACAAAATCTTTAGACTTTTTTTTACATTTATTCTTGTTGTAGAAAGTGAATACCGATATGCTCGCTGGAAAAAAGCAGTGATGAAATCAATGGGCTGGGAAAGTTCGGAGGCTACAACCAATGGGAATGGTAACTCTAGATTTCTTTTTACTTTATCTAGGTTTTTATTTTATATGTTATAATTAGCATCTCTAGACTTTGCTGACCTTTGGAATAGCTTATGTATTGTGACTAGATTTAATCAGGAACACACATTCATCCATGCAATGATTATATGAAGATTTTGAGGCATACTGTGGGACATTGGGGTTCTTCCTGGAGGTAAATGGTGCCAGACAGCTCATCTTCTACAAGATTAGCCAATATTGGGAAATACTATATGGGGACATTAGGAAAGATGGTGTTTGTCTGTCCAGTATCTTGGACATAGCTATGATTTGTATTATTAAGCTCCCATCAAATTTGGCATTCTGTTATTATCCACCTTACATGCTGGGAAATTAAACTAGACACTACATTTATCCTTCTAAGCAGCTAAGGTCAACTGTAAAGTTTCTGTATTATATAATATTGGTAACACAGCTGTAGCTTAGAATATATCAATAACTTTAAATCATATGGTGTTGTCCAGCAATATCACTGCTCTTCAAATGAGCCTGCCTATTAACCTACCTGTTGATCTTGACAGCTTTCCCATTTCCCAGTTTCCCAAACCATGACCAAGTTTTACTTGTTATTCGAATACCCTATGTAAGAAGCATGTCTAAATTACTGCAAACCACTGTGGTGGCCATATGCTAATTAGTGGGTGACTAGTCGTGTGGAGTATTTTTTTTGTCCCAGACTAGTCATCCCATTAATCGTGTTATCTTGCACCTGTGGGCCTGAGTAACATGATTTGTTAGTGGCGTCAGCGTTGGCCTGTTGCAAATCTTTGCCTCCCTGACAATGAGCATGCACCTTTTGGTGGCCTGTGCTGAAGAAAAGTTGAGTTTACTTCAAAATGCGTTGAATAAACCATCTTTTATTTTCAATTCTGCTTTTACATTGGACTCCTTAACCAACAGCAGCGAAGGATTAACCACGTTTTTATTCCGGACTTCCCCTGGATTTTGTTGGTAAGGTAGTTACAGTGCCTACAAGTAGTATTCAACCCCCTGCAGATTTAGCAGGTTTGATAAGATGCAAATAAGTTAGCCTGCAAACTTCAAACAAGAGCAGGATTTATTAACAGATGCATAAATCTTACAAACCAACAAGTTATGTTGCTCAGTTAAATTTTAATAAATTTTCAACATAAAAGTGTGGGTCAATTATTATTCAACCCCTAGGTTTAATATTTTGTGGAATAACCCTTGTTTGCAATTACAGCTAACAATCGTCTTCTATAAGACCTGATTAGGCCGGCACAGGTCTCTGGAGTTATCTTGGCCCACTCCTCCATGCAGATCTTCTCCAAGTTATCTAGGTTCTTTGGGTGTCTCATGTGGACTTTAATCTTGAGCTCCTTCCACAAGTTTTCAATTGGGTTAATGTCAGGAGACTGACTAGGCCACTGCAACACCTTGATTTTTTTCCCTCTTGAACCAGGCCTTGGTTTTCTTGGCTGTGTGCTTTGGGTCGTTGTCTTGTTGGAAGATGAAATGACGACCCATCTTAAGATCCTTGATGGAGGAGCGCAGGTTCTTGGCCAAAATCTCCAGGTAGGCCGTGCTATCCATCTTCCCATGGATGCGGACCAGATGGCCAGGCCCCTTGGCTGAGAAACAGCCCCACAGCATGATGCTGTCACCACCATGCTTGACTGTAGGGATGGTATTCTTGGGGTCGTATGCAGTGCCATCCAGTCTCCAAACGTCACGTGTGTGGTTGGCACCAAAGATCTCGATCTTGGTCTCATCAGACCAGAGAACCTTGAACCAGTCTGTCTCAGAGCCCTCCAAGTGATCATGAGCAAACTGTAGATGAGCCTTGACATGACGCTTTGAAAGTAAAGGTACCTTACAGGCTCGTCTGGAACGGAGACCATTGCGGTGGAGTACGTTACTTATGGTATTGACTGAAACCAATGTCCCCACTGCCATGAGATCTTCCCGGAGCTCCTTCCTTGTTGTCCTTGGGTTAGCCTTGACTCTTCAGACAAGCCTGCCCTCGGCACGGGTGGAAACTTTCAAAGGCTGTCCAGGCCGTGGAAGGCTAACAGTAGTTCCATAAGCCTTCCACTTCCGGATGATGCTCCCAACAGTGGAGACAGGTAGGCCCAACTCCTTGGAAAGGGTTTTGTACCCCTTGCCAGCCTTGTGACCCTCCACGATCTTGTCTCTGATGGCCTTGGAATGCTCCTTTTGTCTTTCCCATGTTGACCAAGTATGAGTGCTGTTCACAAGTTTGGGGAGGGTCTTAATTAGTCAGAAAAGGCTGGAAAAAGAGATAATTAATTAATCCAAACAGGTGAAGCTCATTGTTCTTTGTGCCTGAAATACTTCTTAATACTTTAGGGGAACCAAACAGAATTCTTGTGGTTTGAGGGGTTGAATAATAAATGACCCTCTGAATAAACTTTTCACAATTTAAAAAAAAAATAAAAAAAGAACTAATATTCTTTTTTGCTGCAGTGCATTTCACACTTCCAGGCTGATCTACAGTCCAAATGTCACAATGCCAAGTTAATTCCGAATGTGTAAACCAGCTAAATCTGCAGGGGGTTGAATACTACTTGTAGGCACTGTATATAGCAATAACCACATGGTGGCAGTTAGGGATTTGGGCAAGCTGTAAGGTTCCTTTTTTAGGTTACTATTAATATATTTGAAGCTTCCATTTTGTTTGCCTAAACTACTGGTTAGGGACTATATCAGCTGGTTCCAAATGTAGTTGTTCATATGTATAAGATAAATAACAGAAGTTTTTGTGTCTGACGAGAGGCCAATCTGAATGCATAATGGTTATATTTGAGGCCGAATTATCAATTGTAGATTTGATTAAAATAAAGATTACCGTAATTTAAAAAAAAAAAAAATCATCCTCAATTGACAGCCTGTGAGTGGTATATTATTTAACTTTTAAATCAGCAGCTGGGTAGATGGCAACCTCCTGCTAAGTCTAAAAGGGGGAGAGATGAATCCAGCAGGAGAGCTACTTATACCACATAATACTGACAGCAGGAGCAATGGAAAGTCAGGGAGAATTCTGCACAGCCAGATGCTGTGACCTTCTATGGCCAGAAATCATATGACTGTCACCCGTAACACACTAGTGACAGCACCCCTAGTCAAAATTACGGTTATTGTGAATAGTTGAGCAAGTTGAAGATTATATAATATCTAAAAGGCATACATTTAAAAATGTAACCTTTCCTTTTCTTTTTTTTTTGGCAAAAAAAAAATGTATTTTCATCTTTTACATTTTTAAATTAACAAACAAGGAAAATGGACCAATGCAAAAGTTTGGGCACCCTGCATGGGTAGTACCTAGTAGCACCCCTTTGGCAAGTATCACAGCTTCTAAACACTTTCTGTGGCCAGTCAAGAGGTCTACCCACAGATTTTCAATGATGTTAAAGCTGAAGTTGAAAAGAGTACGGCTTCTACAAATGGATAATGATCCTAAACACAGGTCAAAATCCACATTAGACAATTTAAAAAGGCTCAAGCTAAAGGTTTTAAAATGGCCGTCAAAGTCCACTATCTGAACATCATTGATAATCTGTGGCTAGACCTCAAAAGAGCAGTGCATGCAAGACGACCCAGGAACCTCACAGAACTGGAATACTTTTCCAAAGAAGAATGGATGAAAATCCCTCAAACTCTTAGCTGGCTACAAAACGCGTTTACACGCCAAATGGGGTACTACTCGGTACTAACCATGCTGAGTGCCCAAACAGTAATTTTGAGAAGGGGTGCTCAAACTTTTGCATACCACTATATATCAATCTTCTCAACTACCCTGATCTATAATATGCTGTCTGCAGATTGTATTGTATCTTCATTTTAACAGGTTCCCTTTAAGCAACAAAGATTCCAGTTGTATTTTGTAGCAGGGCCGGCTCCAGGTTTTTGTGGGCCCTGGGCGAAAGAGTCTCAGTGGGCCCCATCAACACATAGACATGCACAGATACATACATATACAGGCATACGTACACATACATATTTAAAGAGAAATTCACAAAAACACACATAAATAGACATAAATCTATACGCAGTCATATACACTGACATACATATACATATACACATATATATATACATATACACATCATACATGCACACACAGACACATTACAGATATTTCCAATATTGGGAAGCTGGCAACCGCCTCATTCACCTCCCCTGCTTGTCTCCATCCAGCTCCTCCTGGGCATGTCTGTGCCACGCTGATTGGTGGCCGTCACTAATAACCATGGCCGCACATAGAGAACACTAACACTGCTGTATATACATCACAAGAGAGGCTTGGGACATATTCATGTAGAATACAGCCTGTATATAGTACAATGCAGTCCCATATAGCATTAGGCACCATCATGTAGTATACAGACTGTATATAGTGCAATGCAGAGCCAGATAGCATTAGGCACCTCCATGTAGTATACAGCCGCCGTATCATTTAATGCACCTCCATGGTCGTCTGGCCACCACGATTACATACATACTCACTTTTCCTCGTTCCCCCGCTGCTCTGGTCTCCTTGGCTTGTCCACTGCTGTCGCTCTGGCCTCACTGCAGGCGCGCAGTGGAGACGTCACCGTGCTCTGCTGCAGAGCTGTCAGAGGCTCAGAGCGCCGACAAGTTACACAGCGGGAGAATGATAAGAGAGCGAGCGCGCTGCTCCGTCTCTCATCATTGCTTTCAATTGTATCGGCACTTGCGATGCCAATACAATTGAAAGCGCAATCCTCAGCGGGGAGGGGAATGCCGGTGACAGCGCTGGTACCAGGCCCCCCTGCCACCGTGAGTGGGTCCCCCCGGGAGCCAAGGGCCCCGGCATTTGACCAGGTTTGCCGGCTGCTGACGCCCGGCCTGCTTTGTAGGCATATATTGTTAAGGTGAACTCATAACCAGAGATCACTAGTTGCCTACTGCCTGGCCGAATTGGTATATACCAAGTGCATGCATAAAAGAATTCACACCAGACACAGTCGGATATGAAGTCTCTTCTTGGTCACAGTAGAAAATGGCACCAAAACAGACAGAGAAGAGCATGCGTCCTCTTGATATAGGCTAGGGGCGTATACAAGTTCAGATATGCACATTTAGTGGGACAGTCCATGAGCTAGCCAATGGGGAGATCCGTGTTGCTGTTGATGGGCGGGTCTGACTCCAGTGGATGAAACCATGACGATGGGAGGGACGTCATCTGGTGCATCCATGCTGATGGTTTGGTCTGTGATTTCCAGCTTGACCAGGGATCTTCCCTTATATGGAGGTCTTCTTTCATCTGGACATTCCTTGCATTCCAAGCAAGGTGTGGATAACAGGAAATAGCGGCCATCTTTATATCTATGTCATGTATATGATCTGAAACCTGAATTATGTAAGGCAAAACGATATATTTCTCACACTGCTCTATGTCCAGAGGTTAATTAAGTATTTCATTTTATGGCTCTCCTCAACAGTCCCCCCTAAATACTTTATTAACCTTCTGACCCTACCGTGGTCCTCTAACACATCAGCTCTAATGCTTTAACTGCAACTTTTTCATTTTTCTATCCGCTATACAAGCAATGCTAAGCCTTTGCCCCCACTGGTACAGACTGCTGATCAGAGAGTTGATCACATCCCGCACACACAGTTCACAGAGGTATAGGTAACTAGAACAGACTATTTAATGCTGACGAGCTCACTCAGATTTCGAGATTAATCGATTAGAAAGAGTAAGGCAATTGTAAGAATAAGCTTCTTACTGTTATGCTGCAGCTTTTAGCGTTACTGTTTCTGAAAGACTGATTCTCAGTCAATATCCAAGTGCTGTCCGCGTCTTCGAGACTTTTCTACCTTAATACACCTAATTGTATCACAACACTATTGGATCTCTTCTTGTCTGGGGTCTATAATCTACCACCAGGAGGCCTTTAACAAGATTTCCCTTACACATGGATCCGATTACCTTCAGTAACACAGAGTAGCACTTTTACGGCTTCAAATACCAACAAATAAAACAATACCAGTTACCTATGTGTATGTTATCCTTAAGTCACTTAAACCCTTAAAATAATTGATTGGTTCAGGTCAAATAATGTTTTTCCCACCATGAGCCCTTATTTGTGTAATGTTCCTGTACCCATTGTTCCCTTATGATTATTTCCCATGTATCATCCCCAATCTAGAAATTCTCCATAAAGTTCTATGTGAGATAATCCAGCACTATGTGTGTTGTGACCCTCATTCTGCTGGTACGATGGACTCTTTACAGTGGTTGTTGTCTCCAGATGGGTTTTCCCTCAAGCTTCATGGAAGTCGCTGTGGGTGGGATAAGCTGGATCGGTCCACCTGATTCTGACTCATGGCTCATTCTGACTTGTCTTTTTAGGATCACCCAGTCTCCTGGCTGGAGACCACGTGCTCCTGACACTGATTTAGGATCTGGAATTGGAGGATACACATGTTTAACACACTATATAGGCAGTTGTATACGGCTCATACATCACTGGTCAGGATATCACACTGTATCTGCAGTATCTGTGAGAAATATAATCACGTTCTAGGTACTAAACCAAAAATACCTTATATAAAGATCGAATTATTAAGGAAAACAAACATTTGTTACATGATTTGCAGCGTTCACCATTATCTTGTGGATCGTTACATGATTATGTTATAATCATTAAAATTCCAAACAACATACACCCATGTGACTATAGACACAATTAAATATTCCAATAAAGGAGGGGGCAGGGATTGGGGCAATAGCCCTAAACTCTCCCTACCTCACAGCGGAGGTCGGCACCCTATAAGGCGAATTGGCGCCCCCGCTCACCGACGGCTCGCCCTCCCTATCCCTACACTGCTAAGCTAATACGTGCTGCTAATGTCAGTGAGGGAATCTAGAAACCGTGAGATACAGGGATAAAAAGGCGTCAATATTATATATATCCAATCCATTCCCAAAGATTAAATATTCACACTCTGTATTTACATAGCTGTTTGGTAGCTTAAATCAATATGATACAGCAAATTCAAGGACCAAACCCTAAAATAAATTAAATATCTCACATATATAACATGTACCCACTGTATCAATATAATAATAATAAGGCCAGGTAAAGTCACGAGATCTCGTCCAATCACAGACCCTACACTGTCCAATTCACACTCAGGCTAATAAAATAAACACATATTTGTCAGACACTTAGCATGAAAGAATCCCAACGCGTTTCTCCCCTCTTCACAATGGCAGATGGGTTCATCAGGTACTGATCTCTATAGTGACCTCTGCTATAGAATATGTTCTTTTACCGCTTTTTAGGAACTCCATCTTTACATACCACCAGCACCATGAGTTTTTCAGCAGTAATGTTTTCCACACTGGATATGTTTCAGAGCAGGCCTGAAAAGAAATTCACTCAACACGCACAAAACTCATATAAACCTACTCATGGTAGATGTATATGACTAATCTGCAATCACCGGAGCAGTAGAGCGGATGAGGGGGGTGTTGCTACGAGGTCTTTACAGTTTTTCTACCTTAATAGGCACACGTCTTACAAGACTGTAGGTGTCTGGCCACCTGGGTACTGAGCAGTGGTGCCGCCCATATCTTGTCCATCCCAACACCTTTGTCACATGGGTTACCTGGGCCATTATTGAGTAGAGCGCTCATGGCAGAGAAAGCTTACCGCCCTTTATCCACAGACCTTCCTCAGTCACTGGCTCCCTGCGTCTCACACTCCGTTCCTTGCTGAATCGCTTGTTCCTGTAAGGATTTAAGAACACAAGGAGTGACCAATGTCACGGACGACGTGACAGGAGCCACCGAGGTACTGGTCTGCATTGGACTCTCAACTCTAGGCCCATTCACTGCTTCTTTGTTGCCTGCTCCATCAGTCACCGGCTCTTTTGATAACAGGAGAGCGCCTCCACCTGGGCTCATATACACTCTCTACGGTCTTTATAGATTTATCACGTCACACTCCACATTTTCCTATCTTACCCCTTTCCGCTCTACGAACCACAGTGATCGCAAATCTTCATCTCATTCTCCTATTCCGATGAGAGGGAGTGGTTTGATTTTTAATACCTCATGTTGCGTAACCTCAGCATATCCAGTGCAGAATCAACCAGCATCTTGGTATCTGGATCCATCTACGGAAAAACTCAAAATCTGCATTAGCAATGGGCTCATCTGAGACATGTTCAAAACCTGACAATTCTTGTTACATCAGAGCAATCATGAGATATGTCTGTCTGCTGTATCCTCCTCACAGATAAAAATGTAAAGACAACTTAATAGAAAAACCCAATCGATGAACAAATTAAAACCTTAAATAATATGTGTGATTTTCCACATCATCTTTCCCCCCCTTTTTGAATCTATTATCCAAAACATAATTAGATTCAAAAACTGTGTGGCCCCGGAGCTCTACATTTAGGCATAAAAGTCACATTGTATAGATTGTACCTAACCGGGAACACCAGAAATATTGTTTTTATCTGTAACTTAATAATGGAAAACCCTTTCAATGGCTTTTATAACCTTTGCTTGAACCACAGAAATCTGCATTGCAATCATTCTTTCTATAAAAAGAAAGCAGATTATTCAATACATGAAATATAAAACACAGAATTCCATAAATCATCCACATTCCTTAAAACAAATTATTGTAATTATTAATAAATATATTAATAAATTATTATTATATTATTATTATCATTATTATTATTATTATTATTAACTATAATAACGTAGCACACCTTTGGATATTGGATGTAGGGGCGCTCATTTTTGAATCATTGAGGACATTATCAGCATCTCTGTGATACTGTCCTATAACTTGAAGAGATAAAAGAATCTAGAACAAATAAACTGGCCATGTGGGAAAACAAAATGTTGATTTGCCATAGAAAAATTATCCAACAGACCTCTATGCTTGAAAAGCTATCAATGATTCTAAACATGTCCACAGTTAACTTTTATTTCTTTGGGATAAAATTAGTAAAATAAAAAAACTAGTTTCAATAATGTTTTCTGATACACTTTACAATGAATTAAATGTAGAAAGCCCCCTTTTTTTTATTTTTTTTATTTAAAGAAACATGACCATGTTTGGGCTGCTCTCTCTTTTCACAGCAGGCTCACAATAGGTTCCAAAGGGAGACAAAAAACCCTGTTCCACAAGTTTTTAAGATTGCTCCTCCCCCCAAAACCAGATGGAAAGAGGCTTTTTCAGCTGCAAGAGTCAAGTTTCCCTTCTGTTGATTTATTTGTTTTTATTTTTTAAAACATGCAACTCTCAGGATAAATCTATCAGATCCATAACGGAAATATGTATTATTTACCTCTTTATCATGACCTCTACTGCAAAGGTACGTTATTTAAAGGTTTTTTTTTTTTCTAATTTTATTGCTTAGTAATCAATAAGATATTGCTCCTTGTGACTGTCCTGACTCAATCCAACCTGCACACTGGATCTATATTAAGTGTCTTCCACAACTCCCCAATCATACAATATTCCATCTTTTAGTGCTATAAACATTTACTAACACTTCATATGTTATTTGGTGGGAGCAGTTTTGTCAGCTGCACTGAAGGGCTCCATACAGATTTACTAACAAAATGGCCACTGCCAGAATAGCACATGGCTTCTTTGTGTAAGTGTGGCTGAACCATGTGAGTGGGGGAAGGGAGAAACTGATTTTACTTCTGCTAAACTTACAAGTTTAACCAATTATCCTTCCTGCCTATATTCCATACTCTGTACATATACACACAGATTTACATATCCACAGTCCTGGTCCAACTACAGTTAAAAACACTAATTTTTCTGTCTAAGTATGTACTACTCCATTCAGCCATGTGCTTCATCCACCATTTTAAAATCTGTAGGAACATGTGGCAGAGAAAAGGGAAAACTGACCTCACATCTGCTCAAACTCTGTCTCCCCATTTTCTATAGTCTGTACTTATACATATATATATATTTATACACACACATATGTCCTAGATCTAAGTCTAATTATAGATAAAAACACTTATTTTTCGGTCTAAGTATATAGTACTCCATCCAATCCATTGCTCAAACATTTACAGAGCACATGGTCTTCTTCACACATCCCCCGCCTTTTCTTTGTTCAAACCATGCATGCCTCGGCCACCATGTGCTTCATCCACCATTTTAAACCATGCATGCCTCAGCCATGTGCTTCATCCACCATTTTAAAATCTGACCTAAAATGGCTGCAACCAAAAATAGCACATGGTTTATCACAGGATTGCAGCCTAGAGTCCCCCCATCCCAACAAAATCCACTCTCATCCGGATTTTTCCAGCACAACTAGACGCAACTTCACCAATTTCTCCATCTTTCTCTCAAGATAAACAACACCAAACAATCTTTCTCTATGCATACCAGATAAAAACAACAGACAAACAAAGATGGGGAGATGATTCACAACTGACACACAATTGAACACTAAGTAAAGTTTTGTAAAGTCTGCAGCAGGCGCCTCGTCACGGTGTCCCTGCCCAGTTTCTACATGGTCCATAATTCATAAAGACACCAATGGTGTCACCCCTGGCTACAAGGTGCCCGTACCAGCCGATTCACGTCCAGCGCTTTTTCTAGACCCCAAGACACCTCATACCAATTATATCACCCAAGCTTGCGCTAAGCCCCAATGGTATCCGTACCAGCCACTTCACGTCCAGCGTTAGGCCCCAAGACTACCACGTACCAGCCACAATGCGCAACTTAAACGCTATGCCCCAATGGTATCCGTACCAGCCATTCCACGCTACACTGCGCTAGGCCCCAAGATTACCACGTACCAGCAGTCCCACGTATTTCCTCACAGAGCCATAAACTGTACCACAGGCGACAACCGTATACTATACCACAGACAAAATACTTTACCATATCAACAAATTTGAGAGCCCGTGAAAAACACGTGCCTAACCTGACCAATTAAAACCTGCCCTATATCTCTAGGTCTTGTACCAAACCGTATTAACTACTTAAGTCTCCACTAGAACCACAAACCATATCACAGGCGACAACTAACAGAACTCACAAACCCACATGCTCTCTTAATTTCCCCTCTTCACAAATACACACAACAGACAGCAGGCAACTGAATATGTGACGGTTCTTCCGAGATTAATATGGCCAGCAGCGGAGAAACTCTTCTGCCGTCACAGAGATCGCAAAAACCGGACACGGTCAGGCAATCAGTGCCACATACCCTGAGACACACGAGTAAGACTTCAGATTATAAAAATCAGCAGACTTACCATGTTCTCGTATAAAGAGCGGATCAGACTCTTGGATCAGGGTATCCAGCACGTCCTGCCATTCCAATCGCCGGTCCTCAAGATTGTAGAGTTTCTCCTATACTGGCCCCACATTGGGCACCAATAATGTTAAGGTGAACTCCTAACCAGAGATCACTAGTTGCCTACTGCCTGGCCGAATTGGTATATACCAAGTGCATGCATAAAAGAATTCACACCAGACACAGTCGGATATGAAGTCTCTTCTTGGTCACAGTAGAAAATGGCACCAAAACAGACAGAGAAGAGCATGCGTCCTCTTGATATAGGCTAGGGGCGTATACAAGTTCAGATATGCACATTTAGTGGGACAGTCCATGAGCTAGCCAATGGGGAGATCCGTGTTGCTGTTGATGGGCGGGTCTGACTCCAGTGGATGAAACCATGACGATGGGAGGGACGTCATCTGGTGCATCCATGCTGATGGTTTGGTCTGTGATTTCCAGGTTGACCAGGGATCTTCCCTTATATGGAGGTCTTCTTTCATCTGGACATTCCTTGCATTCCAAGCAAGGTGTGGATAACAGGAAATAGCGGCCATCTTTATATCTATGTCATGTATATGATCTGAAACCTGAATTATGTAAGGCAAAACGATATATTTCTCACACTGCTCTATGTCCAGAGGTTAATTAAGTATTTCATTTTATGGCTCTCCTCAACAATATCACAATCATTATTATAAAGTAGTGACAGTATACACTTTTCTCAGTATTACTGACCTTTTAATTCTTTTGTCTTCAATTTATGTGCCCTGTAAAATAATGAGATCCCTTCTCCATCTAGAAAATAATTTTTTTTTTTTTTTTAATTTCTTCTTGATAATTCTCTAAATAAAAGCTATTTATGTTGAGCTGAGGATTTTCCTCCAACTGCTTATAATTTCCTGTTAATGAGCACATTATTGTGCAAATCCATTATCATGCTAAGCTTGAAATGAAAAGAGGCTCAATATTACTATGATAAATTATATTATAATTGTTTATAGAACTGAAGCCAAAAATGGATATCTAAGAAATCAGTTCATTTAATAGAATGTCAAAAGGTCACCCACTGAAGTCACGACAACAATTTATAGATAGAAAGTCCTTGTTGATCTCATTTAGATGTCTCATGATACATCTTGCAGAAGTTCATGTTTTTATTGGCAGAGCACAGGCCATGGTAGATCCATAGTAATATGCTTTTTTGTGTTTTTGAAATATACATAATCTCAAAAAGTATCCAATAATTTTGGGTATTTCGTTTCTTTACTAAATGGGTCCAGAAATCTTTAAGCTCCATACTTAGAATATTGAGTTAGAAGTCTGTGTTTCCTGAGAAATACTGTATTTGATTTATGGAACAGGTACGATATGTAATGTAATATGATTGCAATTAGCATTTATCTTCCTTGAGAGATGCCATTTTGTCCCAAATATTTCCCTCCTTTATATGTCATGTTTTCCTGCCTTAATGACCATAAAATCTAGTTTCCTATGAGACCAATTGTGGCCAAATACAGTATGCAAACAGGGCCTTGATGCGAACAAGGCAGAGAGGCTTACACCCATGAATTTTGAAGGTGTATTCTGGATCACAACTCCCTCTTAGGCTATGTTGGGAGGACTTCTAAGACTACCTAAATTATAATTATCTTAATACAGCTTTTTTAAATACATCTTAAAATAGCAATATCTCACATACATTATAGACACACAAAAACACCCAAATAGAATATCCTAGGTACAGTATAAATGGACCTTTCAATAAACCCCTGAAGGATAGAATAACGGGATCACCGATTATCGTAGACAATATAATAATAATTGGGAATGATATACTAAATGATCCATGGGAGAATGCTTTCCACTACCTATCAATGGAGATATAACAATGAAGTTACACGCACCCTAGGGTTCAAGTGGTGCCCCCATTCCACAGCGGCTAGCCCTAAGAATTATATCCCTAAACTTCCTGCTATAAACAAGATGGACTAAAAAACAGGTATAAACAACCTATTCCATGTTGCCCAATCAATATAGAGAAGGCCAAAGGCCACAATAACTTATCTTATTGGATTTTTCAGACTAGCATCCCCATGGGTGTTTTTCATATGGTACAATTACCGAACCAAGGCATTCCTGGATGGGTGTCAAACAAAAAGGATTCACCCACTTATATATTATAAAAGGATTTTCCCCCACTTATATATTGGGGTTCATCAGGAGACCAGGATAGGGCACAATCTCCATTATATCCTGGAACTTCACATATCGCAGGAGGAGTCTCCCAGTACTGCATGTGCGGCAAACCTGTTGTATTATGGATTATGATCTTTTGTATTTTGCATACATGGCCCTACTTTTACTATTTTTATCCTAAGGACAGTCTTTCAACATTGTGGTCTAAGTTAACTATATTCTTCTCACACAATCACAATTTAAAATGTGCTACCATATTCTGTTCGAGACAGTAATATCGTTAATACAGTTGCTTGTTTTTGTGCTTGTTACAACAATATGTATACATTTGGTTATATTCTTTATAGACACATATGATTTTATCATTACATTGCTCCTGCGGAACCTCTAATATAAGGGAAAATGTGTCGAGTTCTTAATTACATCTAATATGGTGCCCAGTGGCATACCGCCAATAGAGGCAGGCCACGCCACTGCTATGGGGCCCGCGAGCGGAGGGGGCTGTGTGTGCGCTTTCACTTTCATCATTCCCAGCGGGGCGGGCTGCCTGGGACGGTCAGCAAGCAACTGACTAAGTCTGCTGGGGGCCCGCACTGTTTGAATAGCTGCAGGTTGGCCGCAACATCGATATGCAGACTCGCCCACAGAGCGCAGCCTCTGCTGAAGAGGAGGGAGTGGCCAGGCAGCGTCATCTTCCATTTAGAGAGCTGCGAGAGATGCCAGTAGGAGAACAGCCAATCAGGAGAGGGGGTGGAGCTTGTTCAGTACAGCATGAGACAAAGAAAAGATGAAAATAAAAACCGTAAATTGTGCAGAAGGAGCAGAATAAGCAGAGCAAACCAAGAGCTAAGCAAACAAGAAGCAGGGAGCCGAAGGATCAGAAAGAAAAAGCAGAGGACAGGATCTGAACACAGCCTGGAGGACCCACAGGAAGTGCAGAAGGGAGTCTGGAGCCACTAACATCATATCTCACATCACAGGAGCAGGTGAGTATTATAATGTACAAATGTCTGTCTGTAACACTACAGAAAGAAACTGCCCTGTACTGTGACATCCCTGTGTGTACTGCCCCTGTGCTGTGACATCATTGTGTGTATTATCCCTGTACTGTGACGTGATGTCATTTTGTGTGTTATCCTTGTACTGTGACATCACTGAGTTTACCCCTGTACTGTGAAATCATTGTGTGTATTATCCCTGTACTGTGACATCACTGTGTATTCCTGTAATTTGCAGAGTTTCACTATAGTTCCTGAAGCTAATAGGGATCATAATCGTTACCATTATATGGGGGAGACAGATGTGAAAATTTATTTTGTGTGTGTGTGTGTGTGTGTGTGTGTGTGTGTGTGTGTGTGCGCGCACGAAGGAGGACACCGCTACTTTAGGCCAAGTTCACTCACTGCAGATTTTTGGGGTCTTTGCAGTGTGAACCCATTGGTCTTTGTGTTACTAAACATCACCCGCCATACAAAGACCAATAATACTACTATACATTACAAAATTACAAAATAATGCAACCAGACCATGTCCAAATATTATCACCACATAGAGTCTGAATAGAACCACCATCCTGCTACTGAGCAAAGCCCACTGGGCTTTGCTCAGTAGCAGGATGGTGGTTCTATTCAGACTCTATGTGGTGATAATATTTGGACATGGTCTGGTTGCATTATTTTGTAATTTTGTAATGTATAGTAGTATTATTGGTCTTTGTATGGCGGGTGATGTTTAGTAACACTATATAGTATATGTTATTTGGTAATTGTCTGACTATTTTGTTGATGCATTACTAAAAACAAATGTAGATATTTTATAGATTTGTATAATTTTAATACATTTACTGCCTCCATAAAAATTATCATTAATTACTTTGAGGCCCTTTGTTGGACTTTTTTTAGTACTATTTACTCCGGAGTTCTTTGATTTGTTGACTGCGCCTGATTCCACTGTTTGCTCGGCAAGCGTTGGGCACTGGGGTGCTCGGCGAGTGTCTGGCACTGTTACTTCGGCTGCCGTTGGTTTGTACTTTTCTAAGAAGAGGTTCTAGAAGGTATTCCAGCGTTGTTCTATTCACATCAATGGTACAACGCTGTAATACTGCTATGTAATCAGCTGATAGATGGATCCCCACAGATGTGATCATGGCCTGTCCTAAGGAAAATACTTGAAACTGTAAAGGTTGGAAAATGTACTTGATGTTGTGCAGTGGACTACTCTGAAATGAAATTTAATTTTACTCCTAAATTTCTATCTATCTAAATTCGCATTTTAATATTTTTCTTATATAGAGTGCTGTAATTGAAAATTCCCTTTCTTTTTCTCAATATTTTAACTGCTTTATATTTTATATTTCCTCTTTGGTGTTGCTTCGTTTAAAAATCCCAGTGCATCCTGGGAGGCACAATCGAGTCATGATCAGGAGTCAGAGACTGAGGTCACTGTCGCAGCCTCTGCCCCCTCCCTGATATGAATTGTCATCAGTGATGTCCATTTCAGGGGCTGGGCTCATCCATGCTCTATTGAGTATACGCCATCTATCAATTCCAATGGATGCTCAGTAGAATCTTGTAACTGTGCAGAATTCTTCTCAGTGCACAATGGCAGCGCACTTCCTCGCCAGCTCTGATTAGAAGTGACAAGCGGGCAGCAGATCGCACTGTCAGTGCACATGGTAAGTAAAGAACGAGCAAGCAGAGACCATTGCCGTCACAGCACGTGACGTCACTTCTGTTTAGAGCCTGTGAGGGAGTGCACTTTCATTGTGCACTGAGAAGAATAGTGCACAGTGACAAGATTCTACTGAGCATCTGTTGGAATTGACAGCTGGTGCATGCTAAGTAGAACAGGGATTAACCTGGTCCCTAAAATGGAAGTTACTGACGAAGCTTTGTATCAGCGAGAGGGCAGAGGCTGCAGATTGACCAGTCTCTGCCCCTTAACCCCTTCACGACCATGGACGGATCTTTCCGTCATGGATTGTGTCCCGGTAAGCCCCGCCCCCTGCCGCGGGCAGGCGGCGTGGATCGGCACACATATCAGCTGTTTTCAACAGCTGACATGTGTGCCTACATGTTCCGAGTGGAATCGCATTCCACCCGGAACATTAACCCCTTAGATCTCGCTGCCAAAGTCTGGCAGCGAGATCTATATGCGCGCGGCCATGTTTTTTACTTACCGCCGCCCCCTCCGGACGTCACGTGAGTGATCACGTGACGTTCGGTGGTTGCCGTGACGCCTGCTGCTATGAAGTTTCACTTTCATTC
Organism: Anomaloglossus baeobatrachus; assembly: GCF_048569485.1. NCBI lineage: Eukaryota > Metazoa > Chordata > Amphibia > Anura > Aromobatidae > Anomaloglossus > Anomaloglossus baeobatrachus. Next base: position 498,291,592 of record NC_134354.1, read on the forward strand.
TTCCTCGGCATGGAGCAGAGGAAAAAAGAAAGTGACTATTTCTGCTGTTTACAGCGGTATACCTGTAATCAGCAGATAGCGATCAGCAATCGGATTGCTGATCGCTATAGCCCCCTAGGGGGACTAGTAAAATAAAATAAAAAAAGTAAAAAAAAAGTTTTAAAAAATTAAAAAAAAAACAAAAAACCTAAAAGTTCAAATCACCCCCCTTTCCCCCATTGAAAATTAAAGGGTTAAAAAATAAATATACACATATTTGGTATCGCCGCATTCAGAAATGCCCGATCTATCAAAATATAAAATCAATTAATCTGATTGGTAAACGACGTAGTGGCAAAAAAATTCCAAACGCCAAAATTACGTTTTTTGGTCGCCGCAAGTTTTACGCAAAATGCAATAACAGGCGATCAAAACGTAGCATCTGCGCAAAAATGCTACCATTAGAAACATCAGCTCGAGACGCAAAAAATAAGCAGTCATTGAGCCATAGATTCCAAAAAATAAGAACGCTACGTGTTTTGGAAAATGGCGCAAAACGCGCACCACTTTTATTGGACAAACTTGTGAATTTTTTTTAACCCCTTAGATACAAGTAAACCTATACATGTTTGGTGTCTACAAACTCGCACCGACCTCAGGCATCATACCCACACATCAGTTTTACCATATAGTGAACACCGTGAATAAAACATCCCAAAAACTATTGTGCCATCACACTTTTTTTGCAATTTTTCCACACTTGGAATTTTTTTGCTGCTTTCCAGTACACCATATGGTAAAACTTATGGTTTCATTTAAAAGTACAACTTGTCCCGCAAAAAACATGCCCTCATATGGCAAGATTGACGGAAAAATAAAGTTACGGCTCTCGGAAGAAGGGGAGCAAAAAACAAAAACGGAAAGTGCCCCGGGGCTGAAGGGGTTAATGACGTTTGAGTATCCCAGGGTGCATTGGGGATTTTCAAACAATGTGTCATCAGAGAGGAAGTAGTAAAAAACAAAGCAGAGTAGTGAGGGAATTTTTCATTAATTTATATTAGAAAAAAGATTGGATTATAACAGAGATTTAGGACTAAATTAAAATTTAGTTTCGGACCACCTCTTTAATGAATCAGAGCCAATAAGTATAGGCCACTTATCAGGTGCCACTGCTTTGTGTTTTCCCCGCAGGTCAAAATTTGCCAGCCAGCCTCTGATTCCCAGCCAGGCTTAGTGTCAGGCTTTTGGGGTCAGCAACTCAGCGCCGGCGCGTTGTGTACACTGCAGTATCCTAAAAACTCCTCCTGCTCTGTTGCTCCTCTCTCTGGCTAAACTTGCATGTGCCTCTGGCTGACGTACAGCCAGAGAGAAGATCTTTACAGGCAGGCAGGTAGGCAGCAGCCATTGGTGGTTGTACTGCTCAAGGGCGACTCAGCATGGACTCTGCACCCAGCGGAGATTCAGACGGGCACATCGCACACAGTCACAAAACAGGGTAAAGCACTGCCTAGACTTGTCCTCTGCAGATGGAGCTAGGCCCAGTAATAGTCTCCAGTAATAGGGTACTTAGTAGTCTGGTAGATGTATAGTCTGGCTAGGATACAGATTAATTCATAATGTGTATATACACCCCTAGTAACTTGTATGCCAGCCCTTAGTAACTTGTATGGTCCCCCCAGTAACTTGTATGTCCCTCCACCCTCTTGTATGCGGTTTATTATGTTAATATTTTATTGTATTTTTTTTAATCAGGTGGGGGGGCCCCATTCAAACTTTTGCTATGGGGCCCCATGATTTCTATGTACGCCCCAGATGGTGCCGATGGACTATATGATGGAGCATTAAGCCATTGTCAATGATATCTAATACATACTTGTTTTCTGTCTATGATTACTAGCATCAGGCTGTACGATTGTTACACAGCTACTGCTGGCATAATATTTTTAAGGATATGTAATTTTAATATTCTGACAAAATATATAAAAAATGTTTTTTTCTGCTAGGGGCAGGCAGTATCAAGCAGGGGTGCAATTTTCTATTTTTTTCAGTAGGGTGCCAAGCTCCGTAGCAAGGTATGGACTGTCCTTAGGGTGATACTAGGGCTGTGTTGGATATAACATATCATAATCCATATATACCGGTATTCTATTTATCCTTACAGATATTTTACTCAAATATTTCAGTATCTTTTTATTCCATGTACTGTTTATAAGCAAATGTTTGATTTAAGTAATATTTTATGTAGTATATTTGTGTATATTTCTGTGAATTTGATAAGACTGTATATACCATTCACCCCTTTTTTCTGTGAATTAATTTCCATTCCACCCTTCCACATGTTCTCCTTTGTCCTTTTTGGCCTCACTTGGCTTTATGGGAAAAAATGGTGTTAGGCCATAGATCAGTCAGAAAAAAAAAAGTAGCAATGCATATGTCTGCAATACACATGGCGTGCCAGGTACTGTAGAAACGTTAGTCCTGCATCACAAGACGATTGAATAACACAGGCTGTCTGGGGTTTTTTTTGTTTTTTTTTTTGTTTTTTTTTTTTACTTGCTCTGTTTCCTCACTTACACAATTCATTTTAATTACAAAAAGGAGTAAATAATAATTTGCATATTCTACACATAGCAAGTAAACAGAATCTGTGCAAATACTTTGTTCTGCTTCACAAATCAATCTTTTATGGAGCGCTTCCACCAGTAAGATGAATGAAAAAAATGATTCCCGTGTAATTGGGGGTTGTGTCACTCTAGTTTCTGTTTAGGCTGGAGTAAAACTAAGGCTTTTTGCTGAGAGATATTCCAACTTTAACTATTGAGTAGGGCACTAAGTTTCTTAAACTCAAAGTATTGTTAAAATTGGAATATTGCACCACTAAAAGTCTCCTTGTAGATCCAGCCCTCTAAAAAAGGCTTGAAGGATAAAGGTCCATAAAGTCTGATTTGCTATTCTAATGCTCTTCTTCCAGCTCATGTCATTTTGGCAGCTTTCTTGATAAAGTGCTGTTTTTCTTATGAATGAAAGAATAATTGATTTTATCAATTGTCACAACTCGTAATTGTTCTGCCATTGATGTTGGTTGATTATTAACGCCAATTATGCAATTTTGAAATTCTCTTTCTTTTTCCTGTCTTGCTTGAATGGAATCCTGTCCCGCTGGATGTCTGCAGGTGATTCTAGTATCTTCACTAGTCTGCCTCTGGGCTTTTATGTAGTGAGTAGCATGGTAATGTTAATCGGAGCAAAGTACATCACAGGTTAGTTTTTATTCTCTTAACTAGACTTCAATTCAAGGTCTACCTATTGTCCCTTAAAATAAAGTCCTTCAGACTTCCCCCAACACACACACACACACACACACACACACACACACACACACACACACACACACACACACACACACACACACACACACACACACACACACACACACACACACACACACACACACACACACACACACACACACACACATATATATATATATATATATATATATATATATATATATATATATATATATACACACACACACATATATACACACACATACACACACACACACACACACATATACACACACATATACACACACATATACACATACATATATACATACATACATACATACATACATACATACATACATACATACATACATACATACATACATACATACATTTTTATTCATATTATTTAATTTAATTAAAGCACCTCTCCAGCTTTTTTTTATTTCACCACTGGAGTCTTTGTTTTCACTGATGCTCGGGTCCATCTCCAGCACTTAGTGACCTGCCGGCAGCTCCAGTATTTCATGGAGTGCGCCGGCACAAATCTATATAACTCGGAGAGCCTCGTTTTTGCTCTCATATAGATGCATTGGGAGCTTGTGACTTAACTTCTGACATTCAACCAGTCAGACGTTACGGGCTCAAGATGACGCACTTTCCGTTTTTTGCGTTTTTGTTTTTTGCTCCCCCTCTTCCGAGAGGCGTAACTTTTTTTATTTTTCCATCAATCTTGCCATATGAGGGCTTGTTTTTTGCGGGACGAGTTGTACTTTTAAATGAAACCATAAGTTTTACCATATAGTGTACTGGAAAACGGCAAAAAAATTCCAAGTGCGGAAAAATTGCAAAAAAAGTGTGATCGTACAATAGTTTTTGGGATATTTTATTCACGGTGTTCACTATTTGGTACAACTGAGGTATCTATGTGATGCCTCAGGTCAGTGCGAGTTTGTAGACACCACACATGTATAGGTTCACTTGTATCTAAGGGGTTAAAAAAATTCACAAGCTTGTCCAAAAAAAGTGGCGCACGTTTTGCGCCATTTTCCAAAACCCGTAGTGTTCTCATTTTTCGGGATCTGAGGCTCAGTGATGGCTTATTTTTTGCGTCTCGACGTGACGTTTTTAACGGTACCATTTTTCATTTTTGTGCAGATGCTACATTTTGATCGCCTGTTATTGCATTTTGCGCAAAATTTGCGGCGACCAAAAAACGTAATTTTGGCGTTTAGAATTTTTTTGCCGCTACGCCGTTTACTGATCAGATTCATTGATTTTATATTTTGATCGGGCATTTCTGAACGCGGCGATACCAAATGTGTGTATTTTTTTATTTTTTTTAACCTTTAATTTTCAATGGGGTGAAAGGGGGGTGATTTGAACTTTTTTAGGTTTTTTTTTTTTATTTTTTTAAAACTTTTTTTTTTTTTTTTTTTACTTGTCCCCCTAGGGGGCTATAGCGATCAGCAATCCGATCGCTGTGCACTATCTGTAGATCTCGGCTACAGAGCTGAGAACTGCAGATTTGCTGCTTTTTACTTTCAATGCCGGCTGTATTCCGACCCTGTGCTACCATGGCACCACCCAAAGTCACGTGATCATGTCACGTGACTTCCGGTGGGGAGGGGTAAGTGACTGTCATGGCGGCGCCCAGATTTTGGCAGCGAAATGTAAGGGGTTAATGGCCGTGGGTGGAAGAGATTCCACCCGCGGCTAGCAGGCACACATGTCAGCTGTTGATAACAGCTGATATGTGCGCGGATCGCCGCCTGCAGGCGTCAGGGGGCGGGGCTTACCGGCACACGATCCATGACGTACCCAGTACGTCATGGGTCGTTACGGGGTTAAATAAATGTTTCCGTTTTGGGAACTCCAGTTTTCCAGCTGCACTTTGCTTAAAAAATGAAACAAAAAAAAACCCCAGAAAACTGTGCTTTGTCAGCAGTAGCGGACGGCGGGAATTGCATTGTAGACTAAGTGCTGGACCCAGAGAGGATGAGTAATGCACTTTTTTCTTAGATCATTTGTATAACTGAGGCCATAGCTTACTAAGATCCCTGAATCTTTTTTTTTTTTTTTTTTTTTTTTCGTTACCACATCTTAAAGCATGACTCCAGCGTTTTTGTGTTTTCTTATTATATCGCTTGAGTGGTGCTTCTAATCTAAGCTCCCTGCTCTTGGTCTTAATTTGCCCACCACCATCTTCACCTTCTGCTGAAGTCATTCTCCAGCAGTTTGTGACCTGACTGATCACTCCAGTGTTTCATGGAGCACACCGAGGTCACAAATCAATAATTCTGAGATCCTCATTCTGGCTCTTGTAGACTTACATTGAGCACCCTGTGACCATTACCTCTAATTTCCGTCCCATCAGAAGTTGTGGTCACAAGATGGTGCCGCTGGATCGGGGTGGCACAGATAAAAAGTGAAATGTCGGAGGGTGAGTATAAGACTAGGCTCAGTGAACTTGGATTAGAAGCATCACTCAAGCTCTTTAAAAATAAAAAAAAATGCTGGAGTGGTTCTTTCAATTAAAATACATTAGCACAGTGGGTTGTTTCGAGTTTTATGAAAGTTCAGTGACAGTTGTGATGACTGCTCTAAAGGCAGCTGTGTAGGTTGACATACAAATCCTCAATTTTCAGTCTTTTGACTGGAATAGTTAGAAAAATGCTCCTGCCTAGATATAGCTGCTACATATTGGTTATGTACTATACTCAGAATGTCTACCCAATACTTTGTTTAGGACCAAGTAATAGGATCATTTTATTTCTATCATTTTTCCTGTCAAATTTTGTTTTTCTTGCATAATGTAAATAAATATAAAGTATGTAAGTCCACATTTTTAAGATACAGGCATATGAAAAAGTTTGAGCACCCCTATTAATGTTAACCTTTTTTCTTTATAACAATTTGGGTTTTTGCAACAGCTATTTCAGTTTCATATATCTAATAACTGATGGACTGAGTAATATTGCTGGATTGAAATGAGGTTTATTGTTACATAGTTACATAGTTACTTAGGTTGAAAAAAGACCTAGGTCCATCTAGTTCAACCTTCCTCCACCATTGTACTAACAGAAAATGTGCAATCCGCATTTAAACAAAATTTGACCGGTGCAAAAGTATGGGCACCTCAACATAAGTGACATTAATATTTTGTAGATCCTCCTTTTGCAAAAATCACAGCCTCTAGTCGCTTCCTGTAGCTTTTAATGAGTTCCTGGATGAAGGTATATTTGACCATTCCTGTTTACAAAACAATTCCAGTTCAGTTAAGTTTGATGGTCGCCGAGCATGGACAGCACGCTTCAAATCATCCCACAGATGTTCAATGATATTCAGGTCTGGGGACTGGGATGGCCATTACAGAACATTGTAATTGTTCCTCTGCATGAATGCCTGAGTAGATTTGGAGCGGTGTTTTGGATCATTGTCTTGCTGAAATATCCATCCCCTGCGTAACTTCAACTTCGTCACTGATTCTTGCACATTATTGTCAAGAATCTGCTGATACTGAGTTGAATCCATGCGACCCTCAACTTTAACAAGATTCCCAGTGCTGGCATTGGCCACACAGCCCCAAAGCATGATGGAACCTCCACCAAATTTTACTGTGGGTAGCAAGTGCTTTTCTTGGAATGCCGTGTTGTTTTGCCTCCATGCATAACGCCTTTTTGTATGGCCAAACAACTCAATCTTTGTTTCATCAGTCCACAGGATCTTCTTCCAAAATGTAACTGGCTTGTCCAAATGTGCTTTTGCATACCTCCAGGCGACTCTGTTTGTGGCGTGCTTGCAGAAACGGCTTCTTTTGCATCACTCTCCCATACAGCTTCTACTTTTGCAAAGTGCGCTGTATTGTTGACCGATGCACATTGACACCATCTGCAGCAAGATGATGCTGCAGGTCTTTGGAGGTGGTCTGTGGATTGTCCTTGACTGTTCTCACCATTCTTCTCTGCCTTTCTGATATTTTTCTTGGCCTGCCACTTCTGGGCTTAACAAGAACTGTACCTGTGTTCTTCCATTTCCTTACTATGTTCCTCACAGTGGAAACTGACAGTTTAAATCTCTGAGACAACTTTTTGTATCCTTCCCCTGAACAACTATGTTGAATAATCTTTGTTTTCAGATCATTTGAGAGTTGTTTTGAGGAGCCCATGATGCCACTCTTCATAGGAGATTCAAATAGGAGAACAACTTGCAAGTGGCCACCTTAAATACCTTTTCTCATGATTAGATACACCTGCCTATGAAGTTCAAAGCTCAATGAGGTTACAAAACCAATTTAGTGCTTTAGTAAGTCAGTAAAAAGTAGTTAGGAGTGTTCAAATCAAGAAATTGATAAGGGTGCCCATACTTTTGCACCGGTCAAATTTTGTTTAAATGCGGATTGTACATTTTCTGTACGTACAATAAACCTCATTTCAATCCAGAAATATTACTGAGTCCATCAGTTAATAGATATATGAAACTGAAATAGCTGTTGCAAACACCCAAATTGTTATAAAGAAAAAAGGTTAACATTAATAGGGGTGTCCAAACTTTTTCATATGACTGTATAAAGGCTGTTTCTTGAGACATTGCTTTTAGGTTAGATGGTAGAGACAGTTCAGTGGCTGCCGTTTTGTTGTGCTGCTCAGTTACCACGTGAGGGTGCCAGAAGATAGAAATGTGTGGAGACTTGTATGGAGTTAGCATTCAATGTGCAGTCTATGGTGCAGAAATACAATTATGCGCTCACACTAGTAAGGTGCTGGGTATACTGTAGCTATAATCAGGTTTACCAGTTGTCCTTCACATTCAATTTACTTCAAATGGAAAAGACAAGCTCTTAGTAATTAGGGAAATGTGTATTAATTACTAGTTTCATTATCAAACGTTGGGACAGATTACTGCTAATTAAGTCTAACCTACAATTTTTTGTGACTAGAAACATCCCTTCTGGAATATAATGTACCTAACAAGTTATAGGAATGAGGTCACAATTTATACTACACAAATCAAGCTTTACAAAGAATCGGATACTTTAGCTACTTGTCTGTATTTGTAGACCAAAGAAAGAATTTGGTCTAAGGCCGGCATCAGACAAGTGTATTATCATCCGTGTTTAATCCAGATGATCAGTACGGATTTTAGTATTTTATAATTTTTGCACACACATAGCATTGCATAGGCAATCTGAAAAAGACTAGTGCATGCTGTGATTTCTTTCATATGTATGCTTGGTCCATGTGAAAAAATTCTCATAAACAGCCCTATTCATTAACATTGGTCCATTTTCTATCTGATTTTATCACACACTCATTACATAAAGGTATAATCTTTTCATCTGAGCAAACCTTTAAAGCATAACCGTCATTTTAATTTTTATTTCATTAATCAATAGTACACCTGAATATAAGCAACTTTGTAATATATCTTATCAGACAAATTTGCTTCTCTCTGATGAGAGAAATTTCTCTGTTACTGATGAGATTCTATATAGATAAGAGGCGTGGAGCTCTGCCTCTAGCTCCTCCCTCTTTTAGCTCCTCTCTCTAGCTCCACCCCTTCTCCTGCCATATAATCTCCTCAGTAATAGCTGCTATCTTTTATCTCAATAATGGGAAAGTTTTCACTGAATACAGATTCTAACTTAGAATTGAGACTATTGATAATGACTGATCAGTTATGGCAGAGAAAGAAGCAAATTTCTCTGATAAGATATAATACAAAGTTGCTTATTTTCATGTGTACTATTGATTTATGAAATAAAATTTAAAAGACTGTTACACTTTCAGAATGGAAGAGGCGCCAACAATTTGCATTATACTTTGTTGTTTTCGCTCTTTGTTTTTTAGTTTACAGTTATATACAAATTATATCAATCAGGTCATATAAATGTCTTAAAGGAATAAAAGGGGATTTCCAGGATTTTAGAAACCTTTTTATACTGTAACTACACGGAATGTTATAACATAAAAAATGAGCACTACTTACACGTTACATTTTGTGCCAACACAAGGCTGGTTAAGTGATTCCATCTGATCTTTGTTTACTTCACTACAGTGATCACCTACCATTCACCCAGGTGTCACTGCTGCAGTGAGCACATGATCACTGCAACGTAAGGCCACTTTACACCCTGCAATATCTGTATCGATATCGCTAGCGAGCGTAACCGTCCCCGTCGGTTGTGCGTCACGGGCAAATTGCTGCCCGTGGCGCACAACCTCTCTTACACCCGTCACACGGACTTACCTTCCCTTCAATGTCGCTGTGGCCGTCGAACCACTTCCTTTCTAAGGGGGCAGTTCGTGCGACGCACAGCGACGTCACACAGCAGCCGTCCAATAGAAGCGGAGGGGCGAAGATGAGTGGGCAGAATATCCCGCCCACCTCCTTCCTTCCTCATTGCCGGCGGCCGCAGGTACGCTGTAGTTCCTCGTTGCTGCGGTGTCACACATAGGGATGTGTGCTGCCGCAGGAACGACTAACAACCTGCGTCCTGCAACAGCAACGATATTCGGGAAAGGAAGGACTCATCAACGAGAAGGTGAGTAATTTTGATCGTTAACGGTCGTTCCTGCGTTTCACACACAACGACGTCGCTAACGAGGCCGGATGTGCGTCACAAATTCCGTGACCCCAACGACATCTCGTTAGCGATGTCGTTGCGTGTAAAGCGGCCTAAAGTAAAGATGGACACCATTAGAGATGATCGAATCTGCCAAGGTTCCAGTATGATAATTCACGCATATTTAATAGGAAATTAAGTTTTGCGACTGCAGCCTATTATCCGGTACTCTGCACCTTTTTTTTTTTTTTTTTTTTTTTTTTTTACTTCCACCGTTGGGTGCATCCTCTTTGGCAGGGCTTCTGGTACCAAGTAGGCCTCCAATATCACAGTGCACCATGCCGTCACAATGCATGTCATAATGTTTGTCATCCAAGGCCTAGTTACAATGTGCATTGCAATGGCACGCGGCCAACTTTGTCCTCGAAACTTTTGCATAGATTAAAGCAGGCCAAAGAGGATATGCGCGATGAGGCACAAATGAGGGCGCAGCAGGACAGTTAAGCGTTGAGAACAGCTCGCTAAACTGAAGAGGAAGTATGCAAAGGCAGTGAAGCTGCTGGTGGAACTGGCCTCATTGCAGACTTCATTTGTCACTTTGAAGCCATCAAAATCACAAACTTACCGCCTATAGTACATCATGATACCTAGAATATATGTGAAAATTATTTTTTACATATACCTTTTGCCAGTTCTTTGATTCAACAAAATGGCCTTCATTTTGGTGAATTTGCACTAAGTGAATTGCAAAATCTCTACATTTTAAAAGAAAAAAAATTTGATTAAAAATACAGAGCGATTCACTTAAATTCCCTCATCTCTAGTCACAACTTAGGGTAACAGGTATTACTTTTCCTTTTATTTTATAGAATTCTTAGGTTATAGACAAAAATCCTAGAAATTGCCTTCATATTTTCCATACGGACATATTTATTTGCTTGTCACTGTGACGTTTTGCCTGCAAGAAACCAATTTGGATAACACTACTCATGGCATACACACATACTGCTCTTTTTAATGAAGAAATTTGTGCAAATAGTAACACCTGGTTAAATAACCCACTTTTTAGAAATGTCAGTTAATTACTTATTTATAAAGACATACAATCACTTTATCCTTTATATTAACTGCATTTCATTTTAAGATGTTGTTTTTCTAGTTTAACTTTTGTGTTTCTGCTTTTTTTCAGGACTTGAGAAATGAAGTTATTTCTGCACATTTTTTTTGTTGGTATTTTTGGGATTCATCTGTTGCCAATGCGATGATGATTTTAGTCTGAAAGAATTTGCCAACTAATAGAAATCGTTTTCATGCACAATTTTTTTTTTTTTAAATTCAGTCGGCCTCCTCCTGCTGTTCCACTTTTCTTAGCAGCATCCCCCTCCTAAAGCGGATTGACCTGCTAAGTAACACAATAGGGTTTCTTTTACAGTCTGTATGAAAATTCTTACAATCTATACAACGATGAAGGGAATCCTAATCTCAGTTGTCATGTAGAAGTGACTTGAGGACTTATTTGCACTTGTGTGATATTAATTGTTCCAATAATTAGAATCTCCAATACTGATTGGGAAATGTGTACAGATATTTTTGATGAAGCTTTAATTTTTGGAAGTTAAGTTAAACAAACTTGTATATCATGTGTCACAGACAATTCTAATTGCTACTTCTTTTCTTCTAAATCATTTTGTGCCTTTTTACATTCCTAAGGCTATTTATACTTATGATTTGTGAATTGTTTTGGTGTCTTGTTTCTCATAATGCGGGTGATGAACCATAATAAACTACTGGTACTATGTATCACCAAGGGGAAATTGACTTTTTTTTCAGGCTAAACATTTATTTAAAGTAGATGTCAAGAAATGGTAAAACGTATTCTGCTAAGTTTGGATATTTTTTTATTTAAATGTGTTGAGATGCAAAGTCAGCGATCGAGCTTGATCGAGTTGGAGCAATCAAAGTATTCAAGGCAAATATCAAATGGCCAGAATGTTGCCCCGTATATAATATACCGTATATACTGGCGTATAAGACGACTTTTTACCCCCTTAAAATAATGGCTACAGTGGGGGGTCGTCTTATACGCCGGATATACGGGGGGGGGGGGTGTATGTACACTGCAGCGTCCAGGGGAGGTGGGGGCAGCAGCTCTGGAGCACAGGGGAACGCTGCGGCCTGCATCCTTTGATCTCCTGCACCCGCTCATATAATATGCACAGCCGCTGTCCATCTCCAATGGTGCTGAAATCGCACGCAGTGAGGGGCTGGAGCAGCGGTGCATATTCTATGAGCCTGCGTCCCACTGTGATCGCACATGCACCCCCCTGTGTTAGATTTGGCCCCCAGGCTGCTGCTCATTCTAAAATAAAAAAGCTTTACTTACCCCTGCAGCGTTTCTCCCTGTGTCCCTGCTTCCAATGTGATCAGGCAGAGAGCTCAGCCTGCTGTGCCGATCACATGACCGCACTGACAACCAGGAAGTGGAAGAACAGAAGCACGGAGCAGACAGGAGGGAGCTCAGCGCTGGAGGAGATAAGGAAAGAGGGTTTTATTTTACTTTGGGCAGCAGCCTAGGGGCCATATCTGACACAGGGGGACTTGTGCGATCTATAGGGGCCATGGGCAGCACTATGGGGGCGATATCTGACACAGGGGGACTTGTGCGATCTATATAGGGGCCATGGGCAGCACTATGGGGGAGATATCTAACACAGGGGGACTTGTGCCCATTATGGGCCCCGGTGAGCTGCTTCTAACCCCCCAGATGTATGCCCTGCCAATCCCCCCCCCGCCGATGCCGCGGGTGCTGTACCCGCCGAGCCGCGGGTGCAGGCCCCACAGAGCAGCAGAGTTGTGTGTATTTGTCTGTATGTAGCAGAGTTGTATGTGTTTGTCTGTATGTAGCAGAGTTGTATGTGTTTGTCTGTATGTAGCAGAGTTGTATGTGTTTGTCTGTATGTAGCAGAGTTGTATGTGTTTGTCTGTATGTAGCAGAGTTGTATGTGTTTGTCTGTATGTAGCAGAGTTGTGTGTGTTTGTCTGCATGTAGCAGAGTTGTGTGTATTTGTCTGTATGTAGCAGAGTTGTATGTGTTTGTCTGTATGTAGCAGAGTTGTGTGTGTGTGTGTTTGTCTGTATGTAGCAGAGTTGTGTGTGTTTGTCTGTATGTAGCAGAGTTGTGTGTGTCTGTATGTAGCAGAGTTGTATGTGTTTGTCTGTATGTAGCAGAGTTGTGTGTGTTTGTCTGTATGTAGCAGAGTTGTGTGTGTGTGTGTTTGTCTGTATGTAGCAGAGTTGTGTGTGTTTGTATGTAGCAGAGTTGTGTGTGTTTGTCTGTTTGTAGCAGAGTTGTGTGTGTTTGTCTGTTTGTAGCAGAGTTGTGTGTGTTTGTCTGTAGCAGAGTTGTGTGTGTCTGTTTGTAGCAGAGTGTAGTACCATTGTTTCAGTCCAGTTGTGGCTTTATACAGCAGGGAGGAGCATTCCTTGCTGTACTAAGTGAACATTGGAGCGATTGATCTGTCAATGGCCCTTTAAAAACATATTGTACAGCTCTCGCGGAATTAAAATTAACATGTTGCAATCAAAGCAGACTTTTTTTCATTTGGGAGCGGGGTAGTCTTATACAGTGAGTATATCCCAAATTCTATATTTTTAGGGCAGAAGTTGGGGGTCGTCTTATACGCCCAGTCGTCTTATACGCCGGCATATACGGTAACTTCTCTATAGGCATCAGATTCATCACCATCAATAATACTTTGTTCGCCCTGTTGCTTATTAGGGTTAAGGTTCTGGCATTTTTATGACATGAATAATGTAGTCTGCAATGTCAATAACCTAGTAGAGTCTAATATAAGTCAATGTGATTCATCCTGATTTTATTTTTAAGACCCATTTTAGAAAGAAATGATCATGACTTTATTTTTCTTTTTAGGATGGAAGCCATGATAAGTCTAAACTGAGCCTAATAACTGACCTTTTGCAAATCTTCTAGACTATTTAGCCAGTAATTTGCAGTCACTTGGCTTCATGATGCAATTCAGTATAGGGTAATCTATCCTAATAATGTGTGTATAAGTATCAAAGCTTTACTACAATGCGTTAGTAAGGTTATTCTAATTTGATACATGAGCAATGAAAAAGGGACTTTCAGCCAGTTAACCATATATTCTGCTGTTCCTAAAATGGTAACATGGTACGAGGGAAATGGTTGTGTACACCATTGAGTATTGAACTATTATAGTAAGTTTTATATCAACGGATGTATCCAACTTTGAATGTGAAGAGTTGCATTTTAGGGAATGGTAACTGAAATTGTTGGTTTTTCTGTTTTTTTGTTTTGTTTAGTTTATTTTTGTTTTATGGTCCATTGATACGGAGACAGAACCAACAACCATTGCCCCTGTATCGCCTAATGATGTTTTATGGGGGAACTAAGCCTTGTATGTGGTACAAATCAGATTTAAAACACACAAAAAGATCCTCTTGATAACAATTTCCTTACTGTCCAGATAAAAAACACTAGCAATTGCTGCTTGTTATATATTGTAATCTAATGCCAATAAATACTGTTTAAGCATTTTCTGTATTGTTTTTTTCCCAAATATAGGTACTTGCATAGTACAATAGGTTAAGATGATGAGGATGAGGAGTCTATCAACACAAAGTGACAGTTCAAACAAAGCGCGGATACTTGGCGAACCCTTAAGCTGGGTTCACACTAAGCGACAACGACGTCGCTGTTACATCACCATTTTCTGTGACGTAACAGCGACCTTGTAAGTCGCTGTTATGATCGCTGCTTAGCTGTCAAACACAGCGACGCAGCAGCGATCATAACGTCGCTGTGCTACATGTGCAGAGAGCAGGGAGCCGCGCTTAGCGCTGGCTCCTTGCTCTCCTTGCTACAGTATACATCGGGTTAATTACCCGATGTGTACTGCAGCCACATGTGCACAGAGCAGGAGGCGGCGCTGGCAGCAAGGGCGGAGGCTGGTAACGAAGGTAAATATCGGGTAACCAGGGAAAGGTCTTCCCTTGGTTACCCGATGTTTACGCTGGTTACAGCTTACCGCAGCTGCCAGACGCCAGCTCCTGCTCCCTGCTCGCTTCATTTCGTCGCTCTCTCGCTGTCACACACAGCGATGTGTGTGTCACAGCGGTAGAGTGACGACCAAAAAATGAGGCTGGACATTCAGCAACGACCGGCGACCTCACAGCAGGGGCCAGGTCATTGCTGGATGTCACACACAGCAACAGCGACGGGACGTCGCTGCAACGTCACAGAAAATGGTGACGTAGCAGCGACGTCTTTGTCGTCGCTGTGTGTGACACCAGCTTAAGTGCTGATAATTAGTTAAGTACAGCTTCCCACCTACTTGTTTTCCATCTACCTCTGCCTGTTTTGGCTCCTATGAATCCAGAGCTGTCAATCAAGGAAGAGGGGAGATTGAAGTAGCTGATAAGATACAAGAAACCTTTCAACTATGCCAAGGGTGTGCCTGTGCTTGGTTTGAAGAATCTTTTTATTCTGGCAGACTACCTTTACATTACGACATAACTCTTACATACATTAAACTTGTTTCTTTGTTTCGATCTGCAATTAATTCTGATTGAGAGAGGGAGACTTTGAAATCCTGGATATAGTATTAGCAGCGTAACTATAGTGATCAGATAACGTAACAAGATAGTTGGGATGCTAGTTACTTATTCACAGGGAAAGTCTGGAAACATGGTAGTCAATTTGATCCTGCGGTCAGATACCAGGAGAGTTTGTCGTGGATGCAAGGAGTAAACTGACATATTCAGCTATCTGTTCAGGGTCAGGATACTAGAAAGACACGTCATTTATACAGGGACTAAACAAATGAGTAGTCATTAGTGATGAGCGAGTATGCTTGTCACTACTCGGTACTCGCACGAGTATCACTGTACTTGGGCTACTCGGCGGGTACCGAGTAATTTCGCGATACTCGTGCTGTACTCGTGGTCTTCATCCCTGCATGTTGGCGCTCTTTTGAGAGCCAGCCCTCATGCAGGGATTGGCTGGCAGACCACTGCAATGCCACAGCCCTGTTACTTGTGGAATTGCAGTGATTGGCCGGCCCGCACAGCGTGACCGAGCCTTTATACCGGCGGGCGCGCTGTGCTCTGCACACAGCCATCACATATTCCCTGCTTTCCCCGCCCACAGGCGCCTATGATTGGTTGCAGTGAGACACGACCCCACGCTGAGTGACAGGTGTCTCACTGCACCCAATCACAGCAGCCGGTGGGCGGGTCTATACTGTGCAGTAAAATAAATAAATAATTTTAAAAAACCGGCGTGCGGTCCCCCCAATTTTAATACCAGCCAGATAAAGCCATACAGCTGAAGGCTGGTATTCTCAGGATGGGGAGCCCCACGTTATGGGGAGCCCCCCAGCCTAACAATATCAGTCAGCAGCCTCCCAGAATTGCCGCATACATTATATGCGACAGTTCTGGGACTGTACCCGGCTCTTCCCGATTTACCCTAGTGTGTTGGCAAATTGGGGTAATAAGGAGTTAATGGCAGCCCATAGCTGCCAATAAGTCCTAGATTAATCATGTCAGGCGTCTCCCCGAGAAACCTTCCATGATTAATCTGTAAATTACAGTTAAAAAACACACACACACGAAAAATCCTTTATTAGAAATAAAAAACAATAACAAATTCCCTCATCACCAATTTATTAACCCCGACAAAGCCCTCCATGTCCGGCGTAATCCACGGACCTCCAGCGTCGCGTCCAGCTCTGCTGCATGCAGGTGACAGGAGCTGCAGAATACACCGCCGCTCCTGTCAGCTTCACACAGCAACCGCTTCACACAGCAACTGAGGTGAGTAGCGCGATCAGCTGCTGTCAGTCAGGTAACTCACGGCCACCGCTGGATCCAGTGGTGGCCGCGATTAACCTCAGTGACAGCTCAGCTGATCGCTATACTCACCTCAGTTGCTGCGTGGAGCTGACCGGAGCGGCAGTGAGTAGCGCGATCAGCTGAGCTGTCACTGAGGTTACCCGCGGCCACCGCTGCATCCACCGCTGGATCCAGGTAACCTCAGTGACAGCTCAGCTGATCGCGCGGCTGTCTTCAGTTGCTGTGTGAAGCTGACAGGAGCGGCGGTGTATTCTGCAGCTCCTGTCACCTTCATGCAGCACAGCTGGATGCGACGTTGGAGGACTGTGGATTACGCCGGACATGGAGGGTTTGTCCGGGTTAATAAATTGGTGATGAGGGACTTTGTTAGTGTTTTTTATTTCTAATAAAGGATTTTTTGTGTGTGTGTGTTTTTTAACTGTAATTTACAGATTAATCATGGAAGGAATCTCGGGGAGACGCCTGACATGATTAATCTAGGACTTATTGGCAGCTATGGGCTGCCATTAACTCCTTATTACCCCGATTTGCCAACGCACTAGGGTAAATCGGGAAGAGCCGGGTACTGTCCCAGAACTGTCGCATCTAATGTATGCGGCAATTCTGGGCGGCTGCTGACTGATATTGTTAGGCTGGGGAGCTCCCCATCCTGAGAATACCAGCCTTCAGCCGTATGGCTTTATCTGGCTGGTATTAAAATTGGGGGGACCGCACGCCGTTTTTTTTAATTATTTATTTCACTGCACAGTATAGACACGCCCACCGGCTGTTGTGATTGGGTGCAGTGAGACACCTGTCACTCAGCGTGGGGGCGTGTCTCACTGCAACCAATCATAGGCGCAGGAAAGCAGGGAATACGAGATTGTTTAATGAGCGGCCGGCTTTTTCAAAAGAGGAAAAGCCGCCGGAGTTTAGTGAACAGCTGTGCAGCGCCGCGGCAGTGATCGGGGAACGGTAAGTAAGAGAGAGGGGGAGAATGACCGACAGACTGTGAGAGGGGGACAGACAAGACAGAGAGAGGCCGACAGAGTGAGACCGACCGACGGGAAAAAAATGAAAAAAAAAATGAAAAAAATGAAAAAAAAAATGACAGACATCGCGAGTAAAAAGCTCAAAACGTGCGTTTTGGACATCTGAGTGCCACACAATGTTTTTACGTAAAATCTTTCATGTAATAATCTCAAAAAGTAACATACACCAGCTCCATCTCACTATTGGGTATGTGCCCTTAACATTTCCGCCATGAAAATTCATTTTGGTGTCATTTTGGAAGGTTTTCTGGTGAGTCCGTAAAAATGGCGTAAAACTCGGACAAAATTGTTCACAGCTGTGACTTTTGAGTGATAAATGCTTCAAGGGTTCTTCCCCATGCTGTTGC
This sequence comes from Anomaloglossus baeobatrachus, assembly GCF_048569485.1. Classification (NCBI taxonomy): domain Eukaryota; kingdom Metazoa; phylum Chordata; class Amphibia; order Anura; family Aromobatidae; genus Anomaloglossus; species Anomaloglossus baeobatrachus. The sequence goes on from NC_134354.1 coordinate 498,309,701, forward strand.
CATGTCATTTGAGCACTCTTCTGAGACTTTTGTGACATTTTTAGGGTTTCTACATGCTGCCGGGGGTCATTTCAGAAAAATACTCTGGTCTCCCATAGGATAACATTGGGCTCGGTGCTCGGGCCGAGTACACAAGTATCTTGGGATGCTCGGCCCGAGCCTCGAGCACCTGAGCTTTTTGGTACTCGCTCATCGCTAGTAGTCATACAATGGTCAGATAATTAGAATCAGAACAAGCAGAGCACAATAATACAGGCTACACTCAAGCAGAATGCTATGACTGACAGAGTTCTGGGAGAGACTGCTCAGCTAAGTAGTTGGGCAATCACTGGGAACATGGAACATCTGAACAACCCAGCAACTCCCAGAATCTGATTGGATGACTTGGCTGACATTCAACTTACCGACAGCTTAGCATGCTCCAGTACCTGAGTGGATGACTGACTCACCGAACTGACAACTCAGCATGCTTTGATCCCATAGTCACAGCAAGTAGTCTTTGCATCCTAGGTTCATTGAGCGAAGGAATCGTGACAATAGTGCAACCTACAGCAATCGCGCTGTTGTGTTACTGCAACTACCAAAATGCATTGATGGCTGTCAGAGCATGTTTAGTGTTAGGTAGAAGGTTTTTAAAAACAAAACTATAAATGTACAAAATACTTCAGAAATAAAAAAAATCAGGTGCTCATGAAATAAAACTTGGGTTCTATGAGTAAGTAAGGTTTAATTTGGTTGCTTGTGAAAATCTTCATTAATTGACACTATTCAAACTGTAAAATATTAAATAGCCACAAAAACTTGAAGGGAACCTGTCACCCATGAAAACGCTTTTTACCTGCAGATATAAAGTTCATCTGTAGGAAAATAGCATTACAATGCTGCCTGGATACTTTACTGAAAGTGCAGCTACCTGGAGAAAATGGACTGATTTCCTCCTGGGAGCTGCCGGCTTTTAGTCATGTGGGATGTGCATGGATTGCCAACAGTCACTGCTCAAAACACCACTCACTATGTTATGAGCGGTAGCTGTACCAACCCTGACATTTTGACAATTTGCTCTGTCAATCATAGTGTTGGGGCATAATCACAGCCTGCCCTCACAGTATAGTGAGTGGTGTTGTGAGCGATAACTGTAATCACACTTTGCACGCCCCATGACTGAAAGCTGCTATTACCCTGCAGATTAACCGGTTCCCTTTAAACTGATGATGTGATACAGGCCAGGTTTTGTTTTAGTCACAGCAATTGTACTGAGACACACTGGTTCATCATGACATAACGCCAATTATTTATGAATCTTTAATTTAACATGAGAATTTAATAGGTGAATATAGGTTAGCACATTTTCTGCTGCTGTCTTTAGCACAAAATGAAATGAAGGGCCAAGTAAGGTTAGAAAGGAAGTATTATTGAACATTATTGCGAAGAACATTTATGCTCAATCTCTATCTGACTATAAGATAAGTGACTGGGCCAGGATAAAATAAGAAAAATGACAGGATTTGGAGCTGGACATAAGAGGAAAATCACAGTGACCTAAGCCAGGTGCACACATCTTTGTATTGCAAGTTCACGTATGGCTGTAATGCACAAAATGACTACAGGTTTCCTGACCCGAACTCGACAGCTCATAGTCCAGGTCATGAGACCTCTGTCCGGCCCATGCACCAGAGCCCACACATGGAGTGCAAAACACAAATATATGTATCCAGCCATTGCAGAATATACCGTATACCCACTGAAATAATTTTCTGCCCATTCATGTAAGAGTTTCATTGATCACTACTAATGTTTTGGGGACAGATTGCCATATGTGGTTTATTCTATAATGAGAACATGTGGGTCCATTTAATACATATCCAACGCAGTATACAAGAGGAAAAAAACGAGACTTTATAAACAATGAAAGCTGTATAATGTAACCGCGGATGAAGGGTATAACTTGTGGGTAAAAAAAACATTAATACTCAAAACAAAAATATCAAGGCATAAGAAGAAATGGTTGGCATTGACATGGTGGTCAACGTCATCCAAAAACAATACATTTATTAACAATAAAGGACACCATCCTTCTTGGTACATCTTCTATATCTTGAATTCTAGCAGATGTGAAGACCGTAATGTGACTAAGACAAACCTGGTCATCTGGCCATGAGATTATATTGAGTATTTTGGCCGTATTGTAGATGTGAACAAATAGCAATAAAATCCTAATCCCACTGTTTGGTACAAAGCAACATTTACACAGATGCATTTAGCAAAGAAACAGTTGCAAACATGAAACATTACATTCATAAGAACAGATTGCTACAAAATACCCTTTACAAGCTAGCAATTTACATGTTTTGACCATCTAATTGAAAAAAATATATCACTGTAATAGATGTAAAAATAAATATATTTTAAGCAAATTAAGTTTTATTTCTTATCTAGGCTCTCCCAGAAAAAAATAATTGTATGTTCTGTTTATAATGTACTGTGAACAGTTTAGACATTCACTTACTGAAGACTTTATTGCTGAATTAATTGCTTAGTACCATGGAACCTATTCTTAGACTTTCTGAATCGTACAGCATTTTATAGGTGGACTGTCATTTTCTCTAAGATTTGCTATGCCTTGAAATGCATGAAGAAAGTAAATTCTGGTTCAAAATAAGACTCTCTAAATAGGGTAATTGTCCTTTTAAGTAACTTTTCCCAATAAGGTGTCCTGTGTGGACATGAGAAATGACACTATCTGGCCATTATCCTTGTATTCTACACTTTCATTTTCCCCTCTCTCATAATTTTCAGTTGAACTACTAGCTCATGTAATCTCTCTCAAATACAGAGATTGATTTTTGCTCATCATTCCTTCTTTCCAGAAAGAAACTGCTGCAGTAAAAAGGACAATTTGTGTCTACCCACAAAAATATTGCTTTATCCCCAAATTTTGTATTTTTACAAGGGCAAAAGGAAAAAATGGATTGCACAATTTGTTGCACAATTTCCCCTGCCCCTTATATGGTGGTAACTAATGTTTGGCAGGGTTGGAAGGGAAGGCGCACTATTTGACTTTTGGAGCACCAAATTGGCTGGATTTGATAACTGTTGCCATGTTTGGAGAGACCCTGATTTGCCTAAACAATGGAAAACCCCTACAAGTGACCCTATTTTGGACACTAAACTCCTCAAGCAATTTAACCAGATGTGTTGTGAGCACCTTGAATCCCCAGGTGATTCACAGAATTCTAGAATGTGGAGCTGTTAAAATAAAAAAACAAATCACATTTTCCCCACAAAAATGTTGCTTTATTCCCAAATGTATCTTCATAAAGGTAACAGGAGAAAATGGACCCTAAGATCTGTTGTGCAATTTCTCCTGAGTACACCTATACCCCATATGTGGTGGAATAATAACGAACCCCAAAAGAAAGGAGTGTCATTTTGGAGCGCCGACTTTGATGTAATTGTTTGTGGGCACCATGTTGCATTCCAGAGCCCTTGAGGTACCAAAACAGTAGAAACTCCCCACTAGTGACCCTATATTGGAATTGTTAGAGTTTTCCTGGTATAGGAATTTTATAATGTGGTAACATATGTAAGCTGTGTAGAGTGCATCAGATTGGCATATGAGTTGTGTGGAATACATCAGCATGGCATATGAGTTGTGTAGAGTACATCAGGTTGGCATCTGTAACTTATGTAGAGTACATCCAGTCGTGCAGTAAATTAAAGTAGGTCAGAAATTATTTTAGTTGTCTATGGATGAGCGATAAACATTGAAATATTCATTTATACACAGGCCAGGTTTCTCGGGGTAGGCGTTGCATTTCCAAGTGGTGTCCTTTCTTATGCCATTCTGTTGCACACTCGACACCTTTTTTTGTACTCTTCCTTTCTTTCCAGATCCTCACCTGGGAAATGTTGCCCTGGACTTTATGGGCACCTTCAGTGCCAGAAGTACTGGGGCCTGCGACTTCCTGGCTCCCAAATATTAGGGCTTTGATCACTACCTTCTGAAATTACAGGAATATGCCAGTGTGGCGCCCACATCATGATAGCACGTGTTACACAGTGCCATCTGTAGGATGTGCACGGCCAGCTTTTTGTACCACACTTTAGCTTTCTGCATGGCACTTTTCATATAGTGTCCCGGGACATTGTCTGGTTTGTGGACCTGTTTAGAGGTACCTTGCACAGGTAGTGAGAATGCTGCCATTACCATGTATTGTGGTCAAGATCAAGAACATCTCTCTTTCCCTTACTCTTGACCACCAGGAGGTGGTTGCTACATTGGGCTTTGCTCTCACCCTTTCTGAGCAGCAGCCCAATTAGCATCCTAGGGTGACCTCTTGTTTTTGAACACAGTAACACATGCTGCGGTAGCTCTGGTGGAGAGTGACTTGAAGAGTGGGATGCCGGTGTAAAAGCTATCTATGTAGAGGTGATAACCCTGATACAACAATGGATGCACTAAATCCCACACAATTTTCTTACACACTCCAAGGACAGGAGCACATTGAGTGGATTGAATCTAGGTGGTCTTCTCTTCATAAGCACTAAATCTGTGAGTGTACCCTGAGGTACTCTCACAGCTTATTCAGTTTAAGTCTGCACCTGTCCCTCTTCTTGGGCAGCTATTGTTGGAATTTAAGCCTCCCCTTGAAATGTATGTGACTCTTCCATGCAGATGTCTCTTTATGGAAAGTACACCTCTGCAAATTTGTTGAATTGATCAATGACCAGCTGAATTTTGACACGTCTGTCAAAGTTTGGGTCATTTTGCGAATGAAATTGTTTATTATCGTTGAAATTTTTGGATGTCCTCAAAGTGTTTACAGTCATAGTCATGTGGAACACTGGAGTGTTATGCAAAGCATCATTCCAATATTGCCGAACTTCTGTCTTCACTATCTCCATGTGAGGGACAAGGACCCAAAATTTTGTAATTTACAAACTAGTCTCCAATAGATGCAGTAGAAATGAGGTGGGGCTTTGGGCAAGCACTAGGTGGGTGTATAAATTTGTCCTGGCCACCATGATATTTACGAAATTCTCAGGGAACAAAAAAAAAATAATTATGAAAAAGTTAGTTTTTTGTTAGTCTGGTAGTATTGCATTGGATTCCTAAGTGGGCCACACAATCCAGAATCTATGGCTCTTAATCTTTGGACTCATTTGCTGTCCTGGGGCATCTGGGTGGTGATACACCATCACTGGATGAAGAGGAAAAATGGAGGAAGTTGGTATCCTCTCCGTCACGATCAGTGTCGAAGGCAATAACTGTAGTTGCCTTCTCGGCAATAAATGGAAAAAAAAATTAAGAAAAGAAGAGAGAAAAAGATACAATTTGGTCAAATAAAAAACAAATTAAAGGGACAACAGCAAAAGCAAATACTGTATATACTCCAGTATAACCAGTTATTCAGCCCATTTTTTATGCTGAAAACTCCCCCATCGGCTTATACTCAAGTGAGGTTCCTACAGAAAATTCTCACCTGTCCTCTGTTCCTGTGGTGTCCTCTTGCCTGCTTCTTACGAACCGAAGGCACATAGACCTCTCCAAGATTGCGTCCGGTGAACGGGGTTGCTGCGGCTGCAAAGCACTCAACTTCAGTAAAGCGATGATGGCGGCAGCAGCAGCAGCAGCAGCCCCGTTCACTGGACGCGATCATGTAGGGCTATATGTGCCTGCAATCCGCAAGAATCACCCCTTGATTTTCGCATCCGGTGCACTGTGCCTCCTCTGTCCGCAGTTGAATGCTTTGTGGCGCAGCAAATCATTCAAGTGAAGTAAAGCGCTGACAAATATTGCGGTGGTGCCGTGCATCAGCCATGTTCACCAAGGGGTCTATGTGCCTTCAGTCGGTAAGACGCAGGTAAGAGAATACCGCAGGAACAGAGGACAGGTGAGAATAATTTTTTGGTGTGTATGTGAACATCGGTATAACAGAGGACAAGAAGGGGACCGGAATTAGGACATTAGTAAAGGAAAGGCACATTACTACAGGGCACAAAGTTGGCACAATTTACTACAGAGTGGGGCACAAGGATGGGCACATTACTACACAGAGGGGACAAGGATGAGTCATATTACTACAGGGCACATTACTACAAAGGGCACAAGGATGGGGCACATTACTACAGGGTACAAGGATGGGCACATTACTACAAGGGGTGGCACAAATATGCGCACATTACTACAGGATAGGCACATTACTACAGTGAAGGCACAAGGATGGGCACATTACATTTTATTGGTATAAATTTTTAGTTTTGAAATTTACCAGTAGCTGCTGCATTTCTCACCCATTTCCTTCTGATACTCAAGTCAATAAGGCTTCCCAATTTATTTTGGTAAAATTAGGGGCCTTGGCTTATACTTGTGTATATATGGTACTGAGTGACCACAAATATTTATTTGCAGTAGAAATAACAAGTGTAAGTAAAATAAATTTCCATTACAATTACTAAATGGATGTCAGTAAAAAAAATAAAAATACTGACTCATGCAACTGACACTAATTCTGACAATATCCAGTATAAAATACTGTAGTAGATGCCGATTACTACAATGTATTTTTACGGTCCCTAATCTAGCACTATTGGCTAATCTAAATTATTTTTATTTGATTCTTTTTTTAGTTTTCGGAAAAAATTAAAAAACAACCCAACAAACAACCGGATGCTCATCGATGATGTGTGTCACTGATTAATGACTCAGCAGCTGCAAGATGCACATACAGATGTGGTGCAAAAGGAGTAAAAAAAAAAAAAAAAACAACTTCTGTCCTAAAGCAACCACGGGTGCCGATCAGTAATCTGGGTAACTGATTAGCGCTCGATGGCTGCAGGATGCTTGAACGGATGTGGTGCAAAAGGTGGGAAAAAAATTAGCCAAAAGTGAGCACCGATCAGTGATGTGCATTACTGATAAGTGCTCAACAGCAGAAGAGGGGGTTGGGGAAGGGGTTATGGAGAGGGGGTAAGATAGGAGGGGGATCAGAGTGAACTGAGAGAAAGCAGGGAACAGGAATGGGTCAAGAACAGATTAGTCTTCTTATCTTCTGTGGCTCCTGACTGAAGACCTCCAGTGGTGGCACAGCCTAAAATAGTCTGCAGTACCACAAGTTCTAGCAGATTCGCAGTAGAATGACATAGTGACCGCTCTACTTACGTCTCCAAGCTAAATTGAGGTGAAGCAGAGAGGTCACTATCCGGTCAGATAACGTCTCTGGAGTGATTGGTGCAATCAGATGTAATTGTCTAATCAGTGCTGGGGCTGGTGATTCTGCCGTTGCCTAGCTCCAGCCTATGATCGGTGCTGTTCTAGCAACGATTATAGCTGGACTGCAATGTTTCAAGCAACTGTATTTACTGAAACATTTAAATCATTGCGATTGTAGTTGCGGCGGCGGAGGAAGGGGTTCAGCTAAACCATCCATTGTGTGAGTCCCAGTGCCCTGCTGTCAGAAACAGCAGGCACTGTCTTGCGTTCACGGTGGTGCATGATCATTATGACATATCCATGTGTCATAGGACTTAAAGGGGTTAAGCAAACAGTTATCTTAATCTGCTCCCATCTCTTTTGAGGCCTGGTTAGCACATACACCATGGATATACACTAAATTGGACCTGAATAAAATCACTCACAATTATCCATTTCTCCTCACGTAACAGAAGGTAGAATGATTGGCCAAAAATAGTACAATAATGAGTGTCTGCAAGAAACATTGAAGCAGTTTTGCAGTGCTGGCTGCTGACCTTATAAATCCACTGGGCACGTGCCCGCAGTGTTCAATGCCGAACTCTACATGCATTGCAGGCCGGGGTTTATCTGTTTTATCTGTGGGTGGAGCTACTGTGCAATATGTTACTCTCCCCCAGCGCCCTCCAGTGTTGCCTGCATATGCCCCCAGCGTCCCCTGTTTGTGCCCCCCAAGTCCCAGCATCCCCCAGTATGTGTATGGCACCAGTTCACAATGTCCCCCAATAATGTGTGTGCCCCCACTGGCCCTAGTAATGTTTATGCCCCTTAGTGGCCCAGTAATGGGAGGCATGCGATTGGCCCCAGATTTATATTGTAGAAGCACGACAACCCCCAGTATACAGCCAATGACCTTAAGAACTATCTTCACCATAAAAAAAACATGGAGTGCTGTAAGTGACATGTGCAGCCATTGAGCCATTAACATCATCAAGTCTGCCTGGTACTACATGAAGAGACTGAAGGATTTGCAGAACCCTACATCCACAGAATATCTTCTGTTAGTTCTCCAAGATGTTTGAAACAATGTCTCTGACAAATTTCTTGAAAAACTGTGTGTTAAGGCTGCTTTACACGCCACGATATCACTAAAGCGATCTCGTTGGGGTCACGGAATTTGTGACACACATCCTGCTGCTTTAGCGATGTCCTGTGGGACACCTATGAGCGATTTTGAATCGTCGCAAAAACGTTCAAAATCGGTGACATCCCTCCCTAATCTCGATTATCACTGCTGCTGCTTGGACGATGTAGTTCCTCGTTCCTGCGGCAGCACGCATCGCTATGTGTGACACCGCAGGAACGAGGAACCTCGCCTTACCTGCGGCCGCCGGCAATAAGGAAGGAAGGAGGGGGCGGAATGTTACATCCCGCTCATCTCCGCCCCTACGCTTTGATTGGGCGGCCGCTTAGTGACGTCGCTGTGACGCTGAACGGACCACCCCCTTAGAAAGGAGGCGGTTCGCCGGTCACCGCGACGTCGCTAGGCAGGTAAGTAGTGTGACGGGTCCGCGCGAGTTTGTGGGCAACGATTTGCCTGTGTCGCACAAACGATGGGGGCGGGTACGCTCGCTAGCGATATCGGTAACGATATCACAGCGTGTAAAGCTGCCTTAAATGTACTTAAAAAAATTGGTTCTGTTTTGAAGTGAAAAGGTGATCACGCCAAATAGGAATCTAAATTTAACTCATTCTTTTGTTCATTGACTTTGCCTTTTTATTAATTTTTTTTTTAAATCAAAATTAACACCACTTGAAAGCACTTGCTACTTACTTTACAGCATTTTTTCTCACCTATGTCAAACTTTTCATCTATATATTTGGGGTTATTTTGTTCCTTACCTATACAATATAACATTACTTCAGCCATACTCTAACTTTTCCGCTGATGTATTGCCCGCTTTATGTTGCATCCTACATCCATAACGGAACACAATAAAGTGATTTTATGGTGAGGCTGTTGAATTGACAGGAGACGCCGGCTCTTGTAATATTAAAAATGAATGCCTGGAAGACTTGCAAAATTGATGCATCTGGGGAAATATATTTCTGATTCTGCCATCATCAATGTGATTTAGCATAGCGGTACACTGTTGCAGAATTTTACTTAATCGCTTATGGGTAGACTTATTTGATAAGTTTATATTTAGATTTTATAAGCTTCTGTTGTCTTGGATCGGGATTACCTGCCATCACTAATTTGCTGTGCCGTGGATTGCTGCAGTATAAGAATATGAGTCACAAGGGATAGAAACACTGCTTGTTGACCTAATTAATGAAAATAACAACTGTTCACATGAGTATTTCTGTAATATTGGCAAACAGAATGGGCTAAGAGAGCTCACAATCCGGTCAGTTAGTTTGACAGTGGGGAAAAATCAATAGCAATATTTTAAGCATAGCTGTGCATTGAGGGAATAACAGACTGCAAGTTATTGTCCATGGAATGAATTTCATATTGGATACAGTGAATGATTATCTACAGATATAAATCTTCTCTTACTACAAATGGTATATTTACTATCACTTACACAGTAATTGGAATGCTATTGATTGGTGAAATATATTTGAGAGCTCTACCGCAGGTATCACACTCACAAAGTCTGCAAAACAGCCCCTTATGCTCAAAGACCTAATACCAATAAAACAATCTTGTACAGCAATTACACTGTACTGTAGATGGTGTTTATGTAGACAACATGGATACTGCTCGTACAGTGTGAGAAACTGGGTTGGAAGGACTCGCGAGAGAACCCTCTCGTGGTCTATGCTAACACTGTAATAGCCACCGAGGAAAAAAAATAGATGAGAGAAAAATCATGTATCGTTTAACAATGTGTACAGTTTATTTAAATTCAATAAAATACAGAACGATATATAAAAAAGCAAAGTTCCTCCAAAAAAGGGTCAAGATACAGACAAAGGGCAGGCAATCATTTGTAGATAGCATTATAGAGATGGCAGTATATTAATAATACTGTACATTTAGTCAAAGTATGCTTAAAAACATGTTCAAATTATAGGTAGATAGTGGAAATTGCATGCACATCACATATTACAAAAATATGTATCAGGAAAAGATGGGTAATAGCATATATAGGTAAACAGGCACTGTTAAATGTCACAGTATAATGGCACAGTGCCAAGAATATGAAGAATAAGAAAAGAAAAAAATAGAGCATCAATGTGAATATCACCATTGCATCTTTAACATAGTCATGGCCAAAAGTGTTGAGACCCGTCAAACTGTTCTTAAAGGGAGCTTGTCATCAGATTTGGTGACTATAAACTGCGGCCACCTCCAGTTGGCTCTTATATACAGCATTCTAACATGCTGTATATAAGAGCACAGGCCGCTGTGTAGAACGTAAAAATGACTTTATAATACTTATCTAAATGGTCGGTTTGGTGCAGATGGGTGGCTCTGTTCTCTGGGTGTGGACTGTGGAGCCTCCTCTTTTGGTCATCTTTGTCCTCCTTCTGAAGCCGCGGTGCATGATGCATCTTCCGTCTTGCACACGCGCCGGCATTGAGGTCCTGCACAGGCGCACTATAATACTTTGATCTGCCCTGCTCAGAGCAGATCAAAAAGCGCCTGCGCAGGACCTCAATGCTGGCGCGTGTGCATGACGTAGGACACATCATGCACCACGGCTTCCGAAAATGGAGGACAAAGATGGCCGAAAGAGGAAGCGCCGCACCCAGAGAAAATAGCCACCCATCTGACTCATCTGCACCAAACCGATCAATCGCTTCCTATAACCATCAACACTTCTTACAGGTCTCAACTGGAATTTGGAACCACTCCTCTTTTGAAAACTGCTCCAGATCTCTCATATTTGAAGGGCACCTTCTCCCAACATCATTGCTGGCTCCTTCAGAACTCTTCTGTGCTTTGTTTCCATCCATTTCTGGGTGCATCCTGAACTATGTTTGGGGTCATTGTCATGTTGGAAGACTCTTGACCTAGGACACAAACCCATCTTTCTGAGACTGGACATTACACTGCGACCCAACATCCATTGGTAATTCTCAGATTTCATGATGCCTTGCACACAGTTAAGGTATTAAGTGCCAGAGGCAATTAAACAACCCCAAAATATAATTGAGCCTCCACCATATTTGACAGTAAGGACCATGTTATTTTCTTTGTAAGCCTAATTCCATTTTCTGTAAACAGTAGAATGATGTACTTTACCAAAAAGCTCTATCTTGGTCTTATCTGTCCACAAGATGCTTTCGCAGAAAGATTTTGGCTGACTGACATTTTGGCAAAATGCAGTCTAGCTTTTTTATTTCTCTGTGTTAGCAATGGGGCTTTACTGGGTCTCCTGTCATAGCATTTCATTTCATTCAAATGTCAATGGATAGTTCATGCACCCTGAGCCTGCAGGACAGCTTGAATTTCTTTGTAACTTGATTGAGGTTACTTATACACCATCCATATTACCTGCGCGGCTACCTTTCAGCAATTTTTCTTTTCTGTCCATGTCCAGGTAGATTAGCTACAGTCGGTTGTTAACTTCTTCATTATGTTGTGTACTGTGGACAAAGAAACATGAAAATGTCTAGAAATAGCCTAGTAACCTTGTGATTGTTGATATTTTTCAATAATTTTGGTTCTCAAGTTCTTAGGCAGTTCTCTTTCTGTTCTCCATGCTTAGTATGGCACACGTTGACACACCATGCAAAGATTGAGTCACTTTCTCCCCTTTTTATCTGGTTTCAGGTGGGATTTTCATATTGCCCACATCTGTTACTTACCATAGGTGAGTTTGAATGAGCATCACACGCTTGAAACAAAGTTATTTACCCACAATTTTGGAAAAGCGCCAATAATTTTTTCCAGACCACTTTTGAGGTTTTGTGTTAAATTATGTCCAATTTGCCTTTTTTTTCCCCACTGTTTCTCTTTTGTGTTTCGTGTTTATACACGTTTATTTCCTTTGTGTGTATTAACACAAAGGAAATAAACGTGTATAAAAAAATGTGTAATTGCAATAATTTTCTGGGAGAAATATTTCAGTTTCTTGAACAATTTCAAGGGTGTCAACACTTTTGGCCATGACTGTATGAAGCATACTTAATATTCGCCTGTCTGAATCACGTCTCAGTGCCCCACAGCATGTTTCGCCATACTTCCTTTGGTTTTGTGAGGAACACACTGTCCCTTTTTAGGAGTAACTTTTCTTTTTTTATATATATATTGTTTTGTATTTTAATTAATTCAAATTAAATTTACAAATTTTAAGTGGCAATATAGGGATTTTGTCTCACCCATTTTTTTCTGGTTTGCCATACTCAGTAGACAGACTTATCATATACAGTGCCTTGCGAAAGTATTCGGCCCCCTTGAATTTTTCAACCTTTTCCCACATTTCAAGCTTCAAACATAAAGATAAAAAATGTAAATTTTATGGTGAAGAATCAACAAGTGGGACACAATTGTGAAGGTGAACGATATTTATTGCTTATTTTAAATTTTTGTAAAAAATAAAAAAACTGAAAAGTGGGGCGTGCAATATTATTCGTCCCCTTTACTTTCAGTGCAGCAAACTCACTCCAGAAGTTCATTGAAGATCTCTGAATAATCCAATGTTGTCCTAAAAGACTGATGATGATAAACAATAAGCCACCTGTGTGTAATCAAGTCTCCGTATAATTGCACCTGCTCTGTGATAGTCTCAGTGTTCCGTTTAAAGCACAGAGAGCATCATGAAGACCAAGGAACACAACAGGCAGGTCCATGATACCGTTGTGGAGAAGTTTAAATCCGGATTTGGTTGCAAAAAATTTCCAAAACTTTAAACATCCCAAGAAGCACTGTGCAAGTGATCATATTGAAATGGAAGGAGTATCATTTCACTGCAAATCTACCAAGACTCGGCCGTCCCTCAAAAATTTCATGTCAAACAAGGAGAAGACTGATCAGAGATGCAGTCAAGAGGCCCATGATCACTCTGGATGAACTGTGAGATCAACAGCTGAGGTGGGAGAGTCTATCCATAGGATAACAATCAGTCATACACTGCACAAATCTGGCCTTTATGGAAAAATGGCAAGAAGAAAGCCATTTCTCATAGATATCCATAAAAAGTGTTGTTTAAAGTTTGCCACAAGCCACCTGGGAGACACACCAAACATGTGGAAGAAGGTGCTCTGGTCAGATGAAACCAAAATTGGACTTTTTGGGCTCAATGCCAAACGATATGTTTGGCGTAAAAGCAACACAGCTTATCACCCTGAACACACCATCCCCACTGTCAAACATGGTGGTGGCAGTATCATGGTTAGGGCCTGCTTTTCTTCAGCACGGACAGGGAAGATGGTTAAAATTGATGGGAAGATGGATAGAGCCAAATACAGGACCATTCTTGAAGAAAACCTGTTGGAGTCTGCAAAAAATCTGCGACTGGGACGGAGATTTGCCTTTCAACAAGACAATGATCCCAAACATAAAGCAAAATCTGCAATGGAATGGTTCACAAATAAACGTATCCAGGTATTAGAATGGCCAAGTCAAAGTCCAGATTTGAATCCAATCGAGAATCTGTGGAAAGAGCTGAAAACTGCTGTTCACAAACGCTCTACATCCAACCCCACTCAGCTCCAGCTGTTTGCAAAGGAAGAATGGGCAAGAATTTCAGTCTCTCAATGTGCAAAACTGATCGAGACATACCCCAAGCGCTTGCAGCTGTAATCGCAGCAAAAGGTGGCGCTACAAAGTATTAACTTAAAGGGGCCGAACCGAATAGTATTGCACACCCAATTTTCAATTTATTTTTTACAAAAATTTAAATAAGCAATAAATATCGTTCAAGTTCACAATTGGGTCCCACTTGTTGTTGATTCTTCACCATAACATTAAAATTTTTATATTTCTGTTTGAAGCCTGAAATGTGGGAAAAGGTTCAAAAATTCAAGGAGGCCGAATACTTTCGCAAGACACTAACTTCTGGGTGCTATCCCTTTTACTTCATCGTGAATGAGCAATAACAATTCTTGCTTGGTTAACACTGTAATAGTTTTCTGTTATGAAAATCAAGAGTTAAGTTATGGTAAAATATATTTCTAAAATATATTCTTATGGCAGGGACAAAATAATGTTTATAGATTTGTGCTTATCAAACATCTGTTTCTGGGAAGAGATGGAATATGACTGTGACCTCGGATTTGTACTGAACTTGTGTTTTATTAATATCTAGGAGTTTGATAAGTAGGGATATCCAAAATTCTATCCTCATTTCAAGTATCTTTTGTATAATAACTAACATTCTGAGAAGTTTATTACGCAAGTAGATTTTAACCAATAAGAAATAGATAAGTATATTTGAGTTACTTATGTTTTGAGGGTATGAAAATACCATGGGACATAAAATTTGGCAGATAAAAGCTTGACTTCCTTGGCTCCGTGTTGAGAAGAATAAATAACTGCTTGCTTCAGATGAATCCATGCCTCAAGAAATAATTTCTCTAAGGCCTTGTTCACACACTGTATTTTTACCCGCGTTTTTTGCTGCAGAAATTTCTTGAGAAAATGGTTGTAACCTTTCTGCAGACATTCTCCAGCAAAACCTATGGAAAAAATAAATAGCTGTACGCACACTGCGTTTTTTCTCTCAAGAACATTCTTTCTGCAGAATTTCTTGAGAAAAAGAATGTGCATGTCACTTCTTTTCTGTAGGCACCTGCGTTTTTTGCCATAGATAATGGTAAAAAAACGCAGGGACCAATCTGCAGAAAAAACGCACCAAAAAACAAATTAAAAACGTGGTAAAACCGCATGCGGTTTTTGGTGAGCTATTTGTGCGTTTTTTGACCACAAGTGCACTTATCTTTCAGACTCAAGAAATTTCTTGAGAAAAATCCTTTTTCTACTGTGAACAGAGTTTTACAGTCTCAAACATTGTTAGACCTTAGCTTCAGAGGAAATTATTCTGTAGTCCTGCCCTCCAACAATACAAACATATGTAACAGCAATTTAAGTGCACGACAAAATAGACTTTACAATAAATTTGATTATTTTTTTTTTAACCAATTGTAAAAAATTGTGTGAGCTCATCTGCCAAAGACAAGACAAGCACTCCCCTCTGCCAAGAAAGAAGCAGAAGGTCCGCAGATACCTCAAAAAGGGAAGGTGCCGAGTTTTTTATTTTTGTATTAATAATGGTGATTATGAAATAAAGTATTTTTAATACAAAAATAAATTCACTGTTTATTTAGTTTTTATTTAATTCTAGTTTTACTGAAGCACTGGGGACTGCCCTCTTGGATTTGCTGTGAGTAACGACAGTTACTCACCTCCCTTATGGCAGCCCCAAGGGCATTGACTGATGTAGTCGGACTCCGACTCTATACTCAATACTTGACAGCTCCCTGTTGTGACCTGGATGTGTATCACCCCCGGGCGAGCAGCCGGGCTGCTGCCACGGCTCGGATCCGGATCCACGGTGGCTCGAGGGGTCTCCGGATCCGGGGATCGCGCGGCCACTCGATTAAAAGAAGGGGGGGGGGAGATATGTACAGGGGGGATTTCGGAAAGTTCGTGACACCACCCACGGTGCATGGTAATGTGGTAGGTAGGGGTTTTGTGTCCCGGGACCCGTTGGTGATGGATGATGTTTGAGTGCCGTTGGGGAATAGGTGCAAGGGGGTTTCCAATGTACTCACTCACAGTCCCAGAGTAACCACACCAACAGCTTGTAAACCAAAGTTCTGAGCACCTCCGTAGTCCGCGGGGAGCACGCCTGGATCCATGCCCCTGGTGTTGTTGTTGGTCTGTGGCCCTATTCCTGGCACCTTAGTCTGGATTGGACCCGTTGGTATGAAACTCTCTGGTCCCACTCACCCGTATGGCTAATGGAGTGAGCTTGCTCTCAGGGTTCACGCGTAGTATTTCTTTGGACTGTAGTGGGAAAGTCCTATCCCATCAGTGCGCTAGTACCTCGATTTTGGAGCCGGTTGGGGTTGACACTTGAAGTCTTCACCCCAGTCGGGTAACTTACTGGAACGCATGAAGCTACTTTCCGGCCTGGGGTCCACGTACCCCGTTGTTCCCTGGCCCCTGCCCGGTGATAGCTCACGGCCGCTGGCTGCCCTCCTCAGCAGTCCGTGCCCCTTGACACTGTCCCCTGTGACCGGGGTTCCAGCTCCTACCAGGCCCAGACCAACGTCTACCACCTAGTATACAGGAGCTCTCTTCCGTGGCCTCTGCTCACAAGAGCCTCTTCATCTCCTCTCTCCTTCACTCTCCTCTCTCGACTGTCACTGTCCTCACTTTCTCCTTACCAACCCCCCATATGGGCGGCCCTATTCCCTTCAGGCCCCCCAATGGTGTGTCTGGTAGGTTCAAGTGGGAAGTGTTCCTAGGATTTTGATTGGACTAGTTGTTAACAACACCAGAGGACTGGGATCCGTTAACCAAGGAGGGTTGATACTGTGCAGAAGGGCAGATTGCACAATACCCTGTGAGGACCTGATAGGCCAGGGCGTCACATTCCTCCTTGGTTAAATGTAGCTCGTCCGCGAGCTACAGGATGACAGAGGTTTGTTTTGCTGGAACTGAAAAGAAGATAAGTTAACATGCTTTTATTTTAACGGGTCCATCTCACACAGGGGAGGTAATGCACTTAATGTTACTAAAATACCACTTTAGAGTTCACACCGCCGCTAACTCCACCCTGCTCTTTTTGCCACAGCCGCTGTACATCTCCCTGTCACCATTTCCCCTGTCACCCGTTTGGCCTGTGTGAGTACCAGTGCCCCTCCCCTGCCACTGCTGCTACTGTCTCAAATGACACCCCCCCGCTCTCCTCCCCCTCCCGCGCCACCGTCGCTGCTACCCTCCCCACCCCGGTTCTCCTTGCCACAGCCGCCCTCATGCTGGGTGCTCAGTCTCACGCACAGTATATACACACAGTGCACACAGTATATAGCATATACACACACTGGCTCTGCTGCTCTTATGCTGCTCGGTCACACACACAGTATATACACACAGTACACACAGTATATAGACACACTGGCTCCGCCTCCCTCATGCTGCTCGGTCACACAGTATGTACACACAGTACACACGGTATATATTATAATATATATATTGCGTGTGTGCATGTGGCAGAGCATTGCGTGTGGGTGTGCGTGCATGCAGAGCATTTCGGGCATGCGTGCGGGTGGCAGAGCATTGCGGGCGTGCATGTGGCAGAAGATTGCGGGTGGGTGTGCATGCAGCAGAGCATTGCTGGACCGGTGCATGCAGAGCGCTATGTGGGGAGTACTATGCAGCTGTTCTTGGTGACACTTTAGACATTTGTGGTAGTCAACAAAATGGGTCCGCACTGTGATGCTAAATTTCATCTTCCCTTATTCTTTTGGAAACCCCCAGATTGGGAGGGGGAGCTTTGACATCACACACAGGAGAGCAGATTCCACCCACTTTTACTGCAGCTGTAATGTGAGCTAGTTCTACAGTAGGATTTCTGTAGGATTTCAGCAGCTGCTGCCCCTACTGTTAAAGAGTAGAAAACATCAAACTTTTTAATTTTTTTTTATATTTTGCTCAATTAAAAACAAATAATATTTAAACAAAACATTAAAACATTAATACTTTACATTTTGTCAGTTATTGAATTTTTTTTTTGTTTGAACGACATCTTCCCTTTAAATAGTGTTCAGTGTGTAATTTTAAGATGTATAAGGTCATTTAGCCTCAACTGGAAGGTGTTATGAAGGCATTAAGTCTACGATGAATACAAAAAACAACCGGCAATGACCATTACAATGGAAATGAGGGTAAAAAAATAACCATGTAAGACAGGGTACATAATAATGACATACATCAAAGTCACTGCATGTAAATCTGGAACACGCTATTTAATGTATCCCAAAGTTTCTTGAATGTCATTCTCCTTCAGCAGATTTGCAGATGATTATAATATATTTAAAATTGGCAAACTTGAATCGAATATCCACCAAATATATTCTTTTTATTTAGACCAGAGCTTTGTGTAAGTATACCTGATGAAAGTTTGATTTTAGCAAAAGGCCAAATCTGCATTTTTTACATTTATTTGACTCATTGAAATTCTGTTCCATTAAAAAGATGCCTTAAAAGTTGAAATACTTTATATTTGACATGCAAAAATTATTGAATTGTTGAAAGAAGAAAATGCTTTTCAAGTTAAAAGACGAAGGAAGAAAAATAGCCTAATAAACATTTCAAAACCCAGAAGAAGGTCTATATTTTATGCTCAAAAATATATGTAGTTAAAAATGACATTTCTCAAACACATCTTTTCACAATGTTATTATGATACCACAAGCAAGTACTGTGACACCTAAAATGTTCTAGTAGACCATAAGACTAAGTAACAGAAAGACCATGCTTAAAGAAATTAAGACAGTCTAATTAAATGTAATTAAAATGAAATGGCTGGAACTCAGTGACTTACATTCTTTAAGAAAATTACATTTAAAATGTATATTTACTGCAAAATAGAATGCATCCTTAATGAAAAAAATAAGATACACTGCAAGGCAGCCTTGGTTATAAAGATACCCAGTCTCACAATAATAACACATTTACCAAAAATGAAGTAAACAACAAGTTATAAAATAGGTCTCCCAGACTGGTTAGCAATGCCATCCTGCTGTGCCAAAATAATATATAACTACTACATTTTAACACTAATGGGATCAATGCCTAATCGTATTGAACATTGAGGTAGATGATCAATAATAATCATATCGCACATCATATGGGTCGCCTGGTCTCCAAGGTGGTTCTCCTCCCTCTGTTGCTCCAGCTCTTTCAGTCACATCTCTTTTTGCAAAGAAAGACTTGATTGAACTTATGCCGGCAGTGTAAAAGGATATGCATACCCTTTCAATTGCTATAATCTGAAAGCTTGATTAACTGACAACTACTCCCAACTCCAATATACAGTGTGTCCACCCATATCCTGTCCACCGCCATTAACTTGAGAACGGTGGCAGCTATAGGCATAGAAGTGGTGTCTAGGTATAGTAAAGTAGCCATGCGCTTATGCAATGAAACCCCCTATAGCGCCACCTGGTGGAAAACAACGGAGTTAACATTTTTATCTTGAAAACGGAACAAGATAGAGAAAAAAAGTGAATTAAAAAATTGTACGGCATCATCAATTCAATACGAATTAACACCTTGCATACAGAAATGCTATGATATGAAACCCATGACCCCCCCAAAACATTGAATGCTGGTCACGCATATGGCGCTCATTTAACTTTGATGCTCAAAGTGGCCACCATCAGCTTCAATGCACATCTGGATTCTGGACAGCATACTGTATCTTGCTGCACATTGTGCAATATGGTAGGGGACACGTTGCACAAGCATCTGTAATACGTCATCGTAGGTCCTGCAATGTTGGTGGAGGGGTCACATACACCTGCTGTTTGATGTGACCTCACAGAAAGAAGTCCAATGGGGTCAGGTGAGCATGAGTGTGAGCATCCACACAGCCACCATACTCAATGACTTGTAGGAAGGTCTCCATGAGGTATCTCTTCATGTCCGCAGCCTTGTGAGTTTTACACGTTCTAATCCATGGGATCAATAAAGTGTATCGTATCGTATCGTAATCATAGCATTTCTGTATGCAAGGTGTCGATTCGTATTGAATTGATGATGCCCTACGACTTAGTAATTCACTTTTTTTCCCCATCTCGTTCCGTTTTCGAGATAAAAATGCTAACTCCGTTGTTTTCCACCAGGTGGCGCTATAAGTGGTTTCATTGCGTAGCGCATGGGCTACTTTACCATACCTAGACACCACTTCTATGCCTATAGCTGCCACCGTTCTCAAGTTAATGGCAGTGGATACACTGTATACATTTACACTCCATTCATCCAATAATGCGGGCTTTTTGTTCCTGGTTTGCTCTATGTTGCTTCATTGCAGAGATGTTTTCATTGGTTTGTTTTGGAGCACATTGTAGGAAATCTCTGCTAGCAGACCAACTTGGTGTTTCTTCAGTCTGCTCTCTCACCCCTTCCTTCCAGACACTGCCAATCACATCTCCGCAGTCTTACAGTCTCGGACACTGCTGAGTGGTGATTGGTAGCGTCTAGGAGAGAAGAGTGAAACCTACTGCCTTTCGAAAAGAATTGTGAACAGCAATGCTGTTGGACTGCAAGCAAACATTTCACAATGTCCCTCTAGAATAATCAAATGTGCATATATCTGCAATGCAGTTTTGCAGCACAAAATCCAAAACAGCAACAGCAATAGGGAAGCACCGGGATTGTGATAAGATATTTAGCAAAAAATATTGGGCGCAATAGATAGGTTCTCTTTCAAACAATCTTTCATTGTGAAGTTAATAATTAACAATTCTGTAATAGAGAGATCAGCATATCTCCCATGGGAACAAACTTTCTCATGTTATATCATCTTCTGTTTACAGCAATCAGAAGACCCATATATGAAGACACAAGGGTCAGTGGGTGCTTTCATGTGCTGGTCTGGCTGTTTTCAGAAAGACCGCATGGACCAGGACTTATCCCACTGAACACCCTCACTCCCCCATGGGAAAAACACTACTCTGACAACACAGGGTGAGGGAACCACACATTGGGAAGACTCTTGGTTTGCACTGCAGTCTTGCAGCGCTGGGGTCCTGGGTTCAAATCCCACTAAGGACACCATCTGCAAGGAGTTTGTATCTTCTCTCCGTGATTGCATTGGTTTCCTCCGGGTACTCCGGTTTCCAATGTTGCCAATGTATGTAAAGCGCTGTGGAATTAATAGCGCTATATAAATGAATAAAATTATATTACTATTACTTTATTGGTTCACAAACAGGCAAAAACATAGCAAACATTCCAGCAATAAAAACAAGATGATGCAAGCGACAGAGTTTCACCCTTCCATTGGCCCGCTAAGGATATGTTCATGACTTCGGGGCTTCCAGGGCCAACTAAGCCAGCCAGCCACCCATTGAAAGGAGATATCAGCAAGCTTACAAAGCTGACTAGGTACAGCAAGATATGTAGCCAGGTGACCGACTTTATCCTAACCTGGGTTCTCCAAGCAAATTTGTGGGCTCAGCGTTAAGCAGTGAAGCAGTTCTGTGAACCTTCAGGTGAAACCGTAAATCCTAGGCTGAAATCATGTAGGATGAATCTTGAAGCAGTTTTGTGATTTCCCCCAACCATAGCTCCTTGGCTGCAATGATGAAGAATAACTCCCTGGTGATAGTACAAGGCCTTTTTGTACCCCTCAGTTCTCTCACAGGATTGGTGGAGATGGCTGCTCGCTCATTGATTGATAGTTCAATTTGACTGCATAATTTTCCTCTGAATCGTAGTCAGAAGGGCTGAGGCAATACAAATTTAAAAGACAATTCACTTGTACAGACAATAGGACTCCAATCAGTCTCACATGAGACAATGACTAACTGTTCTTGGTTTAACAAACGAAGGAATGACCCGAAACATACTGCCAAACAAAGTGTTACGAAGTGGCTTAAGGATAAAAAAAGTCAATGTTTTGGAGTGGCCATCAGAAAGCCCTGATCTCGATCCTATTGAAAATGTATGGGCAAAGCTGAAAATGCAGGAGCAAGCAAGGCGACCTACAAACATGGCTCATTTACAACAGTTCTGTCAGGAGAAATGGACCCGAATTACCACGAACTATTGTGAGAAGCTTGTGGAAGGATAGCCAAAACATTTGACTCAAGTTATACAGTTTAAGGGCAATGGTACCAAATACAAATGAAATACATGTAAACTTTTGACTTTGCAGAAAGTAATACAAATTACTTAAAACATGCTCTCTGTTCTCTCTCTCATTATTCTGGCATTTGGCAAATATAAATAATTTTGGTAATCCTAATTGACCTAAAACGGGAAAGGTTTATTCTGATTTGATGTCAAATAGGGAGAAAAACATGTATGTGTCCATTGAGATAGTGAATGTAAACTTCTGGTTTATAAATGAGTACACCACAACAGGTTTATTGAAAAAGGTTCATTCATTTCAGAATCACAATTCTCTATGAGATACTGTACTACAAAATACTTCCACAAATGTAAGCAAATCATTGATTGCAAACTTAATGAAAAGATTTGTTACTCTGCACATCCATGTTCATAACAAATGTGTTCAAAACCATGTGATTAAAATAAGTACACCCCAGTGAAAGTCTTAGGAGTAAAGCTAAAGTTTAGACTGCAAAATTCTAATTAACATGAATTCAATCACATTTAACTGTAGTTATTCATTAAATAAATGGCCAGGAGATAGTTAATGATAAAAGGGCATCACTTATAAAAGAAAACCCGGTCATCTTCTGAGGAGAAAGGTTAAAGAATCATGCCAGTTCCATGCAGAACCAAAATAAGTAGATTACAGAGGAATAGCATGTGTGGGTGTTGTCCATGAAGGAAGCCTCCCCTAAAGCCCATGGACAAAAAGTTAGCCTACAATTTGCTAGGACCCATTCTGGAAAACAAAGACTAATGGGGCACTATACTTTGAAGTGATGAGACTTAGAGAAATGTTTTTGGAACTGATGGCTTCAAATCTGTAAGGTGTTACAAAGGGGAGGAGTTCAAAGAAAACCGCATTGTGCCTACAGTAAAACATGGTGGTGGCAGTGTCCTTATTTGGGGCTGCATGTGTGCTGTTGGTATCAAGGAGCTACATTTCGTTGAGAGTATCATGAATTCACAAGTGTATTTCTCTATACTGAAAAAGAAGATGCTACCATAACTTTGTGCCCTAGTTAAATGTGCACTTTTGCAACATGACAATGATCCAAAACACACACATAATGCCACTGTTGCATTATTGAAGAACAGGGTGAAAGTGATTCAATGGCCAAGTGTATCTCCTGATCTGAACCCAATAAAACACCTATGGTAAAACAAGTTGAGCATCACTCTCCATTCAACATCCAGGCTCTAAAAGAGGACATTTTTTTAACAGTGATAAAAGATAGATGTTACAATATTCACCAAATTTTCAATTCCGTGCCTAGAAGACTTGGCATGGAGGTCATACAAAATACTAGATGTATTAGTTCTTGTGGGGTGTATTCATTTTGTAATCAAATAATTATTTAAAACTGAAGATATTGTAATGAAAATTATATTATTGACCTTACTTTCATTTTATTGTCTACAAAAATGTTCTATGAAACTCAGTCTTGTCAACATTTTGGAAATTGTTCTTCTATTCATTGAGCTATTGATTACAATTTTTATTTTCAGTGGGTGTACTCATTTATGCTGAGCACTGTATAGCCATCACTATGACTTCACTCCCGGAATCGGGTGATCATGAGCTGCGAATAACACAATCCCAAAAGATAATATATAAGTTGCATCGACACAGTGATGCTGCACTTTAAATATACATTATTATATTACCCATTCCCCAAAGTCAATAGCAAAGTCTTTAACAGTTTTGCAAAAGGTGCTAACAATAGAAAGAACTAGGATGAGCATGTACCTCTAATGGTATTCTATTGGAAAACTATCAGACTGGAATAACTAAAAGTTATGAGATAATTAAATAGAGAATAATGCAAAATATTGATTGAATAAATAAGTCTGGAATGAAATTCATTGCCTGCATTCGACTCATTGTAATTCTAATAAATATTGTAGTCACAATAAATATTTAGTTTCTAGGTAATAACCAAAGTGCCATATTTATTTATTTGCCGTTGACAAACATGGTGAAATCCTAATATGAACTCAGAAGACTGAAGTTCTAAAATGAGAAACGCTAATTTTTTCCATTGACTGCCTCTGCAATAATAATTACACATGGTCCCAAAGGTCAGGACTGTCAGTGAACAATAGTTTCTAGAATTTGTGCCGTACATAGTCCTACTTTAACTCATGTTTAATCTGCCAGATTTGGGAGGCATAATCATATTAAGATTCCTAACGCAGCCCAGCTTCTCATAGCCATTACCCTGAAAATTGTTAAATATATTGCTTATAAGCATTCAAAAATCTATTAAGCAATTGTGTATAAGTGTCTGGATTGCATAGTTTTAATTAAAATCCATTCACTGAAAGAGTAATTCATAGAAATTGATAATTAAACAATGACAGATGGAGCTTAATAGTAAAATGCCAACGTCTCACATATATAAATTATGGAATGCCTCACAACATGCTATCCAACGGATTTTCTTAGGATGGATGGAAAAACCCTCTAATCATCCAAATTGATGACAGCTGTAGTGCCCTGCAAGGGTAGTTTTTATTGAATGTAATTTAAAATGCTAAGAAATTAATCAAATGCATTAATATTAAGGGGATATAGTAAAGTGCAATACACAGTATATTTGGAGGTAGGTTATTAAATACTAACACCTGCCTTCTGGAACAGGATAGACACAGCCATATGTGCTCCCACACGAATAGCACTGCGCCCTCCAAAGAATCTAGGTCAGTTCCATGTTTGATATAGTGCGACGTCTCTGAAAAAGTCCACTGATATTTCTTTATAGCTGGATAAAAGGTTAAATGAATAAATCGATTAAATGGGCACAATACATTAAATGAGATGGGATCTTTGCCACAAATGGAAACGTTCCCTGATTGCAAAGGTGCAATTAATGGGCCAATATGTAGTCAATCTCGGGCGTTTTGAGATTCATCACCTGGAGAAGGGCACCTTTATTTTTGGTGAATGAAAGACCACACTAAAGTTCCATTTAGATGGGCTGATCATCTCAGAACGTTCTCAGTTACACTGCTCTACATCCAAATTGGTTTAAAGATGAAAACAGTTGAACCTAACCAATTTTGTGGTGCTGAATACGAATATGGTGCTTAAATTTGCTGATTGGCTCTAATTACTTAGAACACCTTTCACGAAAGCTTATAAAAAAAATTGTGCCTCTATTATTTTATCATCATTATTACCTTGTTAGTAGCTAGTCTATTACATCCTCTTTTTAGTCTATTGAGCCTCCAGTATTCTATCAACTTAGGGTGACCAATCTAAAAACACCAACTTTGCTCCGATGATGTAATCCTAATTACAGTTGCATCACCTACTTTTATAAATGCTCTCTGTGTAATGTATACAGTTTTAAGATTTCTTAGCTTAGTTTCTTAACAGAGAATGATGAAGTAGGGCTTGCACGGCCGCGCCAGTGACCACTCTGACCATAGAGAGTTAATGTTCCTTTATTTCATCTTTAGGTCTTGACCTAAAGATGAAATAAAGGAACATTAACTCTCTATGGTCAGAGTGGTCACTGGCGCGGCCGTGCAAGCCCTACTTCATCATTGTCTGTTATCAGCCAATTTGGGTGCTGCTGCCTTTGGCCTGGAATCTTTTGCCTGCATAGTAGTTGTGACTGTCACAACTCTCTGGGTGAGTGATATTTATTATTTCACCCTAAACATTACTCGGGTAAGACCCTATTGCGCTCCTCTTTTCCACAGTTTCTCACTTAGCTTAGTTTCTTAGCATATTAACATTTTCTTTTTTTTTCTTCCATATTCTTTATTTAGAATGCTTCTTAATAATACAGAGATGAAATATCAAAAAGCCACCAAGCATAAACATTTGTTTTACAGAGCAAAAAAGAAGAATGGGGGGAATGGAGGGGGAACAGAAAGATGAATACATAAAGGGGCGGAATCATGGGAGGTGGGGGGTTAGAGGAAAGTTGGGGTTGGGGGAAAGGGAAAGTTCTTGCCCATCTTTTGAGGTGTGTGCCTTGTTACAAGGCTTTGCATCTTAGGGTGTATGAAAGAATTTTTTTAAGTCTTAAATATCCATGAACTATGTGGTAGTTAGGTATATCTGTTCATTTTTAAAGCCGAGATGGTGTCTTTAAGTGGGTAAGAGTGTCAAGAAATCTTTGCTGATTTTTGGTATCGGGTCCACTTTTCCCAAGATTCTAAACGTTTTTCGTTTTTTTTTTGGAGTGATGTAGACTGGATTTCTCATGTATGTTTATAAGATCCGTTTCATTAAACCACTCGATTAGGTTTGGTGCGTCTTTCCAATGTCTGGCTAGTAAGAGTTTCACTGCGTTTATGAGATGGGGAATTATTGAGAGTTTGTTTAGATGTTGTTTGTGTGAGTCTAGGTTGAGAATGATAAAATCTGGGTTAAAGTTGAGTTTGGTTTTAAGAGCGTTTCTATGTGCTGTTTAGTAGATGCCCAGAATTTTTCGATTTCTATATGTTTTTCAGATATGCTTCAGTCTTGCATTAACAAAGCGGATAGTTTTTGCTGCCTATGGGGAGTAGTCACTTTTGATTCACAGAGGCGAAAACTGACTACAATGATAAGGAAAGCACACAACCTATATTTTGGCCGCAGAATAGGAGATCAGGACAAGAATTGGGCTCCACACATGTGCTGCAATAGATGTGCATCATATCTTAGCCAGTGGTTGCATGGGAAGATGCAATATATACCTTTTGCAGTCCCAACCGATCACATAACCAATTGCTAGTTCTGCATGGTGCTCCCCATTAGGAAAGGAGTTTCAAGGAAAAAGAAGTAGACTTTACAGTATCCAAACATTCCATCTATAATACGATCAGTACCACATACAGAAGAACTGCTGGTTCCAATTCCAAAAGCACCAGAAGCATTTGCAGTTGTCAAATAAGGAATAAGAGGACCATTGGTTTCATGAAGCATCTTCTGCTCACGTCCCAAACTTTCTGTCAGCAACCTCAACTGAACCACACCTTATAACACAAAAGTGAACTGAATGAACTTGATAGAGATTTGGATCTGCTCAAGAGTAAGGCTGAGCTCTTAGGCTCCAGGCTACAGAAGTGGAATCTCCAAGCAGGTCATGACCAGATAAAGATCTTGTCCAATACTTCTTCATGGAGGGTGATCTTGTGGCATGGTGGCATGCAACAACATCAACGGTTTAATGGAAGCTCTGAAGATAAGTCATAATCCAGAGGAAGGTAGGCTCTTCATAGAATCGTTCAAAACAAGCCTAAAAGCTATCTTGTGTTATAATGGCAATACGGTGGGGGGTGAGGGGCGATAGCCATGGCTCCTCTCATCCTGATAATACCATCCCCCACCTGTATACTTTTTCGTGGGTGACCCTTCGTGACTGGACCCTTCCCCTTTTTCCCCTCTCTATTTTGAGATCCAGCCACGGTAAAGCTTACAGGTGGTGGCTGCAGCCTGTAGCTGTTGTTTTACCCACACAGGCTATCAAAGTAGAGCGGGAGTCCATGTAATTTTTTTTAAATTAGTTGCTTCTTTTTACACTACCATACAGCAAACTGACTGCAACCAATCACAGACACAAATACAGGGTGGGAGGCGTATATATCAGTCTGAAACCAATCACAAACACTGGCACAGAGACACAGGATTAGTGTCGCGTGTATAGGGACAGGCTCATCTGAGATCATGCACTTTAAACATAGTTTATCTTTTTGGACACATTAAGGGTTAAATCCTCTAGTGCAGCAGCAGACTTGCTCAGCTGGCAGCAGTTAATCATCTTCCAGCCTGAATTTGAGCCCTCTGCTTCCTGGACTTGGTGCAGTTAGGAGCTAGCCTAGGAGCAGAGAAGATGTGGTTGTTGCTGCTGTTGCTGTCTGCTGCGGTTTGTTGCTAGTTGTTTTGGTTTTGTACTACCTCCCTTTCCTTGTGCCTTGTGATCCCTTACCCATATATCCTTGGTGGTTCCCTGGTGTAGGTTTTAGGTGTGTATGTGTTTTTATTTTACCTCTGTCTGTAGTTCATTGTTGTAGGGGTTTTGGGGACTTGTCATCAGGGTCAAGGTCAGGTCAGGGGCTTGGACCTCCCTACCTTTAAGGGTAGCTGCGGGTGTAAGGTTGAGCTCAGGGATCCCAGCATTAGGGTCTCCATAGGTTACCCTATCTTCCCTGGTCCTCTGTTACACCCTAACCCTGACATAATAGCCAGCCATACCATTTTCCTTTTGTCATAGTCAGTATGGGTGGACCCATCTTTCCCAGAAAATTGCAGATGAGGTGAGGAGTCTGCATTCTGAGCTAGTGCAGCAGTTGCAACAGGTCATGAGCCTATGCATTCAGTAGATGATTTCTTCGCGGCTC
This sequence comes from Anomaloglossus baeobatrachus, assembly GCF_048569485.1. Taxonomy (NCBI): domain Eukaryota; kingdom Metazoa; phylum Chordata; class Amphibia; order Anura; family Aromobatidae; genus Anomaloglossus; species Anomaloglossus baeobatrachus. Next base: position 498,338,044 of record NC_134354.1, read on the forward strand.
TGGCCCTGGTATACAGTGAACCTGATGGCATCTCCCTGGCAGAATTCCAGCTCCGCAAAATCCAACAGGGGGTGCGCCTGACGGAGAAGTACTGTTCGTGTGACGCACCTGGACTAGTCAGGGCGTCACAGGGTACTGCACTTTCTACTCTTTAGTGCAGGACTCAACCCCTCATGGTTCTGGGTTCCCAATCTTTGGTACTGCCTCCATCAGCGTCCAAATCCCAACCACACCTCACACCATACCCTGTCAGGCACACCAGTGGGCTGCCTAGCTGGAATAGAGCCGCCCACCTAGGGGTCAGGCAGACTGGTGGGAGGGAAGTAGACAGTGTGTAGTAATAGCCCTCGAGAAGTGAGGAGCCGAGAGTGGTGGCTCGCTGTATGTTGCAGGTTGGGTCGCAGACGGTGATTTGGGCCCGAAGGAGTCAGAGAGCCGATCGCAGGGTATTGAGGCTGAGTGCTTAGACCCAGTCTTGGAGGACGGTCAGCATCTCGAGCCTAATAACTGGTCTGGGACCAAGCACGGCGGGGTAGAGGACCCTAGGTCGGGGAGTAGCTTCAGGCAACCCGGAAAATAACCTGTGGAGGATAGTGACTTTATGGACTGTCCCCAAGAAGCTCAGAGATCAGGGGCACTAGCGCAACGAGGAAGATAGGGCTTTACAACCCATGCAGCCCACATAATTCCCAAGTGTGAACCCTTGAGAGCGCAGCTCCACTACCAACAAGTAGGGAGTGGAGCCCGGACAGCTTTAAGTCAACGGGCCACCAGAACACTTCTAATTTGTGTATGGTGGCAGGCTCCAGATCACCTGGCAGTACCAGAGGGGATGGACACCTGGACAAGCTCCCCCAAGAGGGCAGCGGCACCCAGAGACTTGGTTTACCTTGTTGTCAGAGTCTCCTTTGTGTTTGCATCATCGCCAACCCTTCCTGAGTGAGTACGTGGTCCTCCCCTGCTTGCAACTAGCACTGCGCTTCCCTACATCACCATTTACCATCCAGAGTCCCAGGGCCTACCCTACCCATGGAGGGAACGTCATCTGGGTGCCCCACTCCATCTTCCCCCGAGTACTCCTATCGGCAGTGGCGGTACTCCTGTTACCGCGAACCACGGGTGGCGTCACAAAATCGTATCCCCTTTAAATATCCCCTTTCCATTTGAAGTGGCCGCGAGCCCCCAGGTCCGAAGACCCTCGAGCCACAGCAGACCCCGGATCCGAGCGGTACGACCGCTGCAGGGGCGGCACATTTGGACTTCCAGATGTGGGCAACGGACACCCTATGGAACGACCCTTCTCTCAGGAGTCAGTTCGTCCAGGGGTTGTCTGTTCAGCTGAGGGACTGCTTACTGCAGTACTTCGCACCCACGTCATTGGAGGCCGCCATGTCCCTTGTCATCAGAGTGGATAGATGCCTCAGGGAGAGATCCACCAAGATCGGGGTTCCCTTAGCCATGCCGGAGGTGGAGGTCCCACAGGTAGAGGAGGACGAGCCCATGCTGGTTGGGGTGCTCTCCTATCGCAGCCAGTCGGTATTGGTCCGCCGTGGGATGAGAACATGTTTTTATGTGGACCTGAGGGTCATTTTATTGGTGCATGCCCATCTCACCCCAAACCGGTTTCCCCTCCAAAGGAGCCACACTTTCCAGGTCGCTTTTGAGTGGGACTACCAGGACTTTATGGTTGCCTTTTTATTTCCCTCTGTGCCGACCACACCACCTGTGGCACATGGGAGGGATAACCATCTCTAGCTGCAGGCTTGGCCTGAATTCTGGGACCATGAGCCGGTTTTTCCGCGTCCTTCAAGACACATTGTTTCTACCGAAAAACTGCTCACGGCAGACCTTTTTGTGGAAGGGGTCCTGGAGACGGTATTTCTGCTGTCAATCCTGTCCTTGCTTCTCTGAGCCCTGGGGCTGAGTTGTAGAAGACAGGACTATTCCTTTCACTTCCCAGTCTAATTGTAAGCTTTGACGGTCCCCCCAAAGAGGTGGTAGGAAGGAGGCAACTGCGGTATATGGGGGTATTAACCATCACAGGTCTCGGTGTTCTACCTGGAGAGGTTGTGAGAAGGAGGTGGCTGTGGTGTCTGGAAGCATGTATGGATGTCCTGAGTTGCACGAAGGTGAGCATGCTTATAATAAATGTGCAGGTCCAGACCTGTGGAAAAATGACCTTGTATGGGTGCCCACTAATCACAACAAGTGCAGGGGTGCATCTGGGAGTCTGAGTGCAGATTATTTTGGTCCTTATCCTGTTGAGGACTGTAGTGAGTATGGCTATCCCAGTACTCAATACCCACAATGGCATATCCAGGTCGACACTCAAGAGATGTAATTTCAATTGATCCTAGCTTGTAGTTCACATTGACTGTAAAAGGTGGTTGGGGGTGCATGGTCTTGAGAGTTCTGAGGCCTCTCCTTAAAGGGGAGGGTACTGTCACGTATATAGAGACAGGCTCATCTGGGACCATGCACTTTAAAAGTAGTTTTTCTATTTGGACACATTATGGGTTAATTCTTTCTCTGATGCAGCATCAGACTTGTTCAGCTGGCAGCAGTTAATCAGCTAGTCTGGGAGCAGAGAGGACGTGGTTGTTGCTGTTGTTGCTGTCTGCTGCGGTTTGTTGCTAGTTATTTTGGTTTTGTACTATCTCCCTTTGTTTGTGATCCCTTACCTGTATATCCTTGGTGGTTTCCTGGTGTAGGTTTTGTGTAAGAGCTTTTATTTTACCCCTGGCTGCAGTTTGTTGTTGTAGGGGTTTTGGAGAATTATCATCATGGACTGGACAGGAGTCAGAGCCAGGTCGGGAGCTCAGACCTCCCTACCTTCAAAGTAACCTCTGGGTGTGAGGATGAGCTCAGGGACTCTAGCATTAGGGTCTCCATAGGTTACCATATCTTCCCTGGTCGTCCATTATACCCTATACAGTTGGTGGGGGAAGCAGTGAATATAGATGAACCTTAATTAGTGAACCCAGAAATAGTCTGACTGCAGTGTGATCGTACGGGAAACACGGTATGTTAACGATCCTACTCTTACTACCATTTAACTTCCATTTGTAGCCCCCTATGGCCATTTTACAGCCCAAAACTTCTCATCTCTATTGACTTGTACGGAGTTTGTTGTCTGGGGTCAGATTCGACTGCCAAACCCATTTATTTTCAGTTCGTGCTGGTACGCTGAATTGAATATCCACGGATTCGCTCATCACTACTGTCAATCACCTGGAGTGATCTTTAAATAGGTTCCCTTTAAGCTCTTCACCAATACAATAGTGCCTCTGTTTGGGAATCAGTAGATTAGGGAATGTATTGGTATATTATGCAGGCAGCATCAAGGGTTTAGTGGCTTTTCTCTCTGAGACATGACTTTCCTCTATTGAGCTTGAATTATGTTTATGACAATAATGAACAGACAAAGTGTTTAGGCGTTCCCCAAACAATTACTGTCACTCACGCCTATCACTATGGCTGTGTGTAGAGTAACTTGGACATATATTTATCTTGAACAACTGTAAATAACTGCAGAAGAAATGACAATGACAGTAGTGCCTCAGGGTGTTTGCTGTGGCATTGTGTCGTTAGCTGCCTCCTGTCAACACAGCCAAAGACCAAAGCTTAAGAAAACATCTATAGTGGACTATAACTGTAAACCTGCCTTGCCGCCTGGATTTCAGTTTCTTCCCTCTGTCTTTTGTCTACACTCACTTAATGTAAATTGTCCTCCAGGAGGGACGTGCTGCCTGGTCCGGGATCTTTTGTACCTGTAATACTCATTTCAGTTGTAAGGAGTGGGAACTAGCGTAGGGAACACTTATCCTGGCAATAACTGAAATCAATACAATTGAGAACGTATACTAAGGGTGGGCAATATAAAAGTGCCAACTTCTGTAAAATCAGCACAGGGTAAAATGTGGAGAAAATTGGAATGACGTCATTAAGGTTCATCTGGGTCAAAATCTCGTGTTTCAGGGATTATAAGGTAAGATGGTTTTTATTTACTGCTAATGTTCATATACTCTTAAATTGTGTAGTTTTATATAATGCTGGTTTGGAGCTACGGTAAATTCCTTACATTCTTTTTTATTTTTATTTTACATTTCCAAAGTGCTTATCACGTGCACAGCCGCTCCAGGAGAGGCGGATATTGTCTGCGTAGATACACTGTGCTTATATGTATGGGACATGTATCTAAAGGATTAATTTCACATGTAAGATCCCTAAGAGTAGTGGCACTTAAATACTAATAATTTCCTTAACAAAAACTAAGAAAGCTGAGAATAATTAGTCTGTTTCACTAAAGAGGTTACCATGAAGCATATTTATCAGATTATACTAAAATCATTATTCTAGTTTTCTTTTCCTGCTTGTATCAGTATGTACACTCACAGAATGACATCTCTCCGATGTAATGTGCAATACTAGGACCTTAGTGTAGCGAGCAATTTACATATTTTAGATTTAGAACAGCTAAAAATGTTTTAATCAGATTTTCCAGGATAACAATTTGAATGGCCTATCCTTTAGGCCCCCTTCACATGTCCGTGAAAAACACACACGTTTTTCACTGATGTGATAAAGGTGCGTAGGTCTCACCGTGTGCCATGATTTTGGCACATGTGTGATCTCCGTGTGCTATCCATGATAATACACAGAGATCATGCACTTATTTTCCCCTGTCCACGCCGCTGCTGTCTGTGGTACTGATATCTCCAACGATGCTGTGTCCAGCCACTGCTGTCTCCCCTCTGCAGCTACTTCCGGGTTGGCTGTGCAGTGCATATTCATGAGCATAATAAGTAGGCCTGGAAGCAGGAGACAGCAGTGGCTGAAGACAGCGTCTCTGGATAAGGTGAGTTTAAAAAACTTTTTATTTTAAACTACGTGATTTTTCTGGTGCGTGATTCACGGACCACACCATGTGTGGTCCGTGGGACATCAGTGATGCTAGAAAAAAATAGACTTTTCTCTATGTGGATTACATAGACACACGTGTACGCCGCACGGAAACAGTGAGAAATCACTGCTGTGTGCGCAGACCGATTGATTTTAATGGGTCTGCGTATGTCTGTGAGCTTGGTACGTATAAAAACTGCAACATACATACCACAGAAGGGGGCCTTAGATAGGTCATCAATGTAAGACTGATGGGGGTCTTGTTCTCAGCATCCCACCTATCAGCGCTCTGATGAAGCTGTAGAATTTGTGCTAGCCCTGCTGACTCCTCGATGTTTACACTGCTTTATATAACTGCAAGCTAATTACTTATTTTTGGCTTGGCTGGGGACTGCAGAGATGTCCCACACACTTCAGTGGGACAATGTTAAGTAAACAGTGTTCTTTTAACCCCCTTTACGCCGAAGCATGGTTTTTACCTTCATGACCAGGCCATTTTTTTTTCAATTCTGACCAGTGTCACTTTGATAGGTTATAACTTTGCAACGCTTCAATGGATCCCGGTGATTCTGAGATTGCTTTTTCATGACATATTATACTTTATGTTACTGGTAAAATTAAAACAATATTTTTATATATATTTCTGAAACTATCAGAAATTTAGTCAAAATTTTGAACATTTCACAATTTTCAAAATTTCAATTTTTCTGCCCTTAAATCAGAGAGATATGTCACATAAAATAGTTAATAAATAACATTTCCCACGTGTCTACTTTACATCACCTCCATTTTTGAAGCATCATTTTTTTCGTGACATATTGAACTTCATGATAGTGGTAAATTTGTGACGATATTTTTAGCGTTGTTAAAAATATTGGAAATTTGGGGAAAATTTTCACAATTTCCAAACTTTTTCGTTCTATGCCCTTAAACAAGAGAGTTATGACACACAAAACAGTTAATAAATAACATTTCCCATATGTCTACTATTAGCACAATTTCTGAAAAATCATTTTTTTTGTTATAAAGTTAGAAGGGTTAAACATTTATCAGCAATTTCTCTTGTTTCCAGCAAAATTTACACAATAATTTTTTTCAGGGCCCACATCACATTTAAACTGAATTTGAGAGGCCTACGTGTCAGAAAATACCCAAAAGTGATACCATTCTAAAAACTGCAGCCCTCAAACTCCTTAAACTACTTAAAACCAAGAAGTTTATTAACCCTTTAGGTGCTTCACAGGAACTAAATCAATGCGGAAGGAAAAAAATGAAAGTTTTATTTTTCCCACAAAAAGGTTACTTTAGCCCCAAATTTTCACAAGATAACAAGAGAAAGTGCAAGCTTACAATTTGTTGTACTCTCCTGAGTATGCCAATACCCCACATGTGGTGAAAAATCTCTGTTTTGGGCACACGGCATGGCTCAGAAGAGAGATTGCGCCACTTGAATGTTTGAATGCAAAATTAGCTGGAATCGTTAGCGAACGCCATGTCGCATTTGGATAGCTCTTGATGTGCCTAAACAGTGGATCTCCCCCACAAGTGACTCAATTTTGGAAACTAGACCCCTCAAGGAATTTATTTAGATGGTTGATGAACACCCAGAATTTTATAACGTTGAGCCTTGAAAATGAAAGGCTACATTTACAAAATTGTTGCTTTAACCCCAAATCTTTCATTTTCACTTGGGTTACAGGAGATAATGGACCATACAATTTGTTGTGTAATGTCCCCTAAGTACGATAATACCCATATGTGGTTGAAAACTACTTTTGAAGCACAGTGCAAAGTGAAGAAGGGAACAAGTGCCAGATTTAGTTGGAATGGTTTGTGGGTGCCATATCACATTGGCAAACCCCAGAGGTGCCATAACAGCAGAAAACCCCCACAAGAAGGGAAGGAGTGCCATTTGATTTTTTTTACCACATATTTTGCTGGATTTCTTTTTTGAGGGGAGGATATATAGCGTTTTCCCAGAGTCTTTGTGCTACTGGTAACATGTAAGCCTCCAATATTTCCGTTAACAGATAATGAACCTGAATGGGGACTTATGTTTTTGTGAATTGAATTGAATGCATTCTAGTCATGGCACAACATTGGAATCAGTGTCTCTGTCCCTATTTTATGCTATCTCCAATTGAGAAGCATAAACCTGCTGACAGTTTCTCTTTTAAGAAGTTGAAAAATAAAAATGAAATCCAGGGTACAAGTCCACAATTATATTTTACATCCTCAACCATCTAATACCGTAGTGCAGTGTAGAACAAAGTGTCCCCCTTTATATGAGCATATAGATATTTTGCTTTTGAGGTTTGACCAGATAATATAATTCTTGACACCATTTTATCTATGTACTTTATTATGCCAGTATTTATCAAGAAAAGGTAGGAATTACACAACAATTTTCCACAGGTTTTCCGAAGACTCTAGTGACAGCAGTTACATTCTTTACAATAAAATGTAACCTAACATAATGGCCTAAATTATAATAGGTTTACAGCAGATGGGAAAAAAATGTTAAGCTCAAGTATTTCTATGATTTTCTTTTTATATATATATATATATATATATATATATATATGTGTGTGTGTGTGTGATGGGTGTGTGTATATATATATATATATATATATATATATATATATATATATATATATATATTAAAAATGTGTATATGGATGGATTATTATAATATATTATATTTTTGTTAATCGTGCTAATGGAAATGTGCTTTACTAAAAAGGAATAATATAAGCGTAACCTATGGCCTATACCTTTTATTAAGTGTACTACTATACGCCATGGGAATCCTATTGTTATTCATGACCCTTTACATTACTGAAAGAAAAAATAGATACTGCACTTATCCCAGCAGTCAGCGCTAATTGTGTAACAATCTCCCTGGCATTTCGTGTGTTTATGGCTTCAAATTCTACAACTTTCTTAAAACACATCCATTAGTTTTTACACTAAAACTCCTGTAAACCTTAGCAATGAATACAAATTGCCCAAGCCTGCTGTGTAAGGAATAAATAGTGAAATGTTAGCAGGCACTTCTATATTTACAACAAGCATTCATTTGTTTCCTTATATTTAGCTGTGTTTGCACCATATTTAACATCATAATTTGTTTTTCACATCTGCAATGCTATACAGTAAAGGGAACTTCCAAGTATAGAGATTTGTCGTAGGTTTTAGTTGGTGCCAAGACCCTTCCCAATTGCTAAAACCAGGTCTGCACCTCTCATCAGCTGAGTTATTGTATTTCTTGTAAGTCTCTCTTGGTTTCGCTTAGACGAACAACAGGTTATTAAAATCCATTAATGTTTTAATGTTTCAGAATGCAAAAAAAAGAATCCTAAAGCTAGATATGTTTTACATTGACTTTGTAGCACATACCCTAGTCAGCAAAAGCCTCTTGGTGATCCTCTGCCAGCATTGATTGCTGTTTAAAGGGGTCATCATGAAACATAATGTAACATTTGGCTGGGCTGAAGTGTTTAATGGAACTTTACACTGTTTGCTTTATTCCAGGGAAGTGGGGGCAATGTTAAGTATGGTTCAGCAAATTTAATGAGAGTAGTTCGGGGGAGAGAGTGGCAGTGGAAGCCAATGCATTTCATTAATGGCACCATAAAACTTCAGCTTTGGGAAATCGATTAGAATATGTTTTTGATTGACTACAACTATGTCCCAACACCTTTCTAACACAACAAAGACTGTGCCTTAACCATCCAATACTTTGCCACAAACTGTGATATGATTAATAGATAAGATTCACAACTTGTGTAATGGTAGACTTTATAAAATACCACCATGAAGATTACCTTGAAATCTATGAAATGTACCCCAGTATGTAAGGACCATTTCATGTTAAAGGGAATGTCAGTAAGATCAACCCTCCCAAACTGTCTATATGGGAATGTAGGTCATAGGAAGGTGAATAAAAGTATACCTTGATATCTGCGATCTGATGTCTTATTCCAGAGAAATGCCAAGTTTCCTTAATATGTAAATTAGCTACTAAGAGCTATGAGCCGGACTCAGATCTGCATGAGAATTTGTCTCCAGAGCATATTTTAAATGAAAGGAGTCGTTACCCATGAGACATGTTACAACTGACAGTCTGCTCTTTTGACCTACATATCTCACGCTGAAAATGCCCCCTTTCATTTAAAATAAGTTGTGGCAGATTCTCATGCAGATCATTGTCCGGCCCATAGATCTTAGCACCTCATTTACATATTAAGAAAATGTGGATTACTCTGGAATAAGACATCAGACTGTAGATATAAAGATATCATTTTATTCAACTTTCTATGACCTTCATGTGTGATGCCCTGGAGTAGACTAGTCAGGTCGTCACAGGGTTCTGCACAGTCTTTCTCTCCCCATGCAGGGTTCAACCCCCCATGGTTCTGGGTCCCTATCTTGCGGTACTGCCTCCACCAACATCCACAAATCCTAGTTACACCTCGCACCACACCTGTCAGGCATACTAGTGGGCTGCTCAAGCTGGAATAGGACCATCCACCTACGGGTCAGGCAGGGAGGTGGGAGGTGACAAGTCAGAACAGTGGTAGCCCTCGAGCAGTGAGGAGCTCGAGGAAGCTGGGAGTTTGAGCTCCCAGGGGAAACGCAGACTAGGTCTCAGACGGTGGTCTGGACCAAGAGGAGTCGGAGACCCGGTCGGGGGAGATTGGGACTGGGTGCTTGGCTAGTCTTGGAGAATAGCTAGCAGCCACAGTTCAATAGCTGGGCTGGGACCAAATGCACGTCGGGGGACTTGGACCCTAGGTCGGGGAGAAGCTTCAAGCAACCCGGCAATTAACCTGCGGAGGACAGGGCCTATATGGACTGTTCCCATGAAGCTCAGAGATCGGGGCACTAGTGCAACAAGGGGAATAGGGCTTTCCAAGCAAAGCAGCCCATTGAAATCCCAAGCGTGAGCTCCTTAGAGGAGCGGGGCCCGGAAAGCTCCAAGCTGACGGGCCAACTGAACACTCTAAAATACAGCGCCAGGAGGCAGGCCACGGACCACCAGGCATTACAGCAGGGGACGGGAACCAGATGAGCTCCCCAAGAGGGCAACGGCACCCAGAGACTTAGTTTACTACGTTATCATCGTCTGCTTTCTTGCTGAGTGAGTACCTGATTAACCCCTGCAAACAGTGAGCCTGCGCTTCCCCCTGCACCCCATACCACCATCCCGGGTCCCGTGGCCTTACCCTACCCGTGGATGGTAACGTCATCTGGCTGCCCCACTCCATCACCCCGGGTACTCCCAAAGGCAGCGGCGGTACTCCCTATTACCGCACACCACAGGTGGCGTAATGGACTATATGTCCCCTGTACATACCCCCCTTCTTCATTCGGGTGTGACCCTTTAGTCCCCGGGTCCGGAGACCCTCGAGCCAAGAGTAGCGACGTCCAGATCTGAGCGGTTCGACCGCTGCTGGGGCATTATACATGATCTTGTAAATGACTTTGGCGGGTTGAGCCTAAGGTAGATCACAATTGACTGAGACAAATGCCACAATTCATCAAGGTGTCTTCATCAGAATACTCGCATGCTACTCACAAAGTTGCTCGAAAACATAGAGAATTTTTGGTGTTTTTGCACCAGCCTTGTCCAGCCCCCCCAAAGTGGGCAAAGATGAGTCAGGGATAAATTCATCAAAATTAATGGGGTAACTTACATCTGACTAGGGTAACATTTCTGGCATAGGTGCATGCCAGTGATTAGATGTGCCTAATTCAATAAGTGCTATGCCACTTAATTAATTCAGAGCTCTGTCACTCCGGCATTCCCATCATTAAGACTTATATGAAACACCAGGCTAAATGAATTGGGTCCAAAGTGTTCCAAATCAACTTTATGAAAAAATAAAGTATTGTAGGCCACATAAATATTTAATTATTATTATTTATTATTATAGCGCCATTTATTCCATGGCGCTTTACATGTGAAAGGGGTATACATAATAGGGACAAGTACAATAATCATAAACAATACAAGGCACAAACATTTAATAAAACTTTCCTGTGGATAAATGGGAAATTAAGAAGCTTTGTTTAGCTATTTTCTCTCTTAAGGAGTAGTCATTGAATCTTTGTCTTTTCTATATGTGCATCTTTAACACGTTTCACTTTAAGTCTGTGGGTAGACAGTGCGTTTTTGTTACTTTCTTTATGCTTTTTTGTGCAGTTTTGTCATAAAACTGCAAGCAAATATTTATGTTGAGGTTTTTTTCCATGCAGATGTGGTGCAGAAAATAATCTGCAGCATGTCAATTCTTTCTGCATTTTCCACTATTGAAAGCAATGAAAAACGCATGCAAATAACGCTTCAAAACTACATAAAAACCACGTATGTTTTTGCGCTGCGTTTTTCCTGCCAGAAATAGTGCAGACATTTCTGCAACCAAATACTCAATGTGTGCACATAGCTTTAAAGACATGAAAAAGTGCAAAAACTCTCCAATATTTGTAATTTTTAGTGTCATGTGATTTTGCTCTATAGTTTCTGATAACACAGCACAGTACTAGTATGGGGGAATATACAACATTTTTGGAAATATTGATGGCTACATGATGACTCACTTTGCTTTTCCATATCGCTTAATATTAGTTTTCACTTTCTTTTTCCCCAGACGCCTATGTTTCCATGTGGTAACTGATTATTATATGGACTATGGAAATAAATGTAAATGCAAGTCCTCCTTGTGAGAGCACAAACAGTCTGAACATTAATGGAGTCCGGTTTTCTTCTCAAGATTTAAGAAGTTACTCAAATATTAAAAGTAAAGATAAGAACATATCAATGGAAAAAACTATTCAACATGATGGCCAGGACCTAAAACAAGGAATCTGGAGACAAACCGAACAGATGATATTGGAATCTAAGTACAAAATTGGCGGGTCATGTGAAAATATATTTTCTCAAGACTCCTTTCAAATCCCTGGGTTGACAATACTGAAATCAAGCAAGTCTCAAGATGAAATAAACTCTTCTCTAAGTTTTTCACAGACTCGAAGCTGGTCAGACCTAGAAAATGACCATAAAAATCCTGAAATTGTTGATGATGTTGTGGGTGATGAAGTAAAATTTAGGTCTCCTTGGCAGAATTTGGAGCAAAAAAAAACAGAGAGTCCGCCCAACTTTACTAGGTCTTCTTTCTCGAGTCATTCAAATGCTAAAATGTCAATATCTGAATTTTTACCAGAACATACTAAAACCAATGATGAAAATCTCCACAACTTTCTACGAGAAATGGAAACTTATCAGGGGGAAAAGAGCCAAGGCCTTGACCGTCGTGAAGAAGTGTATTCTGATAATTCTCAGGTGAGATATACTGTATAAAGATAACATCTATGTTTTAATGATTTCCAGCAGTACATGGTTACATAGTTACATAGTTACTAAGGTTGAAAAAAGACCTAGGTCCATCTAGTTCAACCTTCCTCCACCAGTTCTACAGTTCTGGTTATTGCTGGAGATATTATTTGAGAACTTTTTTGCTTTTATATTTCTACTACATATCGGCTCTAAGTGAAATGTGTTTCATGTCGACATTAACAGTTTAAAACACTAAGATTATTTGATCTTTTTTTGTTTTTATACTTCGAAATATCACACTGTAATAGGATCTACTGTGATATAAGGTGACTCTCTGCCCAGTCACCAGTGTAGTTATGTGACCTAGATATACAGGAATTGCTATTGGTAGGCCCCAGTCAATCCTTTCTGAAGCAGCAGCTATCTGCACCGAGCTCTTTGTGTGAAGTCTACAAAAAAATGTGCATAATCATTCCCGCCGTAAGGCAATGCTGAACAAAGACTCTGGATGCATGCTGACAGCAAGCCTTTAAGCTACACAATGCAGGTAATGTAGAAAAGGAATAGCTCTTTTACATCCTGCTGATTATACTTGTGATGAGGCAGGAGACTGAACGGTTCACATTTACACATATCTTCGTTATTATATATGATATTAGATGTGTACAGAATGTGAATGCTAAAATGCCTTCAAAATCTTATTCAAAGTAAGAGTACGGGCCAGACAATGCTGTGGTATTTCTAAAAGTAGTTAAAGGTGTCATCTGAGAAACCAAGAAAATGTCAGCTTCACATTCAAGATACACCACTCCTATGCATTGGATACCTCTAGAATTTCATTTAGGCCCATTAAAAGTGATTTTCTTGGTTTACTACATTTAAGACCAGATTCATATACAGTATGTTTAACACTAGAACTACTGGACTCGGGACACCTATATAGAAATAAATGGTGCAAAGTAGTCAAAATGACTACCTCAGTAGTTTTAGTGTTAAAGCTGTGCCTGCATTATGTTTTCTTCTTCAATGCAAAAGGAAACACTCAATTATGTTATAAAATGTGATTATTTTATGATATTACCTTTTGCTTAAAAGGGTATTTATTAGGGATGATCGAATACCTCAAATATTCGGCTTTTCGAATATTCGACGAATAACTCGCCGCTATGCGAATATTCGATGCGCAATGTAAGTCTATGGGAAGCTCGAATAGCTCCGAATAGTTGTTATTCAGGTTTCCCATATACTTACATTGCGCATCGAATATTCGCAAATAGTCGAATAGCGGCGACCTATTCGGAAAATATTCGCGAAGCTGAATATTTGAGGTATTCGATCATCCCTAGTATTTATATCTTAGACATTTATGATAAATCATATAGATAGATGTAAGATAGATGTAGGTCTCATCTATGGGCCAGCTCTTCTTAAGAACAGGGCCTCTTCCTGTGCTGAAGAGACTAGAATGCTTCCTATGCATGCCTAAGGTATTTGTAAGGGAAACTATAACATCAGTTTGTCTGCATCCACATGACTCTCTCTGCACAAAGAAACTCAGAACCATAGGGGGGTTTCGCTGAAAATCAGAGCTGAGTGAACCTAATGTTACAGGTTTGGAGTTCAGGTTCGAAAACCGACTTCCAAGAAAACAAAGTTTGAGTGTGAAGTTTGAGCGAGTGACGAGTACAAATCACTCACGTGAGCAGCGCTGTGCTTGGGTATGATTGATGCTCAGCCCTGTGCGAGCCGCGTGCAGTGTTTGAATGGCTGACACTGGGGTAACATCAGCATGATCAGATGTAGCGTGCACACAGAAAAAGAAAAAATGAAAAACCCCACCTGTCTTCCCCTGGAATTGTTCTGTTTATAGCTGTCTGCATGTGGTCAGAGACACAAACTGCCCAATTACAGACTTCCATTAATGTTCAGTTCACGTCGGGGTCACAAACCGAAACTTATCTACTGTGCCCTCCAAGCCGAACTTCCAAAGGTTTGCTCATCTCTACTGAAAATACAGACTTGGTCTTTTGACTCTGAGCTTCAAAGTGTGGTCAGTTGGTCATTGTAGCTGGATTCCCTAATTACTATGTGAAGGTGGACGGTTGGAGAAATAAAGTTTTTAAATGCAAGGTCCTTGCCCCTAAATTAGCGCACTGACCAGTAACAGACTAGCAACTATAATATTATTATCTAATTCATCCTGGAAACATGAGCACAGAACCAGACTTATAAAAAGCTGGGTTACACAAATGGAAGTTGTTCACATGTGGGGGCAGGGCTTGGCTATGCTGGTTGTGATCCAGAGTTCATCTCCCTCCAAGGAAGCAAAAGACAACTTTAGACTGGAACATTTAGGTATTTCTGTTATTTCTCCCTTTTTATTTTTGGAATGTTCTGCATATTTGTGTGTCATTTTTATCTTTATCTCTTATAACTTTTATTGTAAGCACTGTATTTTTTATATTAATGCTTAAAACTATAATAACTTTGATCCTTGTATGCGCTAAAGAATCCATAGCCTTAGAGAGAGTATGAAACCCTGTTGATTGTCAGACAATAGTATACTACAGGGACTCCTCACCCCCGTGTATTTGATGTGTGGTGGCAGCATGTGTGGACTGTGTCGTGGTGTGGTTTTGCTCACTTTGTAGCCTATAACAGGGGTTGAGTGTTGAATTGAGAGAGAGGAGATAAATGAACCATTTCTGACACACTGATGTCACATGCTGAGAAGTGTGTACGTGACATCTTTACTCACATCAATATATTTAATCAGTATGTCATCAGTATTTATATAGCAAAATCAGAAGTATCTCCAAAACACAGAACAGGTATCCATCCTTCACGCTTTTGCCTATAAATACTGATGCAAAATACTGACCAAATACTCATGTGTGAATAAATCCTTACTCTTTTCATTCACTTCTATGGAAGCTCTAAAAGTAGGCACGCAAGTGTGTGTATTGAGACCTCCCAAAGTTCATTTTATTTTTTACTTATATAGTGCCATCAATTTCCATAGCTTTTTTCAGACCTAATCATCACTGTCCCCACTGGGGATCACAATTCAAATTCCCTACTAGTATCTGTTTGGAGTGTGGGATGGAACTAGATTACTCAGAGGCCACCCACACAAACTATAGTGGGCTTCTCTTCTTGTAGTAATGTCCCCTTGGGCCCCGTTTTCTTGTAGTAATGCCCCCTTGGGCTCCTCTTCTTATAGTAATGTCTCCTTGGGCTCCTCTTCTTATAGTAATGGCCCCTTTCCTGCTCCTCTTCTTGTAGTAGGGCTCTGTCCTGTAGAATTGCCCCCTACTCTGCCATTCTTCACACCCACAAAAAAAACAAACACAAACCCTTCTCACCTGTCCTCGTTCCCTCGGTGCCCTGTGTCCTGCCTCTTGCGGCCGCAGCTCCCCCCCCTTGCTGATCGCTGCTGGTGCAGGGCCGTGCAGTCAGCGCTCTATAGCAGAGGACTGATTTCCAGGCGCTGCACTCTCTATGCAGCTTCTCCAGTGATCTGCTGCTGGTGGCTTATCATAGCTGTATATGTACCACCCCCGTGCCAGCAGCCAGGCTGCTCGGATCTGGATCCGCGGTGGCTCGAGGGGTCTCCGGACCCGGGGGTCGTGCAGCCACTCGAATAAAAAGGGGGAGGTGTATTTACAGGGGATGGTGTGGAAAGTTTGTGACGCCACCCGTGGTGCGTGGTAAGGTGGAGTACCACCGCTGCGGTTGGGAGTACTCGTGACAATGGTGTGGGCAGGCAGATGTTTTAACCCCTCAACGGGTAGGGGGAAAGCCCCGGGACTCGGTGATAAGGACAGAGTTGTGCCATTGGGACGGTAAGGGTCACATGTATACTCACTCAGTCCAATAACGCTGACACCGACAACTGTGGTAAACCAAAGTTCTTGACACCACTGCCACTGGGAGGGAGCATGCCTGGATCCCGTGTCTGTTAGTCTGTGACCTTTGCCTTGGCACCTTGTCCTCTGGTTGGTCTCTTTAGTGTAAAACTAATCGGGTCCTGCTCCCCAGTATGGCTAACTGGTGAGCTTGCTCTCAGGGTTTACACTTGGGATTTTCTGGACCGTATGTGTGGAAAGTCCTATCCCCCTCGTTGCACTAGTACCCCGATTTTGGAGCGGGTGGAGAATGGATTTTGAAGGCTCCGTCCTCGTCGGGTAAATTGCCAGGATGCCTGAAGCTACTTCCTGACCTAGGGTCCACGTACCCAGTCATGCCCTGGCCCCTGTCCGGTGATGGCACAAGGCCACCGGCTGTCCTCCTCGACAGTCCGTGCCCCTTGTCACGATTCCCTGCAACTGGGGTCCAGCTCCTACCAAGCTCAGACCAACGTCTGCCACCTAGTAGTTTCAAGGAGCCCAGCTCCTGACCTCTCCTCTCGAGAGTCACTGCTTAACTGTCTGTCTCCAGACACTCCTGACCCCCCTAAACCAACCCTCCAAGTAGGCGACCCTATTCCACTCAGGCCGTCCACTGGTGTGTCTGGTGGGTGTGGTGCAGAGTGTTCCTAGGATTTTGATTAGCTTGTTTTTGGCAACAGCAAAGGTGAGGGACCCGTAACCAAGGAGAAGATGGATATTGCACAGAAGGGCAGATTGCACAATACCCTGTGACGACCTGATAGGCCAGGGAGTCACATATACAGAGGTCAGCTCGCAGAGCGCCCAGGAATCTGTCGTCTGTTATGAAGCACTGACTGCACAGCCCCCTGCAGAGGCCGCAATCAGCAAGGGGTCTGCACGCCACAAGCAGCAACAGGAGCTGCAGCTGATAGCGCTTTATATCCAATGACAGATTCCCAGGTGCTCTGTATATGTGATGCCCCTGAACTAGTCAGGGTGTCACAGGGTATGGCACTCCTTGCTCTTTTGATGCAGAGCTCAACCCCTCCATTGTTCTGGGATCCTAACCTTTGGTATTGCTCCATCAGCATTCATATCCTAGCCACACCTCACACCACACCCTGTCAGGCACACCAGTGGATGGTCTAGCTGGAACAGGGCCACCCACCTAGGGGTCAGGCAGACTGGGGGGAGGGGCTGAGTAGTTGAGTGGTAGCCCTCAGAGAGTGAGTAGCTGGAGGGAGTTGGAGCTCCCTGGGAGACTTTGACTAGGTCGTAGACGGTGGTCTGGGACCGGAGGTGTCGGAGACCCGGTCGCAGGGTATTAGAAAGGGGTGCCAGACTTAGTTTGGGAGAACGGTCGGCACTGGAAAATCTAGTAACTGAACCGGTACCAAGCACGGCGGGGTACTTGACCCTAGATCAGGGAGTGGCTTCACGCAACCTGATAATTAACCTGTGGAGGATTGTCTCTTTATGAACTTTCCCCAACAGCTCAGAGATCGAAGGCATCAACACAACGAGGGAGATAGGGCTTTCCAGATTATGCGGCCCACTGAGATCCCAAGTGTCCCAAGTGTCAGCTATCAAGAGCACAGCTCCTCTAACTAACACTCTAAACTAGTGCATGGAGGCAGGTCCAGAACCATCAGCAATACCCACGGGGACGTATTCCCGGACGAGCTCCCCCTGAAGCGGCAGCGGCACCCAGAGACTTGGTTTACTTCTGTGTCAGAGTCTGCTTAATGGTCGCATCAACATCCATATGGCATGAGTGAATATTCTCTCCCTTGAATCTCCCTGCCTGGCCTGCACCACGCTCCCCTACACCTCCACCATCCAGAGTCCCGTGGCCTACCCTACCCGTGGAGGGAACGTCATCTGGCTTTCCCACTCCATCTTCCCCGGGGTACTCTCATCGGCAGCGGCAGTATTCCCCTTACCGTGAACCATGGGTGGCGTCACAAACATTAATCCCCTGTAAATAGCGCCCTTTCATTTCTGGGTGACCCCCAAGCTGACCTCCGCGCGACCCCCGGGTCCAGAGACCCTCGAGCCACAGCAACCCCGGATCCGAGCAGTCCGACTGCTGCAGGGGCGGTACACCTCGAAAACTTTAGTGTCACAAACAGAATCTGGACTGGACCCACTAAACTGGGTGACGTGCGCCTTGAAAAATCCAAGCTGTGGTGTCAAAATTCAGTTCCCGCCATTTTCCGCCTAAACGCCATCTTCCCGACCAAAAGAGCTCAAAGCTGAAGCTCCGGCACTCGTCCAGAGAGCGCAGCCGGAAGCTGGAGAGCTGGCTGCCGAAAACCAAGGGGGCGTGACGGGATATAGCAGCGGAAGTGGAGCAGGGACACCAGGTGGCTATGGTGGTACAGGCCTGTGAGATGGAGGCCCCGCGCGTGGAGCGGGTAAGCAGCTACCCAGTTCCGATCGACCCGGCGTACTCGGCCGCGGGGACCGTTCTGCCCTCGGCCACCGCAATCACCCAGTCACTGCCACCCTCTCCCTCGGCGGACGCTGAGCCGGTACCCCCAACACCGGTAGTGGAACCTCCAGCTCCAGTTAAAAGTGCGCAGGCTGCGACACCTTCAGCCTAACCACCGGCCAGACCAGACCAGGCCGCAACGCATTTAGTCCCATTACCGGCCCGACCAGACCCGGCCGCATCACCGGGCCCATACCTCGGTACGGAGCACCCGGACTCTGCAATCCTGGCTGCAGAACAGCCGGTTTCTTTACTCACCACAGCGAAGGCGACGCCTGTGGAGATACCAGCTCCACCGCCGCGTGGCCTCCCGGTAGCTGCCGGGGCCGCATGAGTTCACTTGCAGCCAGTTCCCATAGGGGAGGTGAAGCCAGACATCAACACCCATGATTGGGAAAGGCATTGGCGATGGCTGATGCAGCTGCGTGCATAGGTGCTTGCTCGAGAGCGGCGCAGGAGGAGAATCGCTGCTCATCCCAATAAAGAAGAGGAGCATGCAAGTGAGGGTGCCATTTGGGTCCGGAGCCCACAGCACCATTGCCCGATGCAGCGTTGCATCCTGGAGGGGTCGCTGTTGCTGGCTGTCCCCGATTGTTTGCAGCAGTAATGGTAGCGGAACCCAGCTACAATGTTAAACGTTGAGTTTTACAATGTTTTATAAGTTGCTATTGCTACTTTAAGAACCAATGATAAGAGAATTGTTGCAAAAATGCTAATTAACTAATAATTACCCGAATGCTTAACCTGATTAATGTTTGCACCCGGTGCATGGACCTTGTTTTATTCCCTTTCTTATTATACATATGGATCATGGCTGCAGGACTGGCAGCAGCCAGCACAAACTTGTGCTCATTGTAAAGAGTTGTGCCCCGTGCACCTACCAGAGTTGTCTTTTACACCTCCAGGACTTCAATGCCATCACAAGGAACCGGGGGATCCAGGTTGTTTGGGTGGTGGGTTGAAGGGAGTGGGACAATGGGAATGGACTGTCGCAGGAAGGGGCTGCAGCAGAGCAGGATGAGCCACTGACTACCGCTACAACCGGTAGCATTCCCCGTTATTGTTTTTAGTAATTGAACTCTGGGAGTTTGACGTAACGTTTAAGTATACTGCCTCCCCTGTGAGGTATGAATAAATATGCATAATTTGTTGGTTTTTTTTTTAACTGAAAGAAAAAGTAACAAAATAAATCCTCTGGGTGTCCTATAGCTTGAGGACGAGCTACGTTTAACCAAGTGGGAATGTGATGCCCCTGAACTAGTAAGGGTGTCACAGGGTACTGCACTCCTTGCTCTTTTGGTGCAGAGCTCAACCCCCCATGGTTCTGGGATCCTATCATTTGGTATTGCCCCATCAGCATTCAAATCCTAGCCACACCTCACACCACACCCTTTCAGGCACACCTGTGGGTGGTCTAGCTGAAGCAGGGCCACCCGCCTAGGAGTCAGGCAGACTGAGGGGAGGGGCTGAGTAGTTGAGTGGTAGCCCTCAGAGAATGAGGAGCTGGAGCGAGTTGGCGCTCCCTGGGAGACTTTGGCTAGGTCGTAGACGGTGGTCTGGGACCGGAGGAGTCGGAGACCCAGTCGCAGGGTATTAGAGAGGGGTGCCAGACTTTGGAAGAATGGTTGGCACCGGAAAATCTAGTAACTGAACTGGTACCGAGCACGGCGGGGTACTGGACCCTAGATCAGTGAGTAGCTTCACCCAACCTGATAATTAACCTGTTGAGGATAGTCTCTTTATGAACTTTCCCCAAGAGCTCAGAGATCGAAGGCATCAACACAACGAGGGGAATAGGGCTTTCCAGCTTATGCGGCCCACTGAGATCCCAAGTGTCAGCCATCGAGAGCACAGCTCTTCTAACTAACCGTAGGGAGCGGGACCCCGAAAGCTTCAGGCTGAGGGGTCACTCAGAACAATTTAAACTAGTGCATGGAGGCAGGTCCAGAACCATCAGCAACACCCACGGGGACAGATTTCCTGACAAGCTCCCCCTGAAGCGGCAGCGACACCCTGAGACTTGGTTTACTTCTTGGTCAGAGTGTGCTTAATGGTCGCATCAACATCCATACGGTCTGAGTGAGTACGCTCTCCCCTGAATCTCCCTGCCTGGCCTGCACCACGCTCCCCTACACCTCCACCATCCAGAGTCCCATGGCCTACCCTACCCTACCCGTGGAGGGAACGTCATCTGGCTGCCCCACTCCATCTTCCCCGGGGTACTCTCATCGGCAGCGGTGGTACTCTTCTTACCGCGAACCACGGGTGGTGTCATGAACATTAATACCCTGTAAATAGCGCCCTTTTAATTTTGGGTGACCACAAACCTCCAGGTACGGAGACCCTCGAGCAATGGCAAAGCCGGACCCGAGCAGTTTGACTGCTGCAGGGGCGGTACATATACAGCTACTGCAATGATCTGCTTCTGACCTCTAGTTGGCCGGCAGTTGATCATAGCTGTATACATCGCTCCCATCTGCACAGTACCAGTGAATCAGTCATCTGATATACAGCGCTGACTGCATGGGCCCCTGCACAGGCAGCGTTCAGCAAGGGGGTCACGAGCCTGCACGCTGCAAGCAGCATCGGGGGCTGCATGCAGAGTAAAGGCAGTGAGACCCCTGCACTATTGGGTGTGTGGGAGGGTGCAGAGAAGGGGGGCGGGGACGCCACGCACTGTAGCTGCCCAGCAGGGCGGCTACATGATGTCTCCTGTGATGCCTGTCTACAAGGCAAGCATAAGCTCCTGCACTTGTCGTCGTGACTTCACAGGAAGTAGCAAAATCATGGCAGGAACGGTCACTTGACTACTACTACTGAGCCGGGGAAGAGGGGCTGACAGCAGGGCAGGTAAGTAGTTACTATCTACTTACCTGCCCCAATGTAGCCCATAAGTGTAATGACAAGAAAAAGGCAAAATAAGCCGTATAATCTCTTTTAATCCCTTTAAATTCCCGGCAAATTTTGTCCTTTTTGGGACATAAACCCAATGCTGCAAAGCAACAGTACTGACCACTAAGCTACCGTGCTGCCCAAATCACTTTTGACTGATTATGTCAGTGGGTAGAGATGGATTGGGCAGTTTGAATTGAAAAACATGATCCCTTTGTTCTTCCTGTAGGGTCTGAAACCATCTTACTATTCTCCTCATACTGAAGACATGCACGCTCAACCGAACTGAGAGTATATGTTAATGGAGGGATTGTGAGAGATATTAGTTGGCTAAACAAGCTTTTAGCTAACTGCCATATGATGTGTATGGCCAGCTTTAAAACCAGAATGGTAAATTAATCTGTAGGAGTGGTTTCCACCCTGGTGAATCCAACCCATGCACATATAATTACCAAATGCATAACTGGCTGAATAAGGTATCTCATGATGAAGCTGATCCCTCAGTGAACCCAGACCTGCAATGATCAGCTGATCTCTATAGCACATTTCATTTAAAATAATTTTGCTTTATGAGTCAAAATGTTTTAAGCATTAATCTATAGTAGTGATGAGCGAGCATGCTTGTCACTACTCGGTACTCGCACGAGTATCGCTGTACTCGGGCTGCTCGGCGGGGACCGAGTAATCTCGCGATACTCGTGCTGTACTCGTGGTCTTCATTTCTGCATGTTGGCGCTCTTTTGAGAGCCAGCCCTCATGCAGGGATTGGCTGTCAGACCAATGCAATGCCACAGCCCTGTTAGTTGTGGAATTGCAGTGATTGGCCGGCCTGCACAGCGTGACCGAGCCTTTATATCGGCCGGCGCGCTGTGCTCTGCTCACAACTATCCAGACAGTCAGTGCAGGGAGAAGGGCGCTGATTCAGGGAAAGCTTTGCGGCCCTTTAAAGTTAGTTCCGGAGCAGGGCTGCAAACAGTGTGACCAGAAGTCCTTCTCAGGACTATTCTAGTTGTATACAGGCAGGCAGGGTATAGCCAGGTCGGAGTACAGTAGCAGAGTCCTTCTCAGGACTATTGTTGCTATATACAGGCAGGGTATAGCCAGGTCGGAATACAGGCTAGTGACCAGAAGAGTCCTTGTCAGGACTATTGTAGCAGTATACAGGCAGGCAGGCAGGCAGGGTAGTGGTGACCGTATACCAGCCTTCATCATATCTGGGGCTGGTGTACACAGTGTAAAACAGTCCAGATAGTGTCAGACTTCTCAGTAATTGTCGCTCCTAAAAACCAGTTAGGTTCTTATTGCGTCCGTGCTTGCATTTAAAAACAGCACGTGTGTGGCAGTCAGTGGCAGCGTACAGGTGCGCGTTTTGCACAAACTATTATATAACGCACAAGTCTAGTGTATAATACACGTCAGTCAGCAGTGTCTGATAGTGTCAGACTTCTCAGTAATTGTCGCTCCTAAAAACCAGTTAGGTTCTTATTGCGTCCGTGCTTGCATTTAAAAACAGCACGTGTGTGGCAGTCGGTGGCAGGGTACAGGTGCGCGTTTTGCACAAACTATTATATAACGCACAAGTCTAGTGTATAATACACGTCAGTCAGCAGTGTCTGATAGTGTCAGACTTCTCAGTAATTGTCGCTCCTAAAAACCAGTTAGGTTCTTATTGCGTCCGTGCTTGCATTTAAAAACAGCACGTGTGTGGCAGTCGGTGGCAGCGTACAGGTGCGCGTTTTGCACAAACTATTATATAACGCACAAGTCTAGTGTATAATACACGTCAGTCAGCAGTGTCTGATAGTGTCAGACTTCTCAGTAATTGTCGCTCCTAAAAACCAGTTAGGTTCTTATTGCGTCCGTGCTTGCATTTAAAAACAGCACGTGTGTGGCAGTCGGTGGCAGGGTACAGGTGCGCGTTTTGCACAAACTATTATATAACGCACAAGTCTAGTGTATAATACACGTCAGTCAGCAGTGTCTGATAGTGTCAGACTTCTCAGTAATTGTCGCTCCTAAAAACCAGTTAGGTTCTTATTGCGTCCGTGCTTGCATTTAAAAACAGCACGTGTGTGGCAGTCGGTGGCAGGGTACAGGTGCGCGTTTTGCACAAACTATTATATAACGCACAAGTCTAGTGTATAATACACGTCAGTCAGCAGTGTCTGATAGTGTCAGACTTCTCAGTAATTGTCGCTCCTAAAAAACAGTTAGGTTCTTATTGCGTCCGTGCTTGCATTTAAAAACAGCACGTGTGTGGCAGTCGGTGGCAGCGTACAGGTGCGCGTTTTGCACAAACTATTATATAACGCACAAGTCTAGTGTATAATACACGTCAGTCAGCAGTGTCTGATAGTGTCAGACTTCTCAGTAATTGTCGCTCCTAAAAACCTGTTAGGTTCTTATTGCGTCCGTGCTTGCATTTAAAAACAGCACGTGTGTGGCAGTCGGTGGCAGGGTACAGGTGCGCGTTTTGCACAAACTATTATATAACGCACAAGTCTAGTGTATAATACACGTCAGTCAGCAGTGTCTGATAGTGTCAGACCTCTCAGTAATTGTCGCTCCTAAAAACCAGTTAGGTTCTTATTGCGTCCGTGCTTGCATTTAAAAACAGCACGTGTGTGGCAGTCGGTGGCAGGGTACAGGTGCGCGTTTTGCACAAACTATTATATAACGCACAAGTCTAGTGTATAATACACGTCAGTCAGCAGTGTCTGATAGTGTCAGACTTCTCAGTAATTGTCGCTCCTAAAAACCAGTTAGGTTCTTATTGCATCCGTGCTTGCATTTAAAAACAGCACGTGTGTGGCAGTCGGTGGCAGCGTACAGGTGCGCGTTTTGCACAAACTATTATATAACGCACAAGTCTAGTGTATAATACACGTCAGTCAGCAGTGTCTGATAGTGTCAGACTTCTCAGTAATTGTCGCTCCTAAAAACCAGTTAGGTTCTTATTGCGTCCGTGCTTGCATTTAAAAACAGCACGTGTGTGGCAGTCGGTGGCAGGGTACAGGTGCGCGTTTTGCACAAACTATTATATAACGCACAAGTCTAGTGTATAATACACGTCAGTCAGCAGTGTCTGATAGTGTCAGACTTCTCAGTAATTGTCGCTCCTAAAAACCAGTTAGGTTCTTATTGCGTCCGTGCTTGCATTTAAAAACAGCACGTGTGTGGCAGTCGGTGGCAGCGTACAGGTGCGCGTTTTGCACAAACTATTATATAACGCACAAGTCTAGTGTATAATACACGTCAGTCAGCAGTGTCTGATAGTGTCAGACTTCTCAGTAATTGTCGCTCCTAAAAACCAGTTAGGTTCTTATTGCGTCCGTGCTTGCATTTAAAAACAGCACGTGTGTGGCAGTCGGTGGCAGGGTACAGGTGCGCGTTTTGCACAAACTATTATATAACGCACAAGTCTAGTGTATAATACACGTCAGTCAGCAGTGTCTGATAGTGTCAGACTTCTCAGTAATTGTCGCTCCTAAAAACCAGTTAGGTTCTTATTGCGTCCGTGCTTGCATTTAAAAACAGCACGTGTGTGGCAGTCGGTGGCAGCGTACAGGTGCGCGTTTTGCACAAACTATTATATAACGCACAAGTCTAGTGTATAATACACGTCAGTCAGCAGTGTCTGATAGTGTCAGACTTCTCAGTAATTGTCGCTCCTAAAAACCAGTTAGGTTCTTATTGCGTCCGTGCTTGCATTTAAAAACAGCACGTGTGTGGCAGTCGGTGGCAGGGTACAGGTGCGCGTTTTGCACAAACTATTATATAACGCACAAGTCTAGTGTATAATACACGTCAGTCAGCAGTGTCTGATAGTGTCAGACTTCTCAGTAATTGTCGCTCCTAAAAACCAGTTAGGTTCTTATTGCGTCCGTGCTTGCATTTAAAAACAGCACGTGTGTGGCAGTCGGTGGCAGCGTACAGGTGCGCGTTTTGCACAAACTATTATATAACGCACAAGTCTAGTGTATAATACACGTCAGTCAGCAGTGTCTGATAGTGTCAGACTTCTCAGTAATTGTCGCTCCTAAAAACCAGTTAGGTTCTTATTGCGTCCGTGCTTGCATTTAAAAACAGCACGTGTGTGGCAGTCGGTGGCAGGGTACAGGTGCGCGTTTTGCACAAACTATTATATAACGCACAAGTCTAGTGTATAATACACGTCAGTCAGCAGTGTCTGATAGTGTCAGACTTCTCAGTAATTGTCGCTCCTAAAAACCAGTTAGGTTCTTATTGCGTCCGTGCTTGCATTTAAAAACAGCACGTGTGTGGCAGTCGGTGGCAGCGTACAGGTGCGCGTTTTGCACAAACTATTATATAACGCACAAGTCTAGTGTATAATACACGTCAGTCAGCAGTGTCTGATAGTGTCAGACTTCTCAGTAATTGTCGCTCCTAAAAACCAGTTAGGTTCTTATTGCGTCCGTGCTTGCATTTAAAAACAGCACGTGTGTGGCAGTCGGTGGCAGGGTACAGGTGCGCGTTTTGCACAAACTATTATATAACGCACAAGTCTAGTGTATAATACACGTCAGTCAGCAGTGTCTGATAGTGTCAGACTTCTCAGTAATTGTCGCTCCTAAAAACCAGTTAGGTTCTTATTGCGTCCGTGCTTGCATTTAAAAACAGCACGTGTGTGGCAGTCGGTGGCAGCGTACAGGTGCGCGTTTTGCACAAACTATTATATAACGCACAAGTCTAGTGTATAATACACGTCAGTCAGCAGTGTCTGATAGTGTCAGACTTCTCAGTAATTGTCGCTCCTAAAAACCAGTTAGGTTCTTATTGCGTCCGTGCTTGCATTTAAAAACAGCACGTGTGTGGCAGTCGGTGGCAGGGTACAGGTGCGCGTTTTGCACAAACTATTATATAACGCACAAGTCTAGTGTATAATACACGTCAGTCAGCAGTGTCTGATAGTGTCAGACTTCTCAGTAATTGTCGCTCCTAAAAACCAGTTAGGTTCTTATTGCGTCCGTGCTTGCATTTAAAAACAGCACGTGTGTGGCAGTCGGTGGCAGCGTACAGGTGCGCGTTTTGCACAAACTATTATATAACGCACAAGTCTAGTGTATAATACACGTCAGTCAGCAGTGTCTGATAGTGTCAGACTTCTCAGTAATTGTCGCTCCTAAAAACCAGTTAGGTTCTTATTGCGTCCGTGCTTGCATTTAAAAACAGCACGTGTGTGGCAGTCGGTGGCAGAGTACAGGTGCGCGTTTTGCACAAACTATTATATAACGCACAAGTCTAGTGTATAATACACGTCAGTCAGCAGTGTCTGATAGTGTCAGACTTCTCAGTAATTGTCGCTCCTAAAAACCAGTTAGGTTCTTATTGCGTCCGTGCTTGCATTTAAAAACAGCACGTGTGTGGCAGTCGGTGGCAGGGTACAGGTGCGCGTTTTGCACAAACTATTATATAACGCACAAGTCTAGTGTATAATACACGTCAGTCAGCAGTGTCTGATAGTGTCAGACTTCTCAGTAATTGTCGCTCCTAAAAACCAGTTAGGTTCTTATTGCGTCCGTGCTTGCATTTAAAAACAGCACGTGTGTGGCAGTCGGTGGCAGGGTACAGGTGCGCGTTTTGCACAAACTATTATATAACGCACAAGTCTAGTGTATAATACACGTCAGTCAGCAGTGTCTGATAGTGTCAGACTTCTCAGTAATTGTCGCTCCTAAAAACCAGTTAGGTTCTTATTGCGTCCGTGCTTGCATTTAAAAACAGCACGTGTGTGGCAGTCGGTGGCAGCGTCAGGCTCCATATTGTCCCTGGATAGAGACGTGCATGATGGCCTGTAAACATGAAGTGCCCATTGTAAGTAAGTGGGTCTATTGTAGTATAGCCCTTAGGCAGGGCAGCCAAAAATTGGGAGGCTCCACGTTGTCCCTGGATAGAGACGTGCATGAGGGCCTGTAAACCTGAAGTGCCCATTGGAAGGAAGTGGGTCTATTGTAGTATAGCCCTTAGGCAGGGCAGCCAAAAATTGGGAGGCTCCACGTTGTCCCTGGGTAGAGACGTGCATGAGGGCCTCAAAACATTGTTCCCATTGCAAAGGAGCGGGTCTCCTGTCGTTGTAATGTCCATTCTGCAAAGAATGGGCGAAAAAATTTACCACTGGGGGTATACCTGAAACAAAGGCCTAAGTATTGCAATTTTTAACGGTCATCATCATGGTGGCGCATGAGGAGAAGGAGGAGCAGTCCAGCGATTATCCAAAGTCCAGAAGTGTGTACCCATGGGTGAGTGGAGGTACATGGCAAACTTTAAATTCCGCTCTCATTTGCTGGTGGTGTGGTGAAGTCTGGCCCAATCCAACCCTTGTTCATCTTGATCAGAGTCAGCCTGTCAGCATTTTCAGTTGACAGGCGGGTGCGTTTATCTGTAATGATTCCACCTGCGGCACTAAAAACACGCTCTGACAAAACGCTAGCAGCAGGGCAGGCCAGGCCTTCCAAGGCGTAGAGAGCCAATTCATGCCACGTGTCCAGCTTGGATACCCAATAATTGTAAGGCACAGAGGAATGTCGGAGTACAGTTGTTCGATCTGCAAGGTACTCCTTCAGCATCTGGGCAAACTTAGGATTTCTTGTGGCACTACCCCGCACCTCAGGGGCTGTGGTACGTGAGGGGCTGAGAAAACTGTCCCACATCTTAAAGACTGTTCCCCTACCTCTGGCGGATTGGACTTGTGCCTCTCTCGGCTGTACGCCTCGGTTGTCCACTGATTCATGACCTATGCCGCTAGCGTTTTGTGAGGGGAATGCTTTGCCTACTTCCGTGACTATGGCCTTCTGGAACTGCTGCATTTTGCCTGACCTCTCCGCCTCGGGAATAAGAGACATAAAGTTCTCCTTTTAGCGTGGGTCTAACAGTGTTACCAACCAGTAATGATTGTCGGCCAAGATGTTCTTAACGCGAGGGTCACGAGACAGGCAGCTTACCATAAAGTCAGCCATGTGTGCCAGACTCTTAACAGCCATCACTTCAGTATCCTGACCAACACGATGACTGAACATGCTGTCCTCCTCCTCCTCCTCCTCATCATCTACCCTGTCCTCTGGCCAGCCACGCTGAACCGAGGATATGACTGCATGTCATATCCTCAATTTGGCCAGAGAGTTGCTCCATGTCTTCATCCTCCTCCTCGTCATAGTCCTCCACTGCACGTTGTGATGAGACGAGGCTGGGCTGTGTGTTATCATCACCCACACCCACTACTGTTTCTTGCTCAAACTCATCGCGCTCCGCCTGCAATGCATCATGGTTGTTTTTTGAGCAGAGACCATTTTAGAAGGCAGAGAAGCGGTATGGTGACGCTAATAATGTCGTCATCGCCGCTCACCATCTTGGTGGAGTCCTCAAAGTTTTGGCGGATGGTGCATAGGTCGGACATCCATCTCCACTGCTCAGGTGTTATGTGTGGAGTTTGACCCATTTCCCGACGGCTTAGGTGATGCAGGTACTCAACAACTGCCCTCTTCTGCTCACATATCCTGACCAACTTGTGCAGAGTTGAATTCCAACGCGTGGGGACATCACACACCAGTCTGTGTGCCGGAAGATGCAAACGGCGTCTTAAGCCGGCAAGGCCGGCTGAAGCAGTAGGTGACTTTCGAAAATGTGCAGACAGGCGGCGAACTTTTACCAGCAGATCAGACAGCTCTGAGTATGACTTTAGAAACCGCTGAACCACGAGGTTGAGCACATGGGCCACGCATGGAACATGTGTCAGCTGGCCTCGCCTCAAAGCCGCCACCAGGTTCCGGCCATTGTCACACACGACCTTTCCTGGCTTTAGGTTCAGAGTTGTGAGCCAGTGATCTGCCTGCTGTTTCAGAGCTGTCCACACCTCTTCTGCATTGTGGGGTTTGTCACCTATGCAGATTAGCTTCAGCACTGCCTGTTGCCGCTTCGCCGAGGCAGTGCTGCAGTGCTTCTGTGTCGCCCTGGACAAGCCAGGGGCCACAGAGCACAACACTTAAACACCCCACACTCCCTGCAGGCATATCATAGTCAAAACACAAAATCCTTGTTGCCTTCCCCAGGGGCTGTTGTCCACACCAGGGTGTGGAGCCAGGCGGTTGGTCTCCACCCACCGAGGAGGAGGGAAAACACAGGCAGTGAGAGTTAAGCTAAGGAAGTGGAAGGAGGAAAGTAGTAGAGAGGAGAAAAGTGACAGCAAAGAGCCTGAAGTTGGTCCGGGTGTGTGGCCTGGACAGGACAGCAAGGTTGGCAGGATGTGGTGACCGTCTGCAGTGGAGGCCGATTGGAGTCTGCCGTAAGGACCGTGGACGGGTGGTGACCCGGCCATACCGGACCGGTATACAAAGAGAAGCCAGCACCATTGGCAGAGGACTTTCGGATCCTGGCAAGGCTTGGTGTCGCCGTGAATTTGCCAAATCCGTTAGTGAAGGGGACCTCAGGGTTTCCAAACAGCCAAGTCCAGATAGAAGGCAACCGTACAACCGTGAAGGGGAGACACAGCCACCGCCAAGGGTAACCGTCTCCCAGTGCCATCGCCTGTGGGCAAAAGGGGCTCCTCCGGCCCATATCCAAGTCAGGGAGCGGGTTACCGTTGGGAAACCATCACTACCAACACTTAACTTAGGTGCAGGGAGAGACAGTCATCACTAACCTGCAGGGAGGAACAACCGCAGCCGTCCGAGTGACCCGTCCATCCAGCCACTTGTTTTACCGTGAACTGTGTCATCATCATTGGGCTGAGTGAGTACCTCCGTGCCGTGCGGCACAGCGCTGCCCCTGGGACCCTGCACTTCATCAGGCCCCGCAACCCGCCTGTCATCCATCTCTACCCCATCACCAGGCCCCGGGACAACCAACCCCCCTACCCACGGAGGGGAGAAATAACAACAAAGCTGCTCCCTGTCACAGGCTCCCGGGATCTCCGTCCAGAGCAGCGGTGGTGTCCACACAATCACCACAACCGTGGGTGGCGTCACGGACAATATCCCCAAAACCCAAACCACCCCTTTTCACTCACGGGCGAGTAGCGCCGCTCGAGTCCCCGGGATCCGGCCATCGCTCGAGCCAACGAGCAGCAGCAGCCGTAGAGCTGCGTCAGCCGGACCCGAGCAGTGGGAGAGCGCACCGTCCCCTCCTCCGCCCGCGACACTTCCAGCTTGGGACTGGTGTGGAGGGTAAAGTGGATCAGGATGCGCAGGAGGAGGAGGAGGCTGAGGAGCATGACATTCCGGAGCTGTAGAGTGTGTGTGAAACCCTGACTGAGGTAGGGCCTGCAAAACTTGGTGTGTGAAGGACGTGTTCCGTCCCTCGCTCAGACTGGGTCCCAGCTTGCACAATATTAACCCAGTGTGACGTCAACGAGATGTAGCGGCCTTGCCCACATGCACTTGTCCACGTGTCTGTGGTTAGGTGGACTTTGGCTGAAACAGCGTTGTTCAGGGCACGTGTGATGTTTTGTGACACGTGGTTAGTTATGCAATGCGGGGACGGCACACCGGGAGAAATAGTGGCGGCTGTGGACCGAGTAACGTGGGACAGCTGCCACCATCAGGTCGCGGAATGCTTCTGTCTCAACCAGCCTAAAAGGCAACATTTCCAGCGCAAGCAGTCGCGAAATGTTAGCATTTAGAACTGTGGCATGTGGGGTGTTGGCAGTGTATTTGCGCCTGCGTTCAAAGGTTTGCTGAATGGATAACTGAATGTTGCGCTGGGACAAGGACGTGCTTGATGATGGTGTTCTTTCTGCGTAGGCAACTGCAGGTGCAGGAGTGGAGGAGGCTTGTTCGCAGGCAGCATGGACAGGGGATTGGCTCGCATGCACAACCAGCGAAGACGTAGCAGTGACATCAGCAAGCACTGCTCCTCGACTCTGTTGTACTTCCCACAAAGTCGGGTGCTTGGCTGACATGTGCCTGATCATGCTGGTGGTGGTCAGGCTGCTAGTTTTGGTACCCCTGCTGATGCTGGCATGGCAGGTGTTGCAAATGGCCTTTTTAGAATCATCTGGAGCCAACTTAAAAAACTGCCAGTGTCAGAGTTCCGGGTTTTCCAGTTTTCTTTTGAAAGAGCTTGCCCTTTGTTAACATGGAGTTTTCTGTTCTGTTGCCCTACTTCCTGTCCATCTGTTTAAAAGCCGCCCCTAAAGCTTAGTCCAGTGCCTGAGTATACTGCTTCCTGTGTGCTCCTGCCCTGCTGCTTTTGGTTCCTGATTGTTATTTGGATCCTCTTGGAAAACAACCGACACCGACTCTGGACTTCATCTGGTATCATCTAGCTGTGCCTGGACTCCGTTTGCCGTCTTTGGTCGGCACTTCTGCCCGGTTCCTTCCGTTTAATACCACTCTGGACTCACATCACGTACGGACATTTTTCGACTTACCTATTGCCCTTTTGTGTCCCGGCTGCTGCGCATTTAGGGCTTCTGGGGTGATTGCCAGACAGTCCCTGTATAGGGGTTCGCTCTTGGTGGTCTCCCTGGGGGAGTCCGGTGCGCGGTCCCGGGAATTCCCTTTCGCTCAGTCCCTGGAAGGTATTTCCTGTATTTATGTTCTACTGTGTTTTTGTTCCGTTTATGTACATATTTGCTGGTTGCATATTATAAATGTCTTGCACCAAGAACTCGTCTCTGGTTGTCATTGCCCTAACGCAATCGAAATCCTCAATACATACAATAGTATTACAGCCAGACTCGGGAAGACCTAACATTTGTACAGGCACCTTGTGTCGTGTTGTTCCGGGGAACAGTTGCCTGACGTCTGCCTGGGGCCACCACTCTGCTTCTTACTGCCTGTTGTGATGCTACGCCTCCCTCCCCCTGTGCACTGCTGTCCTCGCTCTGCATATCCTCCTGCCAGGTTGGGTCAGTTACTGGATCATCCACCACGTCGTCTTCCTCTTCCGCACCCTGCTCCTCCTCCTGACTTCCTGACAATTGTGTCTCATCATCGTCCACCCCTTGTTGAGACACGTTGCCAACTTCGTGAGAACGTGGCTGCTCAAATATTTGGGCATCTGTACATACAATCTCGTCATGGCCCACTTCAACAGGAGCTGGCGAGAGGCCAGAATTTGTGAATGGAAACGTGAACGAACAGCTCTTCCGAGTGTCCAAGTGTGGGATCAGTAATGTCCGTGGACGTGTACTCGGCCTGGTGGTAGGAAGGAGGATCAGGTTCTGAAATGTGCGGTGCAGTATCACGGCTACTGACACTTGACCGTGTGGAAGACAGAGTGTTTGTGGTGGTGCCAATCTGACTGGAAGCATTATCCGCTATCCAACTAACAACCTGTTGACACTGGTCTTGGTTCAAGAGCGGTGTACTGCTGCGGTCCCCAAGAATTTGGGACAGGACGTGCGAGCGACTAGATGTGGCCCTTTGTTGTGGCGAAATTAGAGCTTGCACACAACCTCGGTCTCTGCCTGCACCACCATCACGTCCACTTCCTTGTTCGTTGACAACGCCCTTGCGCATTTTGCAATGCTGTGCTGATGTGTATTCACTAGACTTGTGCGTTATATCCAAGTTTTTGCAAAACTCACACAAATGCAGCGGAAAGCTGCCACCAACAGGCACACACGTGCGGTTTTTAAATGCAAGCACGGAGGCACTAAGAACCTAACAGGTCTCTATCCAGGGACAACGTGGAGCCTCCCAATTTTTGGCTGCCCTGCCTAAGGGCTATACTACAATAGACCCACTTCCTTACAATGGGCACTTCAGGTTTACAGGCCCTCATGCACGTCTCTATCCAGGGACAACGTGGAGCCTCCCAATTTTTGGCTGCCCTGCCTAAGGGCTATACTATAATACACCCACTTCCTTACAATGGGCACTTCAGGTTTACAGGCCCTCATGCACGTCTCTATCCAGGGACAACGTGGAGCCTCCCAATTTTTGGCTGCCCTGCCTAAGGGCTATACTACAATAGACCCACTTCCTTACAATGGGCACTTCAGGTTTACAGGCCCTCATGCACGTCTCTATCCAGGGACAACGTGGAGCCTCCCAATTTTTGGCTGCCCTGCCTAAGGGCTATACTACAATAGACCCACTTCCTTACAATGGGCACTTCAGGTTTACAGGCCATCATGCACGTCTCTATCCAGGGACAATGTGGAGCCTCCCAATTTTTGGCTGCCCTGCCTAAGGGCTATAATATAATACACCCACTTCCTTACAATGGGCACTTCAGGTTTACAGGCCCTCATGCACGTCTCTATCCAGGGACAACGTGGAGCCTCCCAATTTTTGGCTGCCCTGGCAAAGGAAAATACTACAAAGACTCACTTCCTCAAAATGGGCACATTAGACTCAAGAGGCCTTCATGTACGTCTCTTCTCAGGGACATCGGAGTGCCACACAATGTTTTCACGTAAAATCTTTCATGTATTAATCTCAAAAAGTAACATACACCAGCTCTATCTCACTATAGGGTATGTGCCCTTAACATTTCTGCCATGAAAAATCATTTTGGGGTCATTTTGGAAGGTTTTCTGGTGAGTCCGTAAAAATGGCGTGAAACGCGGACAAAATTGTTCACAGCTGTGACTTTTGAGTGATAAATGCTTCAAGGGGTCTTCCCCATGCTGTTGCCATGTCATTTGAGCACTCTTCTGAGACTTTTGTGACATTTTTAGGGTTTCTCCATGCTGCCGGGGGGTCATTTCACAAAAATACTCGGGTCTCCCATAGGATAACATTGGGCTCATTGCTCGGGCCGAGTACACGAGTATCTTGGGAGGCTCGGCCCGAGCTTCGAGCACCCGAGCTTTTTAGTACTCGCTCATCACTAATCTATAGCTTTCACAAATTTGAAGATTTTGGTAAGCTTTTGGTTGCACAATGACATTTCACACAGTAAAAATAGTACAGGGTATACTGTATATTGAGCATTGTATTGCTCCATAAATTTAGTCTCAGTAGTTACCATTAAAGGGGTTGTCTGGTGTTACGATGAAAGCCTGCTGTCATTCTATGCCACTGCAGACTTCTGGATCCTTACAGCATGTACACCGCACACTGTCAGGATTCTTCAGTGTTGAGTCAAAACGTTGGTGGTCACGTGACCACAGGTATGCAATTTGCACACTTTCAACCAGATTGCAAATAATTGTACATAGCCTAGCTCTATGTCTGTAGTGGGTATGGTTGACTGCATCTATACTAATCCCATACGTGGTCACATGACATGGTCATGTGGCCACCAACGTTTCGACTCAACACTGAAGAATTCTGACAATGTGCGATGCACATGCTGTAAGGATTCAGAAGTCTGCAGTGGCATAGAATGACTGGCAGGCTTTCATCATAACACCAGTCACATGACTGCCTGCACTCACCAGCAACATTTACAGTTAGGTCCAGAAATATTTGGACAGTGACACAATTTTCGCGAGTTGGGCTCTGCATGCCACCACATTGGATTTGAAATGAAACCTCTACAACAGAATTCAAGTGCAGATTGTAACGTTTAATTTGAAGGTTTGAACAAAAATATCTGATAGAAATTGTAGGAATTGTACACATTTCTTTACAAACACTCCACATTTTAGGAGGTCAAAAGTAATTGGACAAATAAACCAAACCCAAACAAAATATTTTTATTTTCAATATTTTGTTGCTAATCCTTTGGAGGCAATCACTGCCTTAAGTCTGGAACCCATGGACATCACCAAACGCTGGGTTTCCTCCTTCTTAATGCTTTGCCAGGCCTTTACAGCCGCAGCCTTCAGGTCTTGCTTGTTTGTGAGTCTTTCCGTCTTAAGTCTGGATTTGAGCAAGTGAAATGCATGCTCAATTGGGTTAAGATCTGGTGATTGACTTGGCCATTGCAGAATGTTCCACTTTTTTGCACTCATGAACTCCTGGGTAGCTTTGGCTGTATGCTTGGGGTCATTGTCCATCTGTACAAGCGCCGTCCGATCAACTTTGCGGCATTTGGCTGAATCTGGGCTGAAAGTATATCCCTGTACACTTCAGAATTCATCCGGCTACTCTTGTCTGCTGTTATGTCATCAATAAACACAAGTGACCCAGTGCCATTGAAAGCCATGCATGCCCATGCCATCACGTTGCCTCCACCATGTTTTACAGAGGATCTGGTGTGCCTTGGATCATGTGCCGTTCCCTTTCTTCTCCAAACTTTTTTCTTCCCATCATTCTGGTACAGGTTGATCTTTGTCTCATCTGTCCATAGAATACTTTTCCAGAACTGAGCTGGCTTCATGAGGTGTTTTTCAGCAAATTTAACTCTGGCCTGTCTATTTTTGGAATTGATGAATGGTTTGCATCTAGATGTGAACCCTTTGTATTTACTTTCATGGAGTCTTCTCTTTACTGTTGACTTAGAGACAGATACACCTACTTCACTGAGAGTGTTCTGGGCTTCAGTTGATGTTGTGAACGGGTTCTTCTTCACCAAAGAAAGTATGCGGCGATCATCCACCACTGTTGTCATCCGTGGACGCCCAGGCCTTTTTGAGTTCCCAAGCTCACCAGTCAATTCCTTTTTTCTCAGAATGTACCCGACTGTTGATTTTGCTACTCCAAGCATGTCTGCTATCTCTCTGATGGATTTTTTCTTTTTTTTCAGCCTCAGGATGTTCTGCTTCACCTCAATTGAGAGTTCCTTAGACCGCATGTTGTCTGGTCACAGCAACAGCCTCCAAATGCAAAACCACACACCTGTAAACGGGTTGATTACAGACCTTTTAACTACTTCATTGATTACAGGTTAACGAGGGAGACGCCTTCAGAGTTAATTGCAGCCCTTAGAGTCCCTTGTCCAATTACTTTTGGTCCCTTGAAAAAGAGGAGGCTATGCATTATAGAGCTATGATTCCTAAACCCTTTCTCCGATTTGGATGTGAAAACTCTCATATTGCAGCTGGGAGTGTGCACTTTCAGCCCATATTATATATATATATATATATATATATATATATATATATATATATATATATAATTGTATTTCTGAACATGTTTTTGTAAACAGCTAAAATAACAAAACTTGTGTCACTGTCCAAATATTTCTGGCCCTGACTGTAGTTGTGTTCAAAATGCTGCATTGTACAGTACTAGCACAGTGGATGGGAGTTCTAGAAATCCCATACCCACTATACATGGAGGCCCGCAGCGTAAACTGACCTGCGGTGCAGCTCTCCGAGCAGCAAGCATGTCATTTCTTTGCTGTGGAGGCGCAAGTGTTCTCCATAAGGACAACAGAGCAAAAGACCGCAGCGCCCCAAACCCTGATCATGGGCATGGGCATCTGTGGTCTCCTGCGGAGGAGACTCATGGCCCTGCAGGTCAGGACCCTCTATGTCCAGGATGCAATGAGTCCTGATCATGGGCATGTACCCTAAGGGTGTTTGTATAGAAATGTATAAGAAATAATTAGGTTTACTATTTATCAATGTTTTTGTAAAAATACTTTTAGTTGATAAAAAGATATTCAGTATATGAATCATTTAAGGAATTAGTGCCTGTTTTTTTATAGATCTCTATGGAGCCAGCTATATTATGGACATTGTAGGATTAAACTAGTATATACTGTATTGCAACCTATAGAAGACTCTGGAATCACAGATTTTGATATTCAAAAAGTAGAAATGTATTAATACAAAAGTGCTCGTGCAAAGATTACATTAAATTTCATTATACATAGGATGATAAATTTGGGATATAGGGAGGGATGTAAAGCCTCACTATAGGGAATGGTGCAATGCTGGTGGCATCTGCAATACCTCGACCATTCAATTATAACCTGAGTTGATAATACATGTATGTACAGGCATACCTTAAAGGCACAGGGACTGCTAGATTTAGGGCATAGTATACATATATATTAGTCTTTAATAGGGTGCTACTATAACTTGTATATCACACAGAGGTGCCCCTAGTAGCCACAAGGACTAGGAGGACAGCACATACTGCATGCACATAGTATCCAATAATCAATATGGTGTTAAATATACCTAAGTTGATATCCCCTATTTACAACATTGCCCCATTAGCAAGTCAATTTACCTGTAGCCATTAGTGAGCAGTATAGGTCCTATGCAGCGCCTCAGATTGCACCTGCCCCAACCTCGACGCGCGTTTCACCGCACTGCCGGTTTCATCAGGAGGTATGTCTGATCATGGGCATGTACCCTAAGGGTGTTTGTATAGAAATGTATAAGAAATAATTAGGTTTAATATTTATCAATGTTTTTGTAAAAATACTTTTAGTTGATAAAAAGATATTCAGTATATGAATCATTTAAGGAATTAGTGCCTGTTTTTTTTATAGATCTCTATGGAGACAGCTATATTATGGACATTGTAGGATTAAACTAGTATATACTGTATAATCAGCTCTCTTTACCATATCTTTGTCAGAGAACCTCAGCATATAGCTGTATAGCCATATCTACAGTATAAATAAACAGAAACTCGAGAAACAGGAGCTGTAAAGTGACAAGCACAAACATTAGTGCTCTATGGTTACATGCTACATATTCACCAGTATTACTGTTAGAGAAGCTTACAAACATTACAGCAACAGACATATTGGTAAGTAGAAAAGCTAGTGACAGGGTGCAATTTGGATTTGCTTGTTTGTCATATCACTTATAGTTAAAACCTGACCAACAAACCACGTGTTTGAGAAGACTATCCCTTTATTAAGACAACATTGGCTGGTATGGATAGTATATGATAAAAATTATCTTCTATGTTCTAGGAGACCATTTTTTTATGCAATTTGGAGGTGTTTCATTTATAGTATATACCATACATCATTACATTTTTTTTAGTCAGGCACATAAGTGGAATTAGGCTCAGAATGGCCCACAAGGGGACAGATAAATCCCCCTGGTAGTCCCCTGTGCAGGCCCATTATGTGCAGTGGTTGACACAACACACTTGATTGCTTATGTATAGACATCTTATTCATTTAAGAAAGTACCCAGTGAATGATGGTAATGTAATATATTCAGCTGAACACTTGGCACCAAAAGTCATTGTTGCTGGTGGGCCTTGACGCCACAGTCCGACAC
Source organism: Anomaloglossus baeobatrachus (assembly GCF_048569485.1). Classification (NCBI taxonomy): domain Eukaryota; kingdom Metazoa; phylum Chordata; class Amphibia; order Anura; family Aromobatidae; genus Anomaloglossus; species Anomaloglossus baeobatrachus. Next base: position 498,376,590 of record NC_134354.1, read on the forward strand.
GGAGTGGAGTGACCAATGTCTTTAATTCATTCTGAAGTGGAAGTTTAATTATTTATTTGCTATTTTATACTAAACTCTCAAGGTGTTATTTAAGGTTACTAGCAAAAAGACTGTTTATGTTGGATGTAATTATACTATGTGTTGATGTTTTAGAAGATAATATTGGTGTATATACAGCATAATATAACTAGATAACATCAGTATATGTAACATCAATTAGCTTGTGTTTTCTTAAGTAAGTGATCAACGTTCTAGTTCAGTATAACCATACTTATACTTTATTTTTATTAGACATATTCTTTCCGTATTCTAAAATGTTGTGTCTATGTCCATTCTATAGATAACGTTATACTAATTAAAATATAAATTCCTTTGGTTCAAGGCTGCAGAATCGAATGGATCTCGGAAAATCTCTGTATCACTCCTGAAATCGATACTCATGGATCGAGAGTTTAAAATAAATGACCTCAACAAAGAAATAAGGAAAGTGCAAAGTGAGAATCTGCACTTGCTGGAAGAAATGAAATATCTTATTTCTGACAATGATAGACTTAAACGAGAAGTAGAGGTATACAATTCTAATCTTGACATATTTGTATGTTTTCAACACGCTTTTGAAGGAGAATCTTCTAAAGAGCTCTCAATGCTGATTCTTATGAGAGTGTAACTCAGGGACATAAATAAAGCAAGATATTTGCAAATTAATTTACACTAAGGAGTGGGAATTTGTTAAGGGTTCATTTATACTGGACAATTATTGTATTCCTAGGAATACTTGTTTCTCAATTATCAGCCAGTGTAAACAGCCTACCAATTACTTAACAAATGAGCAAGCGCTAGTTCGGTGGGAGAAATTATTTCTAAGCTTATTTTTAAGTCTGCTTAAAAATCCTCAATCCCAATGTGCTGTCGAGAGCATTGACATTATAGTGATTTATATATGATCTTCTTGTGCACATTGGAAGTATTGTCAGCCTCTCAAAATGGGTTATTAAATCACTGCCGAAAAGCAAACATTCAGCCAATCAACGACCGTTTAACGGCTGCCATCGACTATTCTAAACCCACCATAAGACAGGCGGTTCATACACCAGACTTCCACTGGATAGTGCTACATTAAGATTTGACACATTTTTTAAGGGGCATATGCACAACTTCAACAGTCTGTGTACCACAAATGTAAATTCACATCTGCTATGAGAAGACAAAATTTTGAGCTGTAAATGGGCGTAGCCACAAATGCTCTCGTAGGATGGCCACAGTTCCACACAGGAGTTCCAGACATACATTTCTCAAAGCGTCAGGTAAAGATGCTCAGGGCCAAGTAAAGCTCTTACCCCAAATTAAGTACCAGGCAGTCACTGATGCCCCACATGACCACAATACCTCCCATTGAGTTTCAGTTCTAAATGCCCTTTGTGTATCCGTAAAAGCATTATCTGAAGGTCAACAATTGAGTTTATAAAGGCTGTTTCTGTTTCTGATGCCATATGTACCCACAGGTCCTAATTAAGAATACATTTTAATAATTGCAAAAAAACCTGTATGAAATGACAACTTTAATTAGACATATAACACCTTCTATGTTTTTTTAGGCTATGACATTTGACAAAGAAAGAAAGGAAAAAGATTTATTACTATCATTTGATCCATGCTCCCCCTTGGTTCTTCAGAAGGAAATTTGTAAGTAACTACAGTAGATTGTGAAAATACTATGCTACAATAATGGAGAATGTGACGTAAATTTATTATGTATTCATGATAGTTCCCGTATCTGCCTTGGTAGATTTAAAACATCACTCCAGCGGGTTTTCTTTTACTGCACCACTGGAGTGGTGGTTAAAATTTAAGTACCCTGCCCTGGATATTATACTCACCTGCCGCCATCTTCTTCTTAGTCCAGCTACTCTTTGGTGAGTCTGCTGTTATTTGTGAACTTCTGGCAGCTGCAGTGTATCATGGAGTGAGGCGGAGGTCACAACTCATTGCAAGTCTATGAGAGCCTCGTTCTGGCTCTCTTAGACTTGCATTGGGAGCTTGTGATGTAACTTTTGAAGTCCAGCCAGTCAGAAAATGCGAGCACAAGGTGGTAATGGGGGAGCGGTGTTGGTAAAATGTGAAGTTGTGGAAGGTGAGTATAATACAGAGGGGTGGGGTTAGGTGGGTGGGGGGGTGGGGGTTAGATTTAAAGTGCCACTCCAGCACTGAAAACCCCTCCCACTGGATTAGTGCTTTAAAAAGTACCTAGAAAGAGAACTAAAGGGGGTGTTACATGCAGCGATATCGCTGGTGAAAGCACCCGCCCCCGTCATTTGTGCGTCACGGGTAAATCGCTGCCCGTGGCACACTATATTGTTAGGAGTGGTCACACGGACTTACCAGCCTAGCGACGTCGCTGTGTACAGCAAACTGCCTCCTTTCTAAGGGGGCGGTTCGTGCGGCATCACAGCGGCGTCACTAAGCGGCCGCCAAAAAGAAGCGGAGGGGCTGTGATGAGCGGGACGTAACATCCCGCCCACCTCCTTCTTTCCGCATTGCCGCCGGCCGCAGGTAAGCTGCAGTTCGTCCTTCCCAAGGTGTCACACGTAGCGATGTGTGCTGCCTCGGGAACGACAAACAACCTGCGTGCTCAACAATCAACGATTTTTTGAAAAGGAACGACGTGTCAATGATGGACGGTAAGGTGAGTATTTTCCATGGTTAATGGTCGTTCCTTGCTGTCACATGCAACGATGTCGCTGATGATGCCAGATGTGCGTCACGGAATCCGTGACCCCGGCGATATATCGTTGTTGCGTGTAACGGGGCCTTTAGAATACGGGATTGTGCACCATTTATTTGAGTCAAACCATTAGTTTATATGTATACCAACCATGAAAAGGGGTAAAGGAGAATGTCTAGGATGCTTAGTGAATGTGTCAATATCATTATCCCCATGAGCAGAAATCTACCATTCAGTTTAAAGCTAACAGTGTAATTCATCCCGCTTACATATAATGTGAAATACCTGGGAATGGATTCAATATTCTCAACAATATAAACTACATCTCGCAGAACTAGTGTAACATTTTGTTTGTAAAACAATTTGCTGTTCCTAATAGTAAGTGAGCTGCGACAGAACAAAGTACATTTGTTCCTTAATAAAACCATAGATTGCTTTATTTTGCAATTAGTTCTGCTATTAGGAGGCCACGCGAGGTTAAATCTGAAAGGAACAATTTATCAGCCAGAACATTTGAGCTTTTCCAAATGATGTGTTATAGAGCACTAATATATTTTGAATGTACATCTGCATTCATCAAACTGTCACCAGCAATATAGAAATCTGTAAGTAACATAAGCGGAAGATAACTTGTTTTTGCATGCTTTAATAATTAAGCTCTATTTAAATGAACCCATCGCTATAATCTATTATATTATGGATGTAGATGAGTAAACTGTATTGCTGGGTGGTTCTTTGCTAACTATGTACTTTTTCATGTCATTCATTTACTTTACCATTTGTTTATTATGGTGCTGACAGACGTCATATAAAGTACACCACTTCTCAGCCTTTGTTATATAAGGTATCTTATACAAAGCATATGGCACATGCAGTTCATGTGAGTCACAAAGGGAACAGTGATGATGTCTGTAAAGCGCTGTGGAATTAATGGCGCTATGTTAAAAAAAAAGTTAAAAACAAGTAAAATAACACAAATACAATATGAAATTGTAACACTAGTTACTACACAGGCAAGTTGAAAGGCAGAATAATCAAACATTCCAGGGTCAGGTACCAGGAGAGCACGTAAAGATTAAGGGGATAAGCAGAGGTGTTGTCAGGTCATGGTCCGGAGTCAGAATACTTGGAGGGTAGTGGATCAGAGCAATGGGGCACGGCAAAAGGATGGAAGAACAAAGTCAATGGTCAGGGAGCAAATATCAATTCCCAAAGAACAGATACAAGAAGCCAACTAGCAGAACTGAGCATAAGGCTAAAGGGTTTTTTACACGCAGCGATATCACTAGCGATATCGCTGGTGAAAGCACCTGCCCCCGTCGTTTGTGCATCAAGGGCAAATCGCTGCCCGTGGCTCACAAAATCATTTGGAGCCACCACACATACTTACCTGCCTAGTGACGTCGCTATTGCCGGCAAACCGCCTCCTTTCTAAGGGCCAGGTATGTTTAGCGTCACAGCGGCGTCACTAAGCGGTCGCCCAATAGAAGCGGAGGGGCGGAGATGAGCAGGATGAAACATCCCGCCCACCTCCTTCCTTCCGCATTGCCGGCGGCCACAGGTAAGCTGCAGTTCGTCGTTCCCGAGGTGTCACACGTAGTGATGTGTGCTGTCTCGGGAACGACAAACAACCTGCGGGCACAACAATCAACCATTTTTTAAAAAGGAACGATGTGTCAACGATGGACGATAAGGTGAGTATTTTCTATCATTAACGTTCGTTCCTTGCTGTCACACGCAATGACGTCGCTAACGATGCCGGATGTGCGTCACGGAATCCGTGACCCCGGCGATATATCGTTAGATACGTCACTGCGTGTGACGGGGCCTTTAGACTGGCAGTGTTCTGGGACTGACTGCTCAGCTAAATAGCTGGGCAATAAAACCAAACAGGGCACACCTGGAAAACCCAGAACCTCCCAGTCTCAGATTTGGATGGCTAAGCTGTCACTGAAAACATCTACAGCTCAACATGCTTCTGTACAAGATTGGGCAACTGAGCTGTCAATCAGCACACCAACAGCTCAGCATAGCTGGAATCTATAGTGCAGCAAAAATAACCTATTGTGTCTAAGATGCACTGGAATTATGATACTGGCTCTCACACTGAGCCCGCATCTTTCCCTGCACGTGACAGCTGATTTAATTAGCCAACATGTGCCTCTAACAGCTGCAGGTATATCGGAGATCTGCCTGAGGCTCTTAACCAGTTAAATCTCACTGTCAATCTCTGTCAGCAGGATTTAACATGCGCCAGAAGGTAGGCGCGTTATTTCCTGCTCCCATCGGCATACCAATGGGTTGTCATGACAGCCGGAGTTCATTTGGTGACCTCTGTGTATGACATTGCGATCTTCCTGTGAATGCCAGCTGTGGGCCGGCGTTCATGAGAGACCATGATTTTTTCTATACAGCGCAGAACTGATGCACTACTTGTATTGCACAAGCGATCAGATGATCACAGCTTCAAGTCCCCTAAGGAGACTAGTAAATACAGTAAAAAGCAAACAAAATCTAAAAAAACCCCAAAACAATTCAAATCATTTCCCGTTTTGCCCCATTGAAAATAAAATACACATATTTGGTATCCCTGCGGTCAAAAATGTCTGATTAATCAAAATAGAAAATAAATTAATCCAATCAATAAACAGCATAATGAAAAAAAATTCAAAAAAACAATATTAGAAGCATTCATTCTGCTATATTGACAGAAAGATAAAAAAGTCATGCCTTCTTGGAAGAAGTGAAAGAAAAAAACAAAAAAACGGCTTGAATGGGTTTAAAAAACAATGTAATACTCAACTGACCATTCACCTCCTCAGCCCTTTCATTTATCACCGCCACCAGTGAGGTAGTGATTTTGAGGGGGGAAAAAATGCACCATGAGCTGCATCTTGTAAAACCAGCCTAGCTTATGTATTCCAGTTCTGGGTATTAGTAAGGACAGAGAAAAAAAAGACAGGCTGTGTGCACACGTTGCGTTGAGTTACTTGCAGTTGTAAACGCATCGTCTGGCAGAAATTGTCTTTGCCAAATTTGATTTTGACCACAAAAACGCTAAAAATACGCTTGCATTTTGACCGCGTTTTACATGCTTTTTCATTGCTTAAAGTCAGATGCGTTTTGAATACAAATACACTACTAAATAAAGTTTAAACATTCAAACACTATGAAAAAAAAGGAAAAAAATGATAACAAATATAATGATTAAAAACATACACAAAATAGCTAATTTTATGCAAATGATAACTGAGATCTTTTATTTATGTTTAAAATAACATTAATTTATTGATTTTCATTAATTTAATTGTCGGACTGTGTGTGTGTGTAAAGGGACATATCATGCCCTTAACATATAGTCAAAAACGCATGCGTTTATTTTGTCAAAAAAGCATGCTTTCTGCATCGAAAAAGCATGTAAAACGCTGGGATTTTGATTTATGATGCATTTTGAAACTTCACATTGACTCTAATGTCAGCAAAAACGCTGCCAAAATGGCAATTGACATGCTGCTTCTTTAAATGCAGAGATTTTGACAAATTTTCTGCATCTAAAACACAGCATTTTTAAAAGCATTGTGCGCACAAGAAATCCCTATTTCCCATAGACTTTTCCCTGAAAATCAAAATGCATGCATTTTTGCATTAAAACGCTGCAGTTGAAAACGCTGCGGAAACGCATGAAAAAATGCAACGTGCGCACACAGCCTTATTCTGTCAGAATGTAACAATGTGTGAAGAGCTGTGTGACAGTTTTTGTTAAATTACATTATTGCCTTTTTTCACTTTTTGGATCAGACAAGTCTTTTAAATTTTGCTTCAAGGTGAGTTGGATGCCAATAATTCCTGGGATTCCTTGGTCTACCTGAGTTAATGTACTTTATATACCATTAGACATTAGGGAAATAGGTTTATGAAGAAATCACACATACCTTCACATTGTACAACCCTTCCTGCCCTGTGCCATAACAGTAAGGGCTGTACTATTGTGCCATGGAGATTATAGGGGCTCAGGATCTGTATCTGTCCTAACTACAGGGTGGGCCATTTATATGGATACACCTAAATAAAATGGGAATGGTTGGCAATATCAACTTCCTGTTTGTGGCTCATTAGTATATGGGAGGGGGGAAACGTTTCAAGATGGTGGCCATTTTGAAGTCGGCCATTTTGGATCAGACTTTATTTTTTCCAGTGGGAAGAGGGGCATGTAACACATCAAACTTATTGAAAATTTTACAAGAAAAACAATGGTGTGCTTGGTTTTAACGTAACTGTTTTCTTTCATTAGTTATTAACAATTTTATGACCACTTATAAAATGTGTTGAAATTGCTGACCATTGTCTTCTCCCACTCTTGACCCAATGATGGCAACACTGCAGAAGAAATTCTAGCACAGGCTTTAAGTATCCGTTGTTTCAGATGTTGCACATCTTGTATCTTCACAGCACAGACAATTGCCTTCAGATGAACCCAGAGATAAAAGTCTAAGGGGGTCAGATCGGGAGAACTTGGTGGCCATTCAACTGGCTCACGATGACCAATCCACTTTCCAGGACACTGTTCATGTAGGAATGCTCAGACCTGACATCCATAATGTGATGGTGCACCACCACCAATAAACTGCTATATTTCAGTATGGTGGTATATTATTATATACTTTAACTGTAGAGAAAGACATGGACCACATATCCAAAAATCATACATTGATCTGTCATCACCAGGCGAAATTTACAAAGCTGAACATGAGGTTCTTAGTTTAATATCCTGATCAGACTGTATGAAACCTACTACAATGTTACAGTCTACATTTCAGTAGGTCCCTAATTCCCAACCTTAAAAATGTGGCGCCATGAGCCAAAGTGCCAGTGCACCAGCAGGGTAAGCGCACAGTGCCCTACAGCACCCATGCTGCAAAACAAAAGCCTCGACGGCTGCAAGCCACTCCACCCAATAGGCACACCGCCACAGCAGCTATGGCCACTACACAGCAACAACACAAGTGAAAGGACCTGAAAACTCATCTTCCACATGTTCTCAAACATGGTGGTATATTATAACTTAGTAATCAGATCACTGCATGGTTATGGAACAAATGCCAGTCAATTTACCATGCTATAGCAATTATGGCTTTTACCAGCAATTGACTGTTCCAGCTAATGACTGACTGCAACGGTCGCATTGCAGTGTTGGCTAGAGAAGCAAGGGATATATGAGAAAAAGAATAGAAGGAAGAATCTGACTAGCAGCTTTGCATATCCCTATTCTCCTATCGTCAACTGACAGATATTATAATATCTACTTATAAAGGGAGAGATTTATCAATCATGGGAGGGAGAATGGGTAAAAGTGTCAAAAAGATTAATCTCTGAGTCCAGTGTTTCACACTGATTTTATAGAATATTTACTATTACATAAAACAGTCCTTATAGAAAATAATAATGCTTAGGCTCATGGGTCCAGTCACTGCCCCAGGAAGACCTTTATATTATGATGTTATGTAATGTCGGATTCTTTTTATTTTCACGAAAATTCAGTTGGTCAGGCCATTACTGTACCCTGGCTCAGCATTAAACCTGCTTCTCGAAAGTAAGGTCAGGGATACTTTATAAAGCACTGCTTAGTAATGACCATACAAATTGTTAAAAAGTGTCAAAGCTAAAGCAAACATATCTTGTTACCATATGTCCACATTATTTTACAAAGAATGTATTACATTATGTGACTTTTTATATTTTCTCACAGCGAACCTTAAAAATCAGATTAATGACCTCCAAGAAGCTAATGAAAGTGCTATTTTGGAGCTAGGAAAAGCAGATGAAGAACTTTCCCAGCAAAGGAAGGACTTTGCAAAGCTGAAAGTAGAATATACACATAACCTTGAAGAGTCACAAGAAGAAATAAAGGTCCTTACACAGAAGGTACAGTAATATGCAGCATATATGCCAGTACTTTATATACAACACCAATTCCAAAAAAGTTGGGACGCGGTTTAAAATGTAGAGAAGACAGGAATGCAATTATTTTTAAATTTTTTACAGCCATATTGTATTCAAATCAGTTTTATGTTGAAAATGTTTACTATTATACATTGTGTAACATTTTTGCACAAATTTTAGATAAAAGGTGTGGTAAGGTTTCTCCTTGTAGAGAGGTCTGGCCTGCCAGTATGAGATCTTGCAATGCTTCTCTGGAATTAATAATGCAAATTGTCTCTTCAGAGAGGAACAGGACTTGAATGAAATGCAATACCTCAAAACACCACGTCTGCAAATTGCAATTCTGGTTTGGCTTTTATCCTAAAGGCCCCTTTACACACTGCAACATCGCTAGCGATATCGCTGTAACGTCACCGGTTTTGTGACCTCCCCAGCGACATTGCAGTGTGTGACACGCATCAGCGACCTGGCCCGCGCTGTGAGGTCGCTGATCGCTACAAATCTTTCAGGACCATTTTTTTGGTCCTTTTTTTCCCGCTGCGCAGCATGCATCGGTGTGTTTGACACAATTACAACAACATCGTTAGCGACTTAGAACCTAGCCCGTAGGCGTGCTAGCGTTCCCTTTCCCGCCCCCTTACCTCCGATTGGTGGTCGCTGTTGTTTCTTTTTCCTGAGGAAGGAGACGGAGATGTCTCTGAAACGCATAGAACTGTGAAAATAAAAAGGAAATCTTTTTAATCTACAGCATCTGTGGTTTTTAGCGCAGCGTTAAACCCGTTTCTTTTCTCTATATATATATATATTATTGATATAAAATTTGTACATTCCACAACAAAATGTGTGTCTTTGGAACATGCTCGTCTAGCCCGAATAAATTCCCCCAGTGGGAGGTTTTTAATGACATGGTGTGCATGACAACTACTCACATGTAACAAGGCCTTACTGAAGATGGGAATTCTGTATAGCTGGTGGTAATCTAGGAAGAAGAGATTTCAGCTGTAAGGAGAATATCCAGAAAGGGGGTGGACTTAGTTTCTGATATAAAATGTAAATTCATATCATTGTTATTTATAATTGAGAAAAAAAGGTGATGTCAGGAACGTGCTGCTCAAAAATAATATCACATCATCCAAATAGCAACCATACCATCTAATATATTCACAGACAGGATTTAACTGAGAATACAAATAATGCTGCTCCCACCATGACATATATAGATTAGCTAGGGCAGGTGAGCATTTATCACCCATAGGACATCCCAAAGTCTGCAAATAGAAAACACCATTAAACATAAAAAAATGTGTTAGCAAAAAGGAAACCGCAGACAAATAAAGTTGTTAAAAATATCAGGATATATTTTGCACTTGGTTAGATAGACTGATAAAGCAAAAAGAGTTTTTTTATGGGGAATACATGACCGTGCCGTCACATCATTGGTAACCAAAAGGGACGCTGATGTCTAACCTACTGAAGCCAGACCCCGACACGCTACATAAAAATGGGGGTCCTGACTGGGTGTGTGGTGCACTACAGTAGCGATACACCTTTGCAGGCCGTATGTTACCGATGGCTTTGGCCGGCCAGGACCAGATGGTACACAGTTCCAAAGAGGAAATCACAACTTCTTTATAAATACAAAGTCTTTACTGAACAGATGGCTGATGATAACACTATACACACACAAAAGTGGGCACATTGCTTCTTGGACGTTTCATATGCATTAAAGAGTAAAGGCTGCTTTACACGCAGCGACATCGCTAGCAAAAGCACCCGCCCCCGTCGTTTGTGCGTCACGGGCAAATCGCTGCCCGTGGCGAACAATATCGCCGGTACGCGTCACACCAGCTTACCTTCCTAACGACGTTGCTGTGGCCGCCGAACAAACTCTTTTTTAAGGGGGCGGTTCGTGCGGCATCACAGCGACGTCACACAGCAGGCCATCAATAGAAGCAGAGGGGCAGAGAGCAGCCTCATGAACGTCACTCCCACCTCGTTGCTGGAGGATGCAGGAATGCTGTTGTTCGTCTATCTCGGGGTGTCACACGTAGCGATGTGTGCTGCCTCGGGAATGACGAACAACCTGCGTATCAAACGAGGAACGATTTTTTGGAAACGAACGACGTGTCAACAACCAACGATTTTGGGCACTTTTCGGATCGTTAGCGGTCGCTCGTGTCACACGCAACGACGTTGCTAACGAGGCTGGATGTGCATCACGAATTCCGTGACCCTAGCGACATCTCATTAGCAATGTCGTTGCATGTAACAGGGCCTTAACTCTAGACATATTCCTGCAGCGTGTTCAGTCTCATATGTCCTTACACTTCCACATAAGCCTGAGCAATTCCCCACCACCCAGCTCCACCTGACATCACAGTCCATTAGAGTCGTTCCGTTCTCTCTGCGGATTTGCGTCATATTCCTCTCCAATATGGCTGGACCAGGCTTATCGCCTCCTGACACTTCTGGATCTGCCACCAAGAGCTATCTATTCGACTCGCTCACTGTTTCTTCTAGGCCCGTCCCTTCTTGAGCTATAAGCCATTAAGGGCCATACTTCTGAGCGTCTTCCCTAGGGACCAGTCTCTCAGTCATTCACTTACTCAGTGGATTCAGAATCGACTCCAGTCACTGTATTGTACATGGCTCTTTTATCTGCTCAGAATCTAGCTTTCATGCCTCTTGGTCTCCTCTCTTGTTACAGTTCACTCATAGCATGTAGCTCTGCTGCCCCTCAGACATGAGGTCTGTTTCTGTGACTGGCTGAGCCCTAATTGATGCTCCCACAGCAACCGTTTCTCTCCCTCAGCACTGGCTCCTCCCCTATAGGCTAATCCTAGAATCCTAACTGTCAATTGTCTGTTGCACCAGTGTTTCCTATGAGATGTATTTGCACCAGTCCCAGTGTCTCCTATATGATGTATTATCACAAGTCTCAGTGACTCCTATGTGATGTTTACATAGCAGTCTTGGTGTTTGATATATGATGTATCTTCAGTAGTCTCAGTGTGTTCTATGTAATGTATACAGAAGTTTTGATGTCTCCTATGGGATGTATACATCACACCTCCAGCTACTTGATGTGTATAAACACTACATGAGCAGTGATGAATTTCCTACTTTAAGGAGACATACAGGTACTATGCAAACGCTTTCTGAACAACTTATTGCTGCGAGTTCTTTACAAAAGTAATAATTGCAAAGATTCGATTGCACTCTAGAGGGGCGAGTTAATTGTTTGCCCAAATATAGCAGGGTAATATTCAAGTTGATCATTTTTGTATGGTCTGTGAATGATGTTATAAATATCCAAATGGCCCTTGGTAGAACAAAGGTTAAAAAAAAACAGTAGAATCAAGCTCTTCAGGTCACAAAGACTTCAGATTTATTTCAGCGTGCAGGCAAGACAGATAGCAGGGCCAGCGCTACGCGTTTCAAGTGAAAAATATCTTTTTCACCTGAAACGCGTGGCCCTGGCCCTAGTTTTTTTTGGGGGGGATTTTATGGGTCGTGGCAGTGCCTGTCCATGCTCCAGGGAATACACTAAAAGGAGTGGGTGCACACACGGTAAGCTGATTATTACATATAAGAACAAAGGTTCCCCACCCCTGTTGTAGAAGCTGGCACACTATTATGAGAATGAAGGGGGTAGGAGGAGTGGCTAAACTCTTTCTACAGATAAAAGGATTTATTCATTTATTACTCAGTACGAACAGACACACGGAACAAAATACTATCAAAGCTAAATAGCATATAAAGGAAGTAATTGCTAGATTTTTAACTTCTGTGTTTCTGTGCTTTGTTTATTGTCCCTAATAATAAAATGGCAAAATTTTGAACAGCAAAATATAAATGAAAATGGCAAAAAGCATAATTTCCATTAAAGCTGTATTACATTTTGTTATACTCACAATGTAGACAATAATATTCAAAGATAAAGCCTAAAGGCTTTTACATGGGCCAATAATTGTTGAACAAGCGTTTACAAAATTGCTTGTTCCCTATCATCAGCCCATATAAACATGGTGCTGATCAGTTGACGGATGTTAAAAATGCACATTCACTAAGTGATCAGATCATTTATGCTGGCACAAAACATCACAATGTGATTCTCCATGGGGACGAAATGTTCGTATTAATGATTGTTCTTTTCTTGTACTGTTGTACATGATATATTGTGGCCTTTGTTAATTAGCTTTAACTTTACTTTCTGCAGTCCGATTATTTCAACATTAGCTTCTACTTTATTTTAGAATATTATTGATAGCATTATAATTGCAGTAACATTTTAAAAAATCCATCAGTTATATTTCTCAAATGTAAGTTTAATATTTTTTTTTAAATTCCATTTTGAATAATAATAAACTAAAAAGCTGATGAATTCTAAAAGCACAGCAGTCATAATGGCCTAAACCGTATAACCTTTTATTGCATATTTTAATATTGTGCTAAAATGATTTTGCAATATGCAAGATTTCTGACCAAACAATGTAAGTAGCCAGCTACAGAAAATTCTGTACTCCTATTGATTAATAGTAGATGTGCTACTCATGAAACAATATATCTACCGCAGTATTTTAGTTAATGGGTAGGAGGTTGGAAACCCTAAGGTAAATGACTCAATAATTCTAAATGCTGCATATCCTATTTTTAAAGTCCCATAACCATTACATGATATTTTAGAAGACTGGAAAACAGCCATTGAATAGCATATTTAATAAGAAACAATTCTTTTAGCCATAATGTCTTCAAATCTAAAGATGAATAACAAAAAGAAACATTTCTCCACAATTAAATTTTAATAGCAATAAGGAAAAGTTGAGACGTTATGGAGGGATAGATGGGCATGCTCCCGTAACTTTCAAATGATGAGAAAATGGAAATAAAATTTTCACAACATCTAGTGACTTCCTGTTTCTACCTAGAGTAGAGAAAAGAGAAGACAAGGATAGAAACTTTGATGGGAGTACTTCTTTAATGTCTGAGAAATGTTCTGCCATGCTGAATACACTTGGGCATGTAAATCATCAAGATCCACTGCTGGCAGCTCCCTTTGCAGTTGTTGACCAATGATTCTCAGATGTGCTTAATGAGAAAGTCCGCAGATGCTGCAGGCCATGGTAGCATGTTTAGGCAATGTGGGCTGCTCACAGTTCGCAGTAGCACGAAATCTGACTTCAAAGAAAAGATAGAATAAAAGTCCATATGACATGCCACAATCAGTAACAGTAGAACAGATAAATCCAGTTAAAACCTGCACATTTCAACAACAACCTTTCTTAGTCATAGTTTTATGGAAATGACATTGGAATTATATACAGTACAGACCAAAAGGTTGGACACACCTTCTCATTCAAAGAGTTTTCTTTATTTTCATGACTCTGAAAATTGTAGATTCACATTGAAGGCATCAAAACTATGAATTAACACATGTGGAATGAAATACTTAACAAAAAAGTGTGAAACAACTGAAAATATGTCTTATATTCTAGGTTCTTCAAAGTAGCCACCTATTGCTTTGATTACTGCTTTGCACACTCTTGGTATTCTCTTGATGAGCTTCAAGAGGTAGTCACTGGAAATAGTCTTCCAACAGTCTTGAAGAAGTTCCCAGAGATGCTAAGCACTTGTTGGCCCTTTTGCCTTCACTCTGCGGTAAAGCTCACCCCAAACCATCTCGATTGGGTTCAGGTCTGGTGACTGTGGAGGCCAGGTCATCTGGTGAAGCACCCCATCACTCTCCTTCTTAGTCAAATAGCCCTTACACAGCCTGGAGATGTGTTTTGGGTCATTGTCCTGTTGAAAACCAAAATGATGATCCAACTAAACGCAAACCGGATGGAATAGCATGCCGCTGCAAGATGCTGTAGTAACCATGCTTGTTCAGCATGCCTTCAATTTTGAATAAATCCCCAACAGTGTCACCAGCAAAGCACACCCACACCATCACACCTCCTCCTCCATGCTTCACGATGGGAATCAGGCATGTAGAGTCCATCCGTTCACCTTTTCTGCGTCGCACCAAGACACCGTGGTTGGATCCAAAGATCTCAAATTTGGACTCATCAGACCAAAGCACAGATTTCCACTGGTCTAATGTCCATTCTTTGTGTTCTTTACCCCAAACAAGTCTCTTCTGCTTGTTGCCTGTCCTTAGCAGTGGTTTCCTAGGAGCTATTTTACCATGAAAACCTGCTGCACAAAGTCTCCTCTTAACAGTTGTTCTAGAGATGTGTCTGCTGCTAGAACTTTGTGTGGCATTGACCTGGTCTCAAATTTGATGTTAACCTGTGATTTCTAAGGCTGGTGACTCGGATAAACTTATCATCCGCAGCAATGGTGACTCTTGGTCTTCCTTTCCTGGGGCGGTCCTCATGTGAGCCAGTTTCTTTGTAGCATTTGATGGTTTTTGCCACTGTACTTGGGGACACTTTCAAAGTTTTCCCAATTTTTTGGACTGACCGACCTTCATTTCTTAAAGTAATGATGGCCACTCGTTTTTTTTTACTTAGCTGCTTTTTTCTTGCCATAATACAAATTCTAGTCTATTTAGTAGGACTATTAGCTGTGTATCCACCAGACTTCTGTACAACACAACTGATGGTCCCAACCCCATTTATAAGGCAATAAATCCCACTTATTAAACCTGACAGGGCACACCTGTGAAGTGAAAACCATTTCCGGTGACTACCTCTTGAAGCTCATCAAGAGAATGCCAAGAATGTGCAAAGCAGTAATCAAAGCAAAAGGTGGCTACTTTGAAGAACCTAGAATATAAGACATATTTTCAGTTGTTACACAATTTTTTGTTAAGTATTTCATTCCACATGTGGTAAGTCATAGTTTTGATGCCTTCGATGTGAATCTACAATTTTCAGTCATGAACATAAAGAAAACTCTTTGAATGAGGTGTGTCCAAACTTTTGGTCTGTACTGTGTATATATATATATATATATATATATATATATATATATATATCTACTGTATATGCTCATAGTGTACCCTTCCACTTAGGGCATAACCAAAGATAAAATTTAAATATATACAAAAAGTACTTTAAATTATATACAACAAACAATGCATTTAAAAAGGAGAGACTAAATATAAACTACAAAAACGGTCATTTAGGTATATTGTTTAAATTAATAAAGAATACATAGACATGTAAACATGTGCATACATGTACTGCTCAAGTAAAAGAAGAAAGAATAGTTTGATCAGCTGCCTCAATGACCATTATTCTAAGGTTCTACAGCAAAGTTGTACATATAATTTAGGAGTATACATAAGATTGATAAAGATCCTGCATATCACACAAGTATAAAGCGAATACCATAACAAAAAATATAGAATTATTAAATATTGTACATCACTAAATCATATTACAATGAAAATATATTGTGGTTTCAGTATTTATAATGACAGAGAATTTCATTAATAAGCGTTAAGACATTTTGTTATACATGTAGATTTTTCATCCTGTATGTTACATAGGTACATAAGTTGAAATAACTGTCCATCAAGTTCAACCTTCCTCCACCAACTATAGATTTTTTGTCACTAAATCATCTAGAACTGACAATATTATGTGTACTGAGGAAATCATCCAGCCCTTTTTTAAAAGTGGTCAGTGTCTGACATTACTACCCCTTGTGATAAGACATTTGACAGTCTGACTGCTCTGTCAAAAACCCTTTCCTATTTAGTTCCCAAAATAGCTTTCTTCCATTCGCAGTGAAGTGCCCCCTGGTCCATAGTATGGTCTTTGGAAGGAATAAGTCATGTGCCAGTCCTTTATATTGACCACGCATGTATTTACAGGGCTGTATTTTGCCTTCGTGCTGCCCTAGGCACTTTAAGTGGTTGCGCCTCTTAGTGACAACGTAACACTATGAGTTTTCGCACACGACATCTGTTTAAGGCAGATCTACTCTGTAAAACACTTGAAAAAGTATCAATGAGAAACGAAGGGCACTAACCCCCCCCAATGTGGATCACCACGGGCACATCAAAACATAGCATGAGTATATAATATTCCCACCACACCGTCCCCACTTATATACTGTGACTGTCACACTGCCCCTAATAAACTACACACTGCCCTCCCTTATAAATTATACTCACCACACCTTCCTCAATTATGAAATATGATCTGCACATTGACCTCACATCATGTTGCCCCCTCCTCACAATGTCCCATGCATGCTGCCCCCTCCTCACAGTGTCCCATGCATGCTGCCCTCCTCTCACAATGTCCCATGCATGCTGCCCCCTCCTCACAATGTCCCATGCATGCTGCCCCCTCCTCACAATGTCCCATGCATGCTGCCCCCTCCTCACAATGTCCCATGCATACTGCCCCCTCCTCACAATGTCCCATGCATGCTGCTCCCTCCTCACAATGTCCCATGCATGCTGCCCCCTCCTCACAATGTCCCATGCATGCTGCCCCCTCCTCCCAATGTCCTATGCATGCTGCCCCCTCCTCCCAATGTCCCATGCATGCTGCCCCCTCCTCATAATGTTTCATGTATGCTGCTCCCTCCTCACAATGTCTCATGCATGCTGCCCCCTCCTCACAATGTCCCATGCATGCTTACCCCTCCTCAGTGTCCCATGCATGCTGCTCCCTCCTCACAATGTCCCATGCATGCTGCCCCCTCCTCACAATGTCCCATGCATGCTGCCCCCTCCTCACAGTGTCCCATGCATGCTGCTCCCTCCTCACAATGTCCCATGTATGCTGCCCCCTCCTCACAATGTCCCATACATGCTGCCCCCTCCTCACAATGTCCCATGCATGCTGCCCCCTCCTCACAATGTCCCATGTATGCTGCTCCCTCCTCACAATGTCTCATGCATGCTGCCACCTCCTCACAATATCCCATGCATGCTGCTCCCTCCTCACAGTGTCCCATGCATGCTGCTCCCTCCTCACAATGTCCCATGCATGCTGCCCCCTCCTCACAATGTCCCATGCATGCTGCCCCCTCCTCACAATGTCCCATGCATGCTGCTCCCTCCTCACAATGTCCCATGCATGCTGCTCCCTTCTCACAATGTCCCATGCATGCTGCCCCCTCCTCACAATGTCCCATGCATGCTGCTCCCTCCTCACAATGTCCCATGCATGCTGCCCCCTCCTCACAATGTCCCATGCATGCTGCCCCCTCCTCACAATGTCCCATGCATGCTGCCCCCTCCTCACAGTGTCCCATGCATGCTGCCCCCTCCTCACAGTGTCCCATGCATGCTGCCCCCTCCTCACAACGTCCCATGCATGCTACCCTCCCGTCACAATGTCCCATGCATGCTTCCCCCTCCTCACAATGTCCCATACATGCTGCCCCCTCCTCACAGTGTCCCATGCATGCCCCCTCCTCACAATGTCCCATGCATGCTGCCCCCTCCTCACAATGTCCCATGCATGCTGCCCCTTCCTCACAATGTCCCATGCATGCTGCCCCTCTCCATGAGCTCCTAATGCTGCCTTCCTCTTTTCCATAATGACACCTCCATGCTGCCCCATTCATCATACTAAGACCACCACACTAACGCTTATGCTGAGACAACCCCGCACACACACACACACTACCCCACTCTTGATATTGACTCCCCTACATTGCTCCACTCCATACTGAGCCCACACATTCTGCCCCTTCTCCATAATGAGCTCCCAATGCTACCCCCCTCTCATTCTGAGTCCTTACACTCCCCCCATCGATTTTGTCATTGCACTATCCCTCAACCCTTGTCCTCTGTCTCTAGCATTGGCCCCTATCTCCCATTCCCCCAGCAGCAGCCTCTCTCCCCCGCCTTCAGCAGCAGCCTCTCCCCCAGCATCAGCCTCTCTTCCCCAGCCCCCCCAGCATCAACCTCTCTCCCCCCAGCGTCCCCCAGCATCAGCCTCTCTCCCCCCAGCCTCCCCCAGTTAGAGCCTCTCTCCCCCAGCTTTCCCCAGCATCAGCCTCTCTCCCCCAGCTTCCCCCAGCATCAGCCTCTCTCCCCCAGCTTCCCCCAGCATCAGCCTCTCTGCCCCCAGCATCAGCCTCTCTGCCCCCAGCATCAGCCTCTCTTCTCCCAGCCTCAGCCTCTCTCCTCCCAGCCTCCCCCAGCATCAGCCTCCCCCCTCCCAGCCTCTCCCAGCATCAGCCTCTCTTCTCCCAGCCTCCCTCAGCATCAGCCTCTCTCAGCATCAACCTCCCCCAGCATCAGCCTCTCTCCTCCCAGCCTCCCCCAGCATCAGCCTCCCCCAGCATCAGCCTCCCACAGCATCAGCCTCTCTCCTCCCAGCCTCCCCCAGCATCAGCCTCCCTCAGCATCAGCCTCCCTCCTCCCAGCCTCCCCCAGCATCAGCCTCCCCCCTCCTAGCCTCCCCCAGCATCAGCCTCTCTCCTCCCAGCCTCCCCCAGCATCAGCCTCCCTCAGCATCAGCCTCTCTCCTCCGAGCCTCCCGCAGCATCAGCCTCTCCCAGCATCAGCCTCCCTCAGCATCAGCCTCTTTCCTCCCAGCCTCCCCCAGCATCAGCCTCTCTCCTCCCAGCCTCTCCCAGCATCAGCCTCTCTCCTCCCAGCCTCCTCCAGCATCAGCCTCCCTCAGCATCAGCCTCCCTCCTCCCAGCCTCCCCCAGCATCAGCCTCTCTCCTCCCAGCCTCCCCCAGCATCAGCCTCTTTCCTCCCAGCCTCCCCCAGCATCAGCCTCTCTCCTCCCAGCCTCCCCCAGTATCAGCCTCTCTCCTCCCAGCCTCTCCCAGCATCAGCCTTCCCCAGCATCAGCCTCTCTCCTCCCAGCCTCCCCCAGCATCAGCCTTCCTTAGCATTAGCCTCCCTCCTCCCAGCCTCCTCCAGCATCAGCCTCTCTCCTCCCAGCCTCCCCCAGCATCAGCCTCTTTCCTCCCAGCCTCCCCCAGCATCAGACTCTCTCCTCCCAGCCTCCCCCAGCATCAGCCTCTCTCCTTCCAGCCTCCCCAAGCATCAGCCTCTCTCCTCCCAGCCTCCCCCAGCATCAGCCTCCCTCAGCATCAGCCTCCCTCCTCCCAGCCTCCCCCAGCATCAGCCTCCCTCCTCCCAGCCTCCCCCAGCATCAGCCTCCCTCTTCCCAGCCTCCCCCAGCATCAGCCTCCCCCAGCATCAGCCTCTTTCCTCCCAGCATCAGCCTCCCTCCTCCCAGCCTCCCCCAGCATCAGCCTCTCTCCTCCCAGCCTCTCCCAGCATCAGCCTCTCTCCTCCCAGCCTCCCCCAGCATCAGCCTCCCTCAGCATCAGCCTCCCTCCTCCCAGCCTCCCCCAGCATCAGCCTCTCTCCTCCCAGCCTCTTCCAGCATCAGCCTCTTTCCTCCCAGCCTCCCTCAGCATCAGCCTCTCTCCTCCCAGCCTCCCCCAGCATCAGCCTCTCTCCTCCCAGCCTCCCCAGCTTCAGCCTTCCTTAGCATCAGCCTCCCTCCTCCCAGCCTCCCCCAGCATCAGCCTCTCTCCTCCCAGCCTCCCCCAGCATCAGACTCTTTCCTCCCAGCCTCCCCCAGCATCGGCCTTTCTCCTCCCAGCCTCCCCCAGCATCAGCCTCTCTCCTCCCAGCCTCTCTCTTCCCAGCCTCCCCCAGCATCAGCCTCTCTCCTCCCAGCATCAGCCTCTCTCCCCCCAGCCTCCCCCAGCATCAGCCTCCCTCAGCATCAGCCTCCCTCCTCCCAGCCTCCCCCAGCATCAGCCTCCCTCCTCCCAGCCTCCCCCAGCATCAGCCTCCCTCATCCCATACTCCTCCAGCATCAGCCTCTTTCCTCCCAGCCTCCCCCAGCATCAGCCTCCCTCAGCATCAGCCTCCCTCCTCCCGGCCTCCCCCAGCATCAGCCTCCCCCCCTCCTGGCCTCCCCCAGCATCAGCCTTCCTCCTCCCAGCCTCCTCCAGCATCAGCCTCCCCCAGCATCAACCTCAGCCTCCCTCCTCCCAGCCTCCCCCAGCGTCAGCCTCTCCCAGCATCAGCCTCCCCCCTCCCAGCCTCCCCCAGCATCATCCTCCCTCGTCCTAGCCTCCCCCAGCATCAGCCTCTTTCCTCCCAGCCTCCCCCAGCATCAGCCTCCCTCAGCATCAGCCTCCCTCCTCTCGGCCTCCCCCAGCATCAGCCTCCCCCCCTCCTGGCCTCCCCCAGCATCAGCCTCCCCCAGCATCAGCCTCCCTCCTCCCAGCCTCCTCCAGCATCAGCCTCCCTCCTCCCAGCCTCCCCCAGCATCAGCCTCTCTCCTCCCAGCCTCCCCCAGCATCAACCTCAGCCTCCATCCTCCCAGCCTCCCCCAGCATAAGCCTCCCCCAGCATCAGCCTCCCCCCTCCCAGCATCAGCCTCCCCCAGCATCAGACTCTCTCCTCCCAGCCTCCCCCAGTATCAGCTTCTCTTCCCCCAAGTCTCCCCCAATATCAGCCTCTCTCCCCCCACCACATGCGCAGATCTCCAGTCTGCATTAGAGACACCCCCACGCTCCTTATGAATCTTCAGCTCTGCGAGCACTTACCTGCTCCAGGGCCCGCTGTCATCTTCCTGGCTCACGTGAGTATCCTCTTCTGACACCGGCTTCCATCGCGGCGTCCTCTGCGGCGTCCTGCTGTGAGCTCTGCATGTGAAATCTACACAGCATTGGACGCAACACAGAGGAAGGAGCTGATTGGCGCGCCTGTGACCCCGGAAGTGCAGGCGCCGGCAGTTCTGGGGTCAATCAGCTCTCTGTGCCCGGCCGCCGCAGTTTGTCTGCATTTGCGTCTTAATTGATGCGGATACAAATAAATGGAGGTGCGCCTGTCCCCCCTCCGAAAATACAGCGGATTTAATGGATATGTAAAAAAACAAAAAAAAAATTATTTTTTTTTTTACTGCTAGAAGGTGCCGCCCCCCGCATCCTGCCACCCCAGGCACGGGACCACGGGTGCCTAATGGTAAATACGGCCCTGTGTATTTATACATATAAATGAGATCTCCTCTGAGACGTCTTTTTTTCTAAGCTAAGCAATCCCAACTTTTCCAACCTCTCATCATATGGGAGACCTTCCATTACTTGTAATAATCTAGTTACCCGTCTTTGAACTGACTCTAACTTCTGAATGTCCTTTTTAAAATATGGAACCCAAAACTGGATTGCATATTCTAGATGTGGCCTTACAAGGGATCAGTAGAGGGGTAACTATACATTGGGATGGGATCATGCGATCTAATCTCTTTTTTTTATACACCATAAAATCTTGTTTGCTTTTGCAGCTGCTGCTTGACATTGAGTACTGTTGTTCATCTTACTTGTAACCAGAATACCTAAGTCCTTCTCCTGTTCTGTAGTCCCGAGTTTACTTTCATTTAATGTATATGCAGAAATAGGATTACTTTGTCCTAGGTGCATTACTCTACATTTATCAACATTAATTTTCATTTGCCAAGTGTTTGACCATTCAGACATCTTATCCAAATAGTTTTGCAATTTTGTACTTTCAAGGTCAATTTTTAATATCCTACATAGTTTGGTATTGAATATTCAAAATCCATCGTTATTCAATTGATAAGTGCTTGTCAAAGAAGAACAAAAAAGATAGCATAATATGGCAAAAAGAGAAGCACATTTCCACATGAATATTAATAGGCACAGGGGAAAAGGTGTGGACTATTCATACTATAAAAAGTTAAACTTTATTACAAAATATTTAAAATGCAGAACCAAATGCATACATATAACAATGTGCATGTGCAACACAAAATCAGACAATGGTGTGATTGCGCACTGTAATTGATAAACACATGAAATACAACGAAAGCTAGTAGGATAGGTAGGAGAGGGGAACAATCCATTGCAGTATGAAAAGTATACACGTGCCCCACACACAGTCATTTCAGTTGTCTTATATAACTCAGGTGTATCAAAGAGTCTCCCTCGTAACTATAAGAAAATACAGCTGACAATAAAAAAAACCAAAACAAGTCCAGCATAGTGCTAATGCAAAGAAGCATGATTTGGGACATGTTATCAAGAGTTACCTATATGCTTCTGTAAAAGTAAGGCAGGAGGGGGACCAAAGAGACAAGCCCCAATGAGCGTTTTGCATATTATTATGATTTGATTTGTGAAGGGGAAGTGATCAAATGAAAATAGCAGGACCTTTTCAATATGCGACTGAGGTCACATGTCCCGGATTATCCAATGAGGCTGACTTGTATGGTGCTCGCTCTGCTGACTGCGGGAAGTCGCTCAACATTGTCACGGCATCAGTATCCAGCGTTCATGTCAGGTAGCAGGGATGCATCACCCTGACTCCCAGACATGCACACCAGCATGTATCAGACACTGTAGGAGAGAAGAGAAAGTCCCGCTGCAGGCACGTGCACACTTCAGGACCCACAATTATGTATTTCACATGCACAATGTTATATGTATGCATATAGTTCTGCATTTTTTATATTTTCTAATAAAGTTTAACTTTTTATAGCACAAATTGTCCACGCCTTTTCTCCTGTGCCTATACTTGTACTTTGGTGTTTTCAGCAAAGACTGACAGTTTACTTTAAATCCCATCCACAAGGTTATTGATAAAGAGATTAAAAAGAATCGGTCCCAGCACAGATCCCTGCAGTACCCCACTGCTGACTATTGCCCATTTAGAGAATGTACCATTTACGACAACTCTTTGTTTCCTGCAATTCTTAACCCATCTACATATAGTTTCCCCTAGTTCCTGCTTCTGGAACTTCATTATAAGGCTGTTATGTGGTACAGCATCAAAATGTTTTTGCAAAGCCCAGATAAATCACATTATCAATATCCATAGTTCCACTTACCTTCACAAAGAAATCCAACATGTTGGTTAGACACAATTTATCTTTTTAGGAATCCATGCTCACTATCAGTTATTTTATTATTCTATGCAATGTATTTTTGCTTGTCATCTCTTAAAATGCCATAAAAGAACTTCGCACTTGTCCTGGATCCACCTTTTTACCTTTCTTAAATATTGGTACCACGACAGCTATCCTCCAATTCTGAGGCACCAACCCTTTCACAAGAGAATCTAAGAAGATGAGATAAAGTGGACTGTCAATTACTGAGCTCAATTCCTTCAATATCTGTTGATGAATGCCATCTGGCCAGAGGGATTTGTCAATGTTTAATTTACTCAGATGCAAGCGTACTTCTTGTGTTAAATTAGTTATATCAAGTGGTGAAATTTGATTTTTGCTTTGTTGAATGATCCCTGGAACAGTCAGTTACTTGGTGATCATGGATGAAAAGTACCTGTTTAATATCTCAGTCTTTCCTTTGTCCTCTATAGCGATCAAGTAATTATCTATTAAGGGGCCAATTTAGTCTTTTGTTTTCTTTCTTACATTGATGTATTTATAAATATTTTGGGGATTTATTTTTATGTCATTGGCAATTTGTGTTTCAGTAGCAGATTTTGCTATCTTGATTTCTTTTTACATTTCCTATTGAGATCTTTATACTCCTGAAATGCAATTTCTGTATTCTCAGGATTCAAGATTTTGCTCAGTGAGCTCTAAACTCATCTCCAGGTTTGCAAGGTGCATATTTAGATCCATTACCTGGTCTTCCAATTATGTAACATGCTGACATTCAACACAGACACATTCACCTTCAAATGGCTGTTCAAGGCATGAATACATCCCACAAGATATACTCCAGGAAACACAAATGGTAACATGCCTGGTAATGCGCACACATTAAATTAACTCTGTGGTTCAAACCCTTTGGATATCTGGTGTTCAGGGTAAATATTCAGAAAGCCTCAAGATTCAATAAAGGTTTCTCCGTGTCACCTCCCACGTTCCATAAGTTTTAGTTTTTTTGACACCCATGAACTTAAACTAGGAAACATCCATTCCACTTTGGTTAAAGAAATGTTTAGATACCACAGAAGGGTTAACGGCATCCCTAGTCACACTATTAGATACATGCTTTCTGATACTTTTTTCAATAGACCCACAGTTCGTACAACATATTGAAACCTGCAATCAACATAGGTATTATCTGAAACCTTCTTGTAATGCTTTCTATTGGATATTTCACCTGTCAAAAAATCAGATTTAATTTACAGGTCCAAAAAACAAGATCACTAGTGTGTTCATTATAACTAAAGAGAAGATTAAAATCATTAACATTTAGATAAAAAAGGGAGACCGGTATTTCTGCTACATCACCAACTCAAATGAGGATATCATCAATGTACCAGCCTTACCAGATCACAGAACCATCAAAATTGTAATTGAAGCTAGAAAAAAATGATTTGTGTTCATACAGTTGAGATTAGGTATGGAGTATCATGTTGCCAAGTTATTTCTACTGCAAGCTGAATGTTATAAAAATTGCACCCAAAAAACAATGGCACAATTACGTAATTGTTTGCATATTACAGCATGTCATCGCTGTAAGAACTTTTGCTGTGCAGTGACATCACTATAAGACCTGTTCCTTTGCACTTTCTAAAATTTAAAAATCATAAGTATTTTAAGTGCATATGTCTTAAGGGACTCAACACTTCTTTTTAGAAATGAAAGTATAGCAGTATTTATATTTGCTTAGCCACTAAACTAGAATAAAATTGCCAAGATTTCACCATAATTCTGGCCAGTAGTGTTACGTTTCCAGGTAATTTCTACTGTACAATGAATATAACACAACACCCAAAAACAGCACAATTTTTTTTTCCCCCATTTCACCCTCCTTGGATTTGTTTTCCCATTTTTCTGAACTATATACTAAACTGAAAGATATTATTCAAAATTAATATTTCAAGTGCAGAAAATAGGGTTGTTCCTGGGTTTGGAAATGACTCAACACTTCTTTGACAAACAAAGGATACCATTTTTCATGTACAGGTGCATCTCAATAAATTAGAATATCATCAAAAGTTAATTTATTTCAGTAATTTAATGCAAAAAGGGAAACATATATAATGTCATTACAACAGAGTGATCTATTTCAAGTGTTTATTTCTATTAATGTTGATGATTATGGTTTACAGCCAATGAAAACCCAAAAGTCATTATCTCAGAAAATTACAATATTATATAAGACCAACTGAAAAAAATGATTTACAGCTCAGAAATGTTGACCTACTGAAAAGTCTGTACAGTAAATGCACTCAACACTTGGTCAGTGCTCCTTTTTTATGAATTACAATACCAATGAGGCATGGCATGGAGGCGATCAGCCTGTGGCACTGCTGAGATGTTATGGAAGCCCAGGCTGCTTTCATAGCAGCCTTCATCTTGTTTGCATTGTTGGATCTGGTGTATCTCATCTTCCTCTTGACAATACCCCATAAGTTCTCTATGAGGTTTAGGTCAAGCGAGTTTGGTGGCCATTCAAGCACAGTGATACTGTGGTTATTAAACCAGGTATTAGTACTTGCCAGTATGAACAGGTGTCAAGTTCTTCTGGAAAATGAAATTTCCATCTCCAAAAAGCTTGTCGGCAGAGGGAAGCATGAAGTGCTCTGAAATTTGCTGGTAGATGGCTGTGCTGACTTTGGTCTTGATAAAACACAGTGGACCTACACCAGCAGATGACATGGCTCCCCAAACCATCAATGATTGTGGAAACTTCACACTAGACCTCAAGCAGCTTGGATTGTGGCCTCTCCACTCTTCCTCCAAACACTGGGACCTTGATTTCCAAACTAAATGCAAAATTTATTGGCTGTAAGCCATAATCATCAACACTAACCAAAATAAACACTTGAAATTGATCACTGTTTATAATGACTCTATATAATATATGCGTTTCACTTTTTGTATTGAATTACTGAAATAAATTAAATTTTTGAAGATATTATAATTTATCGAGATGCACCTCTATATAAGTAATATATTATCATTGATAATAACATCCTATAATTATTATTAGTATTGTGTTTGTATGTTTCTTTCAATTACAGATCAGTCAGATATCATCTAGATTATTACCTCCTGAAAATTACCAAGAAGATCTTCAAAAGGAAATTACCCAACTTAGGAGTGAATGTAGACGATTGAGAACCCAAAGCCACCATTTCAGTGAAGAAAACTATCGCCTTAAAGAAGATTTATGGGATCTTAAAATGCAACATGAATGCTTGCTTAAAAGAAAAGACATGTCTACTCTTGAGAGTAAGTAGAAATAAAAGAATTTAGCGGAAACATCACATGGCATTGTAATGTATTCAGCTGACATATATTAACATTTGGAAGGCTAATATAATAATCTAAAAATAAAATAATAGTGACATATAATATGTATCAGAATCATTCCTGAACTAAAGCGGGCTTTTTACGCAATTACATCGCTAACGAGATGTCGTTGTGGTCACGGAATTCGTGACGCACATCCGGCCTCGTTAGCGACGTCTTTGCGTGTGAAACGCACGAACGACCATTAACGATCAAAATTACTCACCTAATCGTTGATCGTTGACAGGGCGTTCTAATCCCGATTATCGTTGCTGTTGCAGGATGCAGATTGTTTGTCGTTCCTGCGGCAGCACACATCGCTATGTGTGACACCACAGAAACAAGGAACATAATCGTCCCTGCGGCCGCCCGCAATGAGGAAGAAAGGAGGTGGGCGGGATGTTCGGCCGCTCTTCTCCGCCCCTCCGCTTCTATTGGGCGGCCCCTTAGTGACGCCGCTGTGACGCAGAATGAACTTCCCCCTTAGAAAGGAGGAGGTTTGCCGGCCACAGCGACGTCGTAGACAGGTAAGTATGTGTGACGGGTCCTAGTGATGTTGTTGGTCATGGGCAGTGATTTGCCCGTGACGCACAACCAACGGGGGCGGGTGCTTTCACCATCGACATCGCTAGCGATGTCGCTGTGTGTAAATCCCGCTTTAGAGTAGGGAGAGGGACTATATAATAACTGCAAAACAGTCTGGAGCTGTTCAAACAAAAGGATTTCTGTCTGTTAAAAACAGAGCATAGCAAATGTAGAAAGTGGCACTCACCACTTGGAAATCAGTGATTCTGTTTTTCCTTGGATTTCGGTATGTTAAGCAGTGCAGGAATTTTCTTTGTGTCACATTTTTTGTCTGTTGGTATCTCCCACCTCTTAGACAAAATATTAGTATTACACCATTTCTAAGTCTAGTAATTACCAGCAATCTTATCTTAGAAGATACAGTAAAGTAATAGTATACCTTCAGCATTAAATATAGTTACGCCACACAGTTGTATGTCATTAAAATGCACAATGTCAACAGTAATATAAATTAAAGGAAATTGTTGAGAGGTCAGGGTTTTTTTTTTATTATAACTGAACACTAAGGAGTTGCTTAGACTTTTATGCGTTCTAGGTTTTTGCTAGTTTGTACTGATCTAAATTTTTATGAATAACCTAGCAAGATATACTGCTACTAGTGGCTGACACCATTCCTACTGTCATAGGGTTGCCTTAATATTAAAATAACAGCTTATTGTGCAAATCCAAAAAGTGAACGCATACATTACAGTTTACACTCATATTTTATCCTTGCAGATGACTGGTTTGAAAAAGATAATTTAACTGTTCACTCAAGCAAAAAACCTCTCTCACATGGATGGCATACTGAAGAACATAGGTAAATTCAACATTCTTAGTCAAATTTTTAGCATAACCGTTGAACCAGTGGACATACTTCATCTTGTACCCATAGTGATGGGTAGATGATTATTAGTCTAGAGCAGGTGTGGGCAATTCATTTTCCTGAGGGGCTACATGAGAGACCGTGACTGCTGTGGAAGGCTGAACCAATAGGCTAAAATTGATTTTGATTAATATTAACATATTATTTAAAATTATTAAATAATAATGTCACTTAATATTAAGCAGAATGAGAAATGCAGACATCCCTATATACAGTATGAGCCTACACACAAACCTCCAATATACAGCATATACTCCCTCATAACTCCCTACATACAGCATGAGCTCTAACATAGCCTAATATACAGTATATGGGATGAGCTGTCACACAGCCCCCTATATACCATATGAATCTACACACAGCCCCCTATATACACTATGAGCCCCCATACAGCCCTCCTATATACTGTATGAACCCACACACAGCCACCTATATGCAGTAGTAGCCCCCATACTTCCTTCTACATACAGTATGAGCTTCACATAGCCCCTATATACATTTCTGAGTCCCCATACAGCCTACTGTATACATTTCTGAGCCCCTACATAGCCTCATATATAGATTATGAGCTCCACATAGCCTCCTATAAACATCTCCAAGCCCCGACATAGCCTCATATATACAATTTTTTAGCCCTTACATAGCCTTGAATATACATTATGAGTCCCACATAGCTTCCTATGTACATTGAGCATCACATCACCTCCTATATAGATTTCTGATCGATCCCCTACATAACCTCATATATACATTTTAAGCCCACACATAGCCTCCTATATACATTTCCAAGTCCCCACATAGCCTCCTATATACATTTTTAAGCCCTTATATAGCCTACTATGTATGATATGAGCCCCACATAGCCTCCTATATACAGTATGAGCCCCTCACATAATCCCATACACACAGTATGAGCCACACAGTCTTCAATATACATTATGAGCACCACATAGCTTTACATTTTAGTCCCCACATAGCCTCCTATATACATTTGACTCCCCACATAGCTTCCTATATACATTTCTGATCTCCTACATAGGCTCAGATATGCATTTCTGAGCCCCACATAGCTCTGTATATACAGTATGAGCCCCGATATAAAAATTAATACATGCAAACATTCCATACACATGAAAAACGCGACATACTCACCTCACTCCCGTTCACTCTGCGCAGTGCTCCGTTCTCTGATGCACTGACACTTCGCATAGCACACACGATGATGTGACATCATCAGGTCTCCTTTCTCACATTTTGATTGGTGGAAACGAACCAAAAAACACTATCCATCACCAATTTATTCGCGTCTATCTGCATCCTGAGGATGCAGATGGCAGGCATATTGGGATATGTTGCAGAGGTGGACAGGCGGCAGGGGAGGGGCATGGTGTGGCCCACAGTCCACTGTTTTCAGCTCTTCGGCTCTCTCAATCCATGGTCTGGACAAGAACAGCCAGAGGACCAGATGTGGCCAGTGTGCCACACTTTTCCCAGCTAACATGTCCAATCATTCTTTTTCTCCTGAATTTGCCACTTGGGAGGATCTGGAAGCCCCCACACAAATTAGAGTGTCAGACAATTACCCCAACGATTACTTTATGCTTAAGCATTTCTCGCCTCCCAAGTGGCATAAGGAAAGCTAATAAGCAGACACTCACAGATCACTTCATCTCCCATCGCTGCTACGTATCAGCTCATATTATTGATGAAGTGTTTTTGTTCTATACAAATTAAAAGTTTAAAATCACTTCTCAACTATATCTTATGTTTAATGTATCATATGTTATTATCCATCACCCCATGGCTACTTCTGATATTTGAAATAATTTACATTTTAATGTTGAGGGCTACTTAAAGTGTCCATAGTCGTATCACGTTCAAAAGCTTATGAGAACTGATTAAAATGTAAATGTGTCTAACAGTGACCACAAAGAATACATCTTTACTGTGCCTTGATAACAAAGTGCCACTTTGACTCCCGCATCTCAACTTGTAGTCTTTACAGGAATGATGCTTTTAAAGTTGATGGAACATATTCAAAATGCAAAGTAGCCTTGAGTTCTGTGAACATAAAAGAACCCTGGGACAGTAAGTACTGAGAGCAATTTTCTTTTACATGCAACAATGATTAAAGATGGGATTCTGACTGCTGTCTCTTCTAATTATTTTACTCTACCTGTGTTGAGTAAACTCATTACTGAGTTGACCGAAGAAATGTTAACCTTTGCAGACAATATAATGCATGTATAAAATAGATTATTTAAGTTTAGTATTTTAGTGAACTTTACTGTTGGATATTAACATGTTTCCAATTTTTCAACTTGCTACATATCGTGTTTTTCACTATCTGTCTCTGCAAGTGTCGATGATCAAAATAACGATATACAGTAATGCTTTAAAGTTTGTGAACTCAAAAAGTTTTATATTTCAACATGAATCTATTGTAGAACAACATCAAATTTTCACACAAGTCCTAAATGTAGATAAAGAGGACCAAATGAAACAAATGAATCAAAATATGTAACCAGCTAAAGGCTTCTCTCACATTAGCTAAAAAGTTAAAGCGCACCAATCACCAGGATTTTCCTATATAACCTAAAGTCAGTGCTATACTGGCACAATCATGCTGATTCTGTACATATCTATAGTTGTCAGCTAGGATATATAGGTTTTGAAACACAAGCAAGTAAAGTTTGTAAAATGAGCAGCTTTTTGAATGGCAGCAGCTGCTGATCAGCGAATAGCTGGGGTGGGTTTTGATAGTGATTCTCACCCCCCTGCCTGTCCGCCCTCCGCCTATCTGTTATTTATGCTAATTCTATTAGAGAATCATTTTACTAAGTGGCTAGAAGGACCTGTGCTGATGTCATAACCATGTGACTAGAAGGGGCGGGGCCTCAGCCAACAGAAAAATAATGTTACTTCCTGGTATCAGCTATGTTGGCTGAGGCCCCTTATATTATCAGACATATTGTCTGTTATAGGCAGAGTTAAGGACATGTAAAAATTTCTGAGAAAGTGTTAAGTTTATGGATGCTAAGAATTCTGACTACACAACACTCAAATGCAGTTTTTGGGCTGGTTGGAGTGGAGTTTTGGGAGTCATAGTTGAATATTAATTAATACCTACTGCTTTAACGGGACATTTTTGCTATGTAATCTGAAGGCAGCATGCTGTAAGAGTTAACATGAAGTTTCTTATATCAAAGTCTGTCTCTTATATCAAAGTCGGTTTTTGTTTACCTGCAATGTTAGTTTAACCCTCAACTAGTGAGGTGGGATTTTTGTCACACAACTGGTGCTGTAGGACTTCCTATACCACAGTGTTTAGAAATCTCTAATTTTTACAAAAAATGAAAAGATCACGTTTGTTTTAATCGTTTTCTTATTGGCGATTGATTACACATGAGTATACCAAATTTTTGACACCCACAAGTATCGGAAAATGTAATAAATTGATGATTCATACCAGTATTTTCCAATGAATGCCAGCTGAACAAAACTTCCCTGGGGTGTTGCAAACCCCACCTCACTAGTTGAGGGTTAAGCCTCTTAGTCTTAATCATTAGTTAAGGCCCCGTCACACTAAGCAACATCGCTAGCAACATCGCTGCTAACGAACAACTTTTGTGACGTTGCTAGCGATGTTGCTGTGTGTGACATCCAGCAACAACCTGGCCCCTGCTGTGAGGTCGTTGGTTGTTGCTGAATGTCCTGGGCCATTTTTTAGTTGTTGCTGTCCCGCTGTGAAGCACAGATCGCTGTGTGTGACAGCGAGACAGCAACAACTAAATGTGCAGGCAGCAGGGAGCCGGCTTCTGTGGAGGCTGGTAACCAATGTAAACATCGGGTAACCAAGAAGCCCTGTCCTTGGTTACCCGATATTTACCTTTGATACCAGCCTCGCCGCTCTCACTGCCTGTGCTGCCGGCTCCTGCTGTGTGCACATGTAGCTGCAGGACACATCGGGTTAATTAACCCGATGTGTGCTGTAACTAGGAGAGCAAGGAGCCAGCGCTAAGCAGTGTGCGCTGCTCCCTGCTCTGTGCACATTTAGCTGCAGCACACATCGTGTAATTAACCTGATGTGTGCTGTAACTAGGAGAGCAAGGAGCCAGCGCTAAGCATTGTGCGCTGCTCCCTGCTCTGTGCACATTTAGCTGCAGCACACATCGTGTAATTAACCCGATGTGTGCTGTAACTAGGAGAGCAGGGAGCCAGTGCTCAGTGTGCGCTGCTCCCTGCTCTCTGCACGTGTAGCTCCGTGCGGTGGTAACCAAGGTAAATATCGGGTTGGTAACCCGATATTTACCTTAGTTACCAAGCGCAGCAGCTTCCACGCGGCGCTGGGGGCTTGTCACTGGTTGCTGGTGAGCTCACCAGCAACTTGTGTAGCGACGCTCCAGCGATCCCTGCCAGGTCAGGTTGCTGGTGGGATCGCTGGAGCGTTGCAGTGTGACATCTCACCAGCAACCTCCTAGCAACTTACCAGCGATCCCTATCGTTGTTGGGATCGCTGGTAAGTTGCTTAGTGTGACTGGACCTTTAGTCTGAGCAGCCTATGAGCTGTAGTCCAACTTTGCCCCTTGTGTGATTAGCAGCTTCTCTCTATAGAAATGTCCACTAAAAGCCTAGTGTGGGTGGGGGAAGCTCCCAGAGCTCTGTTACATACAAAAAATAATATCTTTCACTGTGTTAGAACAGCTGCAGTCACTAACATAAGTGATACAATATTAGATTCAGAATCTCTTTGCCTACATCATGCTGCTCTTAGATGAGGTAGCAAAAACCTGCTGACAGATTCCTTTGAGGGTATGTGCGCACGTTGCTTTTTACCTGCTTTTTACCTGCTTTTTTGCTGCTTTTTCTTCTGCGCTGTTTAATGCCAAAATGGATGTGTTCTTCTATTCAAGCAAAGTCTATGGGAATTTGGGTTTCTTGTTCACACTATGTTGTTCAAAATGCTGCCTTTTTGAGGCAGAACTTTGGTCAAAAACTCAGCTTTTCAAAGAAGCAACATGTCAATTGTTTTTGCCATTTGGGTTTTGCACTGCAAAGCTGAGTTTTTGACCAAAGTTCTGCCACAAAAAGGCAGCATTTTGAACAACATAGTGTGAACAAGAAACCCAAATTCCCATAGACTTTGCTTGAATAGAAGAACACATCCATTTTGGCATTAAACAGCGCAGAAGAAAAAGCAGCAAAAAAGCAGGTAAAAAGCAACGTGCGCACATACCCTTAACCAATTTTCAGTTCCTAATACATGCCCTTCTTTCGATTGTCCATTTACTTTTAACGTGTTGATTATTGCAATTATTTTATTAACCAACTAAACAAAACAAATCTCTATACACTTTTATAGTATGCAATACAGATATTTTTTTAAGAATTTGGCTCCAGTTAACATCTCAAAAATGTATGTTTATATATAATGTATTTGTGGTGAGGTATGTATAATATGAGAGATAATGAATTCTTTCTGTGCATTTCTCGTCTTCAACAAGCCCTGATTTATAGCTGTGGTCCTCAAGCCTGATGGAGGCCAAATTGTTATCTGATGAGCAATAGCTGGATTTATTTACACAAAATTATTTTAAGTGATCTGGTGACTACAGTAATTTAGACTGTGATCATTTCAGGTGAACATGAGGAACGTTTTTCACTTAGTACTTCACCGTTTTCAATGGACAGTGAAAACACGGAGGTTTTGATAATGGCTCCTGAAGATGGTTTTCGTAAATCTCCTCTAACACATGTCCTTGGTAAGTAAGCATACAATAAAGAACATATTCTATAATATACAGGGTTATTCATGTTTAGACAATGGTGGTACGTTGTTTAGACATGGGAAATTGTTTTGTTTCATAGCAAAGCGCAAAACATTTGCAAAATTCAACAAGAGAAACTGAAGCAAATGATCATTTGACATGCAGTAATAAGCAAAATAGGCGACCTCACTTTATTGGGGCTTGTCCAAAAAATCTCTGCACTTCATTAAGTACATTAGTGCACCATTACCACTGAGCTATTCCTGCTGAGGTGCTGCGTACAGCAAGTTCAGCTGTTCATGACCTGGCCATTCGTATTTTATATTCCTATTCAAATGATTTTCATTAGGTTTTAAAGTTAACAAGTCTTGAAATCATGCGTTACAAAATTTAAGGACATATAGATAGTAATAACAAGGTTAAGAAAATGCACATATATTGACCCTCCAGTTTGTTAGTGTTGATACATCAAGCAGTATATTTTGTTGGTCAAATCAATTGCTTATGAATTAACTTTTTGCAAAACATATCTAAACAACAAATAAAATTAACTTCCTGACATTCTTAATCAATGTCTCCAGGTTTTACCTTACCTTGAGACAGCTTTCTGAGGAGCTTCGATACAGCTCTAGATAGCGGACAGTGACATAGTTTATTTGTATATATATACTGTAGCACTGGTGTAACATACACATGTGTAGCTGCTTTTCACATCTGTAAAACTATAGTCTAAAAAAAGTTGTGTTTAACTCCTAGAAGAGTTTTCCTCTGCTTTCTGGTGCTCACATTTTTTAGTGCAAAGTGGCCTTTTTAGGCCTTGTTTTTGTCGGAAGAGTTGTAATGTCATACCATGTTTTGGTACATGCACATTAATATTTTATTTTTCTATTTTTAATAGTACAATTTTTTTTAGTTTTTACTCCTTTTTGTTAGTTTCATCATGAGGATTTTTCATTTAATTTTTTTAAACCACACTGTACTATATGATGTTTTTTTAGGTTTTTTGCACCCAGTTCAGACATAGAATGGAGTTCCAGACGTTATTCCTTAATGTTAGTAGTTTTTCGTTTGTGAACCCTCCCCATACACACCTATTGCCAATCCACATCGTATATATAGCCTGGGTCTCAGCTTCCCATACACGGTAAGTTTTTTAACTGCATGAGAGGACACACACAAGCTAGGGACCCCAACGTAGAGAAATACTTTGGCGTAGTGTTGGGGCTCTATTGCATTGATCAATTCAGTAGCTAAATTTCTCTTTATTCATATATTCATGGCAGTAATGCAGGTTCCATTTTTCACATTTCATTCTTACGTATAGCTATTGAATTTTTCATGTCAGTATTCACACAGCAGTTTCTGCTATTACATGTATTCCCCTTCCATAGTCACTGGTGTGCATACCTTATCTCCCCATAGTGATGTTTTTTTAGGTTTTTTGCACCCAGTTCAGACATAGAATGGAGTTCCAGACGTTATTCCTTAATGTTAGTAGTTTTTCGTTTGTGAACCCTCCCCATACACACCTATTGCCAATCCACATTGTATATATAGCCTGGGTCTCAGCTTCCCATACACGGTAAGTTTTTTAACTGCATGAGAGGACACACACAAGCTAGGGACCCCAACGTAGAGAAATACTTTGGCGTAGTGTTGGGGCTCTATTGCATTGATCAATTCAGTAGCTAAATTTCTCTTTATTCATATATTCATGGCAGTAATGCAGGTTCCATTTTTCACATTTCATTCTTACGTATAGCTATTGAATTTTTCATGTCAGCATTCACACAGCAGTTTCTGCTATTACATGTATTCCCCTTCCATAGTCACTGGTGTGCATACCTTATCTCCCCATAGTGATGTTTTTTTAGGTTTTTTGCACCCAGTTCAGACATAGAATGGAGTTCCAGACGTTATTCCTTAATGTTAGTAGTTTTTCGTTTGTGAACCCTCCCCATACACACCTATTGCCAATCCACATTGTATATATAGCCTGGGTCTCAGCTTCCCATACACGGTAAGTTTTTTAACTGCATGAGAGGACACACACAAGCTAGGGACCCCAACGTAGAGAAATACTTTGGCGTAGTGTTGGGGCTCTATTGCATTGATCAATTCAGTAGCTAAATTTCTCTTTATTCATATATTCATGGCAGTAATGCAGGTTCCATTTTTCACATTTCATTCTTACGTATAGCTATTGAATTTTTCATGTCAGCATTCACACAGCAGTTTCTGCTATTCCATGTATTCCCCTTCCATAGTCACTGGTGTGCATACCTTATCTCCCCATAGTGATGTTTTTTTAGGTTTTTTGCACCCAGTTCAGACATAGAATGGAGTTCCAGACGTTATTCCTTAATGATGTGGTAACTGACTGCTACCATTATGAGTATTACTTCCCTAATAAGTCAATAACTGGTTGAATAGAACTTTAAAAGTTAATACATTGAAGGAATGAAAATACATTAAGCATATGAAAAAAGTTTTGAATGCTATACTGTTTGGTGAGTTATTAGCACTTAAAGGGAACCTGTCAGGTGCAATATGCACCCAGAACCACGAGCAGTTCTGGGTGCATATTGCTAATCTGTCTAACCGTCCATGTAGACACTAGCATAGAAAAACTGATATTTAGAAAAAGTATTTCTAAAGATCATTTATTATATGCTAATGAGGTGAAGGACTAGTCTGGCCCCCTTAGCATGTTACATGCCCCTGTGGGCGTACTAACATGTTAATGAATGAATAGCGAAGCCGCACATACCTCAGTTTTGATGGCAGACAGCGGAGGATGGATGCACACTGCACATGTTCCGGAGTACGCAGGACTTCCGGTCATGGGCACTATACCTCACTGAAGCCGGGAAGCTTACACCCAGCATCAACATACTGCACATGATCGGAAGTCCAGGGGACTCCGAATCATGCGCATCGGGTATCCATTCTCTGCCGGCAACCATGAAGAGTGAAGTATGTGAGCATTCATTAGCATGTTAGTACACCCACAGGGTGTGGTAACATGCTATGTGGGCTGGCTAGCCAAGGGAACTTACACCCTTGCAACTAGTCGCTGGCCTCATTAGCATATAAAATTTTTTCTTTAGAAATACTTTTTCTAAAGATCTCTTTATCTATGCTACTAGATACAGAAATGGTTAGGCAGGGATTAGCAATATGCACTCAGAACTGCTCATGGTTCTGGGTGCATATTTCACCTGACAGGTTCCCTTTAAGGTTACAAGCCTGATGTCTATAGATCTGTAGTTGGAAAAATATGGTTAACTGAAGTTCTGTTATTCTAACATAGTACTAGACTATGGTAATCTTCCTTGATGTAAGACATCTAAAAAATATAACCGAAGTACCATTTCTTACAGGGGAAGAAATACCAGTGTTCAGTGATGAAGACTTGTGCTCTGAAAACCAGAACCAAGATATTGTTTTTCCTATCTCTGCGCACACTACTACAACATTTGGTACACCTATTATCAAAAAATCTACTAGCACAAGGTAATTGTAAAAAATATAACTGATCCAGTCTCTCTAATGCTGACTTCTAATTTATAAAATAATTCAAACTATGATCGGTCATAATCTTTACCTTTCTAGTCAAGAAATCACCCTTCAATTAATAAGTAATCAAATATAACCTACCAAATACACATTAACAAGAAATAGGGTAGAAGTTTATGAAGTCGTGATAAGAACAAGCTACACAGCCACGCTGCTGGTGAGACTACTGTAGGATTCCTAAAATGTGGATAACATTTTGTACCTTTCATGACTACCATAAACTTAAGGGGGCTTTACACGCTGCGACATCGCTAATGCGGAGTCGTTGGGGTCACGGAATTTGCGACGCACATCCGGCCGCATTAGCGATGTTGCTGCGTGTGACACCGATGAGCGATTTTGCATCGTTGCAAAAACGTGCAAAATCGCTTATCGGTGACATGGGGGTCCATTCTCGATTATCGTTACTGCAGCAGTAACGATGTAGTTCATCGCTCCTGCGGCAGCACACATCGCTATGTGTGACGCCGCAGGAACGAGGAAGCTCTCCTTAACTGCCTCCTGGCCGCTATGCGGAAGGAAGGAGGTGGGCGGGATGTTACGTCCCGCTCATCTCCGCCCCTCCGCTGCTATTGGGCGGCCGCTCCGTGACGTCGCTGTGACGCCGCACGGACCGCCCCCTTAGAAAGGAGGCGGTTCGCCGGTCACAGCGACGTCGCCGGGCAGGTAAGTATGTGTCACAGGTCTGGGCGATGTTGTGCGGCACGGGCAGCGATTTTCCCGTGTCGCGCAACAGATGGGGGCGGGGACCCACACTAGCGATATCGGGACCGATATCGCAGTGTGTAAAGTAGCCTTTATACATGGTGGCAAACATAACTGAATACATATCTTCTAAGTTAGTTGTTGTTTTTTCAATACAAAACCATAAAGCAAGTGTGCCATTATCGAAAGGGAGGATCCATGCCTTGTGACACTATCTTTTTGTATATGGTATCATGCTATGAGGGCTTTTTTTCCCTTCTATACTCTTGGTCTAGTTCTCTCGAACAAGAAATAGGGGACAGATAAAGAGAAGTATGACTTCGGGAGATCAAAGATTAGAGCACATAGAGTTTATTTGTAGCCTATAGACACATTTGTCATGTGCTAAGAAATTGTAACATTCTCTACTTTTGCACAGACTATTGCGTTAGCTTCAGCTGCTGTTTGACCATGTAGATGCCACTGTGAATCTCTGACAGTGGTTTAAGTGGTTTGGTCTTGGGATGGGAGAGATTTTTAGGTGCTCATTGGCCTCCCACCGATGTAATCGTGGAGTGCCAATGGATTAACATGGAAGCTGGGTGCCTCTTGAAAACTCATCACTTCCATCTTGATGCTACTATAAAAGACAAATTTCGACTTCATAGGAGAATAAGTAATCACAAATTCAAGTCCATCCACTAGGCGGACTAAAAAATATAGAATTTTTACTTTAAAAAGTTAATACAGTAACAAAACTAAGTTTAGTTCCCAATCTTAAAATAAATATAAAAAGCATTTGTGACATCATGATTTGCCCTGTGTGAACTGCGTGCAGTGTTTGAACGGCTCTCACTTGGGGTAAAATCAGCGTGATCAGATGTAGTGTGCACACACACAAAAAAATAAAATTTGAAAAACCCCTCCCACCCTCCTCCGAAAGTCTTCTGCTTATGGCTGGCTGCGTGTGGGCAGAGCCACAAACTGCCCAATTACTCACTTCCATTAGGGTTCAGGTCAAGTCAGGGTCACAAACTGCACCTTATCTAAGGTTCTAATGTGTTCTGCGAACCGAACTGCCAAAGGTTCGCTCATCTCTTTTATCTGCCACTGCTGCAGCCTACGCCTACCTCCTGTGATCCTGCTCCTCCGCCACTGCCGCCCCTCCACCAGTCAACCAGATACATCCAGACTATAAGACGCACCCCCCCCTTTCTTCCCAAATTTTGGTGGGGAAAAATGTGTCTTATAGTCTGAAAAATATAGTACATTTAAGAACTACAGTGTTCATATAGCTCCTTCAATAAAAAAAGTAAAAAAATTATGGGTCTTTCTTAATGATGGGAGGTTTCAAACTTACCTGAGTGCCAGGCCAAACGATTCCAGGTGTTGATCCGGATCTGGCAACTTGGGAAATAAAAAAAAAAAATAAAGGAAAAATAAAGAAAATAAGAATGAAGCAAGCGCTTCATACTTACCACAGCACTGGCACGGCTGTACACTGTTCTCATGGCCGCCCATTCACTTCCACGGCCGCCCATTAGGCTCATGGATATGGACAGCTTTCCCCACTGACTGGCTTATGTCACTTGTTGCAGTCAGTTGCACCCCCAGCCTGTGTGACAGCGTTTGCCTGCAACCAATCACAGGCGCTGTCTACGAGTTTATATAGTACAGTAAAAATAAATAAAATATTTGGCATAGGGTCCCCCCATATTATGACACCCAGTGCGATGGAGCCTCGGTAAGTACAGCGCGTGCGCTCCTGTCCCTTTGTCCCTTCTACCACCATTTTAATCACCGAATTCTGGTCCCCATAGACGTATATGGGGACTACCATCCAGCCCAGAACCGGATTTCAAAACACAGATAACAGGAACCCACCGATCCCGTTTATCTGTGAGTCTGCCTATCACTAGTCTTTATGAGTTTGGTATTGTCTTAATCATACTAACTTGCAGAAGTATCAGAACCATATTGCCAGGTTACTTTTATTAAAAACTGAAAAGCTAAACTACCCCCCAAAAATGATAAAATTGCATTTTTTCACTATTTTGCCTGTTAGATTTTTTTAACACTTTACTGTGAATTGTATGATATGATAAAATAAATACAGTTCTTCAAAAGCACAACTTGTCTGACAAAAAATAAGAAATATTATGGCTATGTTGAAGGCAAAATAAAAAAAAATATGGCTCTTGAAAGAACAAGAGGAAAAACAAAAGTGCAAAAACAAAAATTGTCTCAGAAGTGAAGAGGTTAAACAAGATTATTTGAAAAGTTGCTCAATTTTTTTTTATTTCATATGTATTAAACAAATTATTAAATGGGTTTCAAAGGCCTACTTAAACATGTAAGATACTATACAATTAAAGGACCTCTTTAATGGTTTCCCAACATATGATGTACTGGTACTTCATATATTGGGTTCCTGTGTATAATGCTGGCCCAAGAGCTGAACTTACATTATACACAGTATTTGCTTCTGACAAAAGCAAGAAGAACTTAACTTCATCCACTGCACTTAACCCCATTAAATACCATTGTTGATATCTGACTGTGGCATGTAAAGCACACTGTCTGGGGATGCCCATCACCCTCTCATGACATTGCAAGGTACCAATGGGTTACTGTGGCCGCGGGCAGCTTGCTAAACTCCCTGTTCCCTGTCATGACAGCATTCTTTTCAAGACTAGCCTGTAGCTGGGCTTCGAAGGAAACAGTCATATTTTTTATATACTGTGGTATTGCAGTATATATTATACAAGCCCTCATACAGCTATGTTAACAGAAAAACTTAAAATCTATGGCTCATACGTTTATGTACAGTAAATGTGATAAATTATTCCAATAACAAGCTGTCAGTCATGCCTAACTTACATGACATTTTTTTTTAGATATTTTATTTTCACGCTTTAACAAATTTGATGTAAAAATGTTTCAACTTTACAGATGTTTGTTTAAAAGAAAACAAAAAAAACCTGCTAAGAATATCAAATTAACACTTAATTTCTATTTTTATTTTCTTATACAAAACCAAGTTAATTAAAGAACAATAAATTTAGTAAAAAAAAACAACAAAACAAAACAAAAAAAAAACCAACCAAACAAATCCTTTACAAAATCATGAGTGGGAGACTGATTCCTTGGAAATTATTCAATGCATCTTTTGCTTCATTTAACATTGGTCTGGAATCTGTCCAGTCTGTTATCCAACTATTGTATCACTTGTAAAGAGTTTATAGCCAACTTTACATAGTGCAATAATGATATGTTGCCTGTAAATGAATGGGGAAATATGATTTTATGAGCATAATTCTTAGATTTTGGAAACTATAAATTTATTAGTTTTTTAACTAAGACAATAATCGAGCTTTTAAGAGTGTATTGTGAAAAAAATGTGTTTTGTTTTTTTTTTTAATTAAATTTATATATCAAACAGTTTTAAAACATGACTGTTGATGTTTTACTCGATTAATGATTTTAAATTTTAATTTTACATGCATACAGTTGCACACCAAAAAAGCCAAAAATGTACAAGGGAAAATATGGCACTGCATTACTGCAAAAGAGAGATATTTAGTTTATGTATTGGCCAATGCATGTAAGCCCGGAAACCAACGGCAAGGTATATCTCTGTAATGCGGGAACCTAACTTAAATGCCACTATCTAGGTTAAAAACATCCGTATCTGGGCAAAATGCCACTTTTTGCATTTTGCCAAGATACAGATGTTTTTAACCTAGGTAGTTTTTAATCAGAGATATACCTTACCGTTGGTTTCCGGGCTTACATGCATTGGCCAATACATGAACTAAATATCTCTCTTTTTCGGTAATGCAGTGCCAAATTTTCCCTTGTACATTTTTGGCTTTTTCAGTGTGCAACTGTATGCATTTATAGTTACTACGTTTTTTCAGTTAGCACCTGTTTACATTTGTTGGATGTGCGGGTCAGTTTTTTGATACTTTTAATTTTAATTTGTCGTTCTATTAAACTTAAATTCAGAATCTTGCCGTTTTCATATTGCCCATTAAACAGGCTGACCCTTCCTTTTCTGTGGTGACCAATTCTCAGCAATGATTTTTTAATTATTACAGGCAGGACTTCAAAAGAAAGGTTTCATTTTTAAATAGATAACACAACATCCACAATTCACAATAGATAGTGGTCACAGCTCACCTCCTTCTCATACTCCCTGCAAAATGACCTCTGCACAGGCCACAGAGCATGACTAGAAAACACTCCTAGAAGTCAATACACACATCCACACTATTGTCGCTATGATCCATATGGCTGCTGTTAAGCATATCTTTAAATGCAGGTAACAGAAGCTTAGGTAAAATGACTACCCCTATAATTCTGTAAAGAAAATAGAATAAAAAGTATACAATCAGAAAATAAAAACAACATGGATAAAAAGAATATATATGTATTAGTATCTAGATTTTATTAATTGAATAAAACTATTCATATTTAGCAAAGGTCATTGTGATCCAAAACACACCATCTTGATAACTTGTCACAAAAGGTTATCTCACTTAGGCCACATTCAAATGTCCGCGGAAAAC
Source organism: Anomaloglossus baeobatrachus (assembly GCF_048569485.1). Lineage (NCBI taxonomy): Eukaryota > Metazoa > Chordata > Amphibia > Anura > Aromobatidae > Anomaloglossus > Anomaloglossus baeobatrachus. Next base: position 498,419,496 of record NC_134354.1, read on the forward strand.
ACACACATGTTTCACGGTTTGTGGTCTAGGTGCATATGTGTGTGTTCCTTGTGCTGTCCCTGTCCTATTTGTGTGACTTTCGGATAGCACACGGACAACATGAGCTGATATACTTACCTGTCCCCAACGCTCCTGTTACTTCCAGGTCCACGGTGAGTGCAATGAATGAACAATGAGTATAATAAGCGGGCCCAGAAGTAATAGAAGAGGCAGAGACAGGCAAGTATAAAAATTCTTTATTTTTATGGGACGTTATCTCTGGTACATGTCACATGGATTACATTATTGTGCGGTCCATGTGACGTCCGTGCTGCCGGAGAAAAACAAACATGTCGCTGTGTGGAACACACAAACACACGTGTGCTCCATACGGACTCATGGTCTTTATGAAAACACGGATTTGTGCACAGACCCATTGATTTTAATAGGTGTATTTGTGTCTCCGGTACCTGTTAAAACGGATGTCACACGTAGCAGAGACATGGATAAGTGAAGTTGGCCTTAATTAGATTAAAATGACTCAACATTAACCAATTCACAACCGACCATGTAACAGTACGTCCTAAATCATGAGGGGGTTGATCACCTGCGGCTGCTATGGTGAGCCGGTGGTGATCCACGCACATGTCTGCTGATTTGTTAAAGTGTGACAACGAGATTTAAATGTCCACAGCGGGTAACATGCACTTACCTGCCGCCATCGAAGGCCCCGTGACGTGGTCAAGGGGAACCGATGGTTGCTATGGTAGCACAGGGTCATGTAATGACTCCTGTCGCTATCATGACTCACTTCCTGTTACATTTCATTCCTGCTTTCTTTACATTTTACACTGCATTACAACATTTTTGAATTTGGAATTGTACTTCCATTTTTCCACTAATAAGGCTGGAGAACTTGTTTAGAGAGATGTAATATGTGTAGCTAAGAAAATATGAAAAAACTGCATTTTTTTATTTTTCTTTCTTGCTATAGACCCTGTTTACATGTGTTACCACGTCGACCATTTGCCCCAAAAAGCCTTGCAGACCTTAATCATGGAGATCTGGTAAAATTTTCACGTCCAGGTGGCAAAATAAGTAAAGGTACAATAAAATACAAGGGGTGCCTGCCAGGAAGAGAGGAGACATATCTAGGCGTTGAGCTGGAAGGAGATGAACTTGGGAAACATGATGGCATGTTTCAAGGAACTCAATATTTCCACAGGTAAGATAATTTCTCTAGCTTTGCATTCTCAGAATTCTAATAATGCAAGGGTGGGCAATTAATTTTCCAGAGGGGCCACATGAGAGACCGTGACTGGTGTGGAGGACCAAACCAATATACGTAATTACTTACCGGTAATGTGTTTGTTCTGAACCCATGACAGCACCACGAGAGAGGGGATCCGCCCTTCAAGGATCGAAAACGTACAGGATAAAAAGGGAGGTACCTCTCCCCGCATCAGTTGGATTACAGAGCATGAAAGGACTTCCCAAAAAAGGAACATCGTTATGACATCCCCACCACCATCAATTCCCACATGAGTAGGGGTAAACACAAAAACACTGGTAAAACACCCAGGTGCAAGGAGGGAATGTAAGGGTGCTGTCATGGGTTCAGAAAAAACACATTACCGGTACGTAATTACGTATTTTTCCAGCACTCATGACAGCACCATGAGAGAATTACATAAACAAATATCTTAGAGGGGACTACAGTCTGCAGAAACAGTCTCCCAAAACTGAGGTCGGTGAAGGACAAATGCAACCTATAATGTTTATAAAAAGTGGACAGAGAAAACCCCGTGGCTGCCTTACAGATCTGCTCGATGGAGACCTCCGATCTTTCAGCCCAGGAAGCTGCCATCGGTCTTGTGAAGCGAGCTTTCAGACCTTCAGGCACTTCCTTAACACTAGCCATGTAAGCTATAGAAATGGCATCCCTGATAAACCTAGCTAAGGTGGACTTAGAAGCCTTGAGACCCTTCCTACTACCATGAAATACTACAAACAATGACTTGTCCTTCCTCCAACCCTTAATGACTGACAAATACTCCTGAAGACAATGTCTAATGTCCAGGCAGTGCCACCCTTTCTCTTCTTGAGTAGATGGACTATCATAAAATGAAGGAAGCACAATCTCTTGAGTCCTATGAAACTGAGAACTCACTTTTAGTAAATAAGCTGGGTCAGGTTTTAGGACTACTCTGTCTTCAAAAAACTGAGTATTAGGGTGGATCTATGGACAGGGCCATACCCTTACGTGCTGAGGTTAGGGCGACCAGTATAATAGTCTTGAAGGACAGATTTTTGAGTGAGATAGACTACAGGGGCTCAAACGGGGGCTTAGTTAAGGCTAATAGGACTAAATTAAAATCCCACGATGTCAAGGGCATACTGCGCCGAGGTCTGGATTTAGAAAAGGCCCTAATAAATTGTGAAATCCAGCGGTCTCCGGCCAGGTTATAATTCTACAAAGCGCCGAAGGCTGAAACCTGAACTTTTAGGGTACTAACTGACAGACCTAATTCTAATCCTTTCTGGAGGAATTCTAGAATGACTGCCACTGAAACCGGCCAGCAGGATTTGCACCTGTGGAGGATAATAATTTGTTCGATATCCGTCCGTAAATCTGAGTAGCGACTGTTTTTCTACACTGCATCAGGGTAGTAACTAGACCCAGAGAAAACCTGCTGCCTCCTAAAAGTGACCTCTCAAATTCCAGGCCGTTAGATGCAACCTGCTGGTCAGATGGTGGGAGGCTGGACCTTGAGAGAGGAGGTCTGGTAGTTCTGGTAGAACCCATGGTCTGGTTATCTACAGTCTGGTCAGCCAGTAAAACCACGGTCTCTTTGGCCAAAAGGGGGCTATTAGAATAACTGCTGCTTTGTCCTCCCGTACTTTCCTCAGATCTGCTGGAAACAGGGCTCTTAGAAGGAAGGCATAAGTGAGATTGAAGTCCAATTTGATCAACAGAGCGTCCACTGAGTGATGTCGATCCCTTGGGTCTAGTGAACAAAATTGGTGAACCTTCTTGTTGTTCTTGGTCGCAAAGAGCTGTATCTCCGGAATACCCCACATCTCCATTATCTGTGTGAAAATGGTTTTAAGGTCCATTCTCCTTGATGTAACCTGCTGCGACTGAGAAAGTCTGCCATAGAGTTTTTCTTTCCTTTTATGTTTACCGCCGATAAGGATTCCAGATGATTTTCTGCCAGACCAAGGATTCTGCTTGCTATATCCATAAGTAGTCTGGAACAAGTACCTCCCTGGTGATTGAGGTACGCAACTGTTGCTTTATTGTCCGACAGGACTTTGACATGGCGACCCTTCAGTGATGGAAGGAACTGTCTTAACGCTTTTTCTACCGCAAGTAATTCCCTGGTATTCAAGGAACTGTGAGCTTCTCCTCCAGAGCATATTCCTTGGATCAGATGATTATGTAATTGGGCCCCCAACCGTACAAACTTGCGTCTGTGATTACTACCTCGGACTCCTGGATTATCCAAGGCACTCCTCTTTTTAAATTGTCTCTATTCGTCCACCAATGTAGAGACTGTATCATGTGAGGGCTGAGAACAATAGTCCTGTCCAGGCGATCTCCTGATGTTCCAGGATATTCCACTGGAGGATTCTGATGTGTGCTTGAGCCCAAAGGACTGCTGAAATGGCTGATGTTAAGGAGCCCAGAAGGGACATCGCTCCTCTTAGAGACAAATGTGTGGTATTTATTACCAGTTCTTTTGGGGTTTGGAGATTTTCCACCTTGGAATCTGGGAGTCGACACATCTGGGTGCCTGAATACAAGATAAGTCCCAGAAAAAGCTGAATCTTGCATGGATGTAATTTTGCCGTCTCCTACTTTATGAGCCAACGTAGCCCTGTCAGGGAAGACTGTACTTCTTTTAGAAGGGTTGCACAATGGTGAGCAGAGGTGTCGATGATCAGGAAGTCGTCTAGATAAGGTATGATGAGGACTTCTTTCTGATGCAGATGAGCGGTTACCTCCGATATTAGCTTTGTAAAAATCCTTGGTGCCACTGCCAGGCCAAAAGGAAGGGCTTTTTGCACTGGAAATGGCAGATGTTCCTGCCCATGTTCAGGGCTACCCTGAGGAAACTCTGATATTGACTGTTGATTGGGACATGATAGTACGCATCGCGTAGGTCCACTACTGTCATGTGATAATTTGGAAACAAGTACTTCACTGTGGATCTCACTGACTCCATCTTGAAGCTGTCTATATGAAAGAACCTGTTGCGAGCTCTCAGGTTTATTATAGTTCGATATGAACTGTTGGACTTCCTTACTAAAAATGAGGGTGGAGTAGAATCCTTCCCCCTCTTCTTGTCTGTTAACTTCTAACAAGACTTCCTTGGTTAGAAGCTGTTGAATCTCCATCTCCAAAGCAAGCTGTTCCACTGGTGACTGTCTTAGAGGCATAAGGATGAACCTTCGAGGATGAGTTTGGTGAAAGTGTAGCGCCCCTGAGCCACTCAGGGTGCTACAAGGAACTGCATCCTCTTGGGGATGCAGTACCTACCCCCTGGGACCTGGAGTACCAGTGCCGATACCACCAAAGCACAACCAAAATCCTAGTTCTCCCCTCCACACTGGGCATAAAGGGTTAACCATGTAAGGGGATGGTCGCCATGGGAAGCAATGAGTCCTTGGGATTAGCCAGCCTAGTGGGAGAGGTCAGCAGTCAGTAGAGAGTCTAGAGAAGTGTGTCACACAGGAGAAGTGTGCGGACATGCCTGAGCTGCGTCTGTGCAATGGTGACCCAGGGGCACAGGAGAGAGGTCACCAGGACGGGTACCGGAGATACTGCTGGAACCGGAGCATGCACAAGGCACAGGGCCCTAGATCAGGTGCCAGTTCTACACGGCTTGATAAATACCTGCCCAGTGAGGACACCTTCACACACTTCACTGAACCAAATAATCCGGGGGCATCAGCAGTAAACTAGGATCGGGGTTTGGATACTTACCTCCCCACAGGGTCCGCACTGCACGCCTTACGGAGAAGTAGACTGTACCCCAAAAGGGACAGTCGGGCCCCAAACACTCCACGCTATGGGGACCCTGTGACGGGGTATGCGACAGAGCAGTAAGGGACGCCAGGCCAAGGAACAATCCAAGAAGATTTAATGAGGCAGGGAGCATAAAACATGCAATATTAAAATGGTTCTTTAGAGTCCACACAAAGGAAATAGGTCCGGGGGCGCCAAGGAGAATGCAAAAGTCCTCAAAGTCCAATCGTCCATGTACGGGCGATAAGGAGCTGGCCTTAGCACAGGTCCTCACCCTTCACTCAACAAAGCATAACTAAAAACTAAAACATGGGGCTGAATCTCCCACCCCTCCTTAGATCCACCCCCTTAACATTTTCTACTTGTAGCTAGAAAAGGGTTCCTAGACACAGCCTCCAGAGATTGTGTACTAGGCAAGCCCCCTGCAGAGGAGAACAATATATATGCAACCCAAATCAAGGACAATAGCTATGGCTGAAGCCTGATTGCAATATGATACAGGCTGGGGGGATATAATGTTACAACCCCTTCCCCCCTCAATTGGTGTACGGACTAGGGACCTCAACAGGTCGCTTGTCAAGTACATGTAAACATGGTGGACCTGACTCAGGGCTCCTCTTGCCTGGACAGTCCATCTGCATTTTGGTGTTGGCTGCCCCTTCTATATTGTATGGTAAAGTTATAGGGCTGCAGAGCCAGGCTCCATCGTAATAAGCGTCCATTGTCCCCAGAGACTCTGTTCAGCCAGGTGAGGGGATTGTGATCAGTAACCACAGTGAATTCTCGCCCATACAGATACGGCCGTAGTTTCTTAAGGGCCCACACTACAGCCAGACATTCTTTTTCAACAGTTGCATAGGCCACTTCTCGGTCCAGCAGTTTCCGGCTGAGGTAGGCGATGGGGTGCTCCTCCCCAGCTGCATTCACCTGGCTGAGGACAGCTCCCAGTCCATAAGCAGAGGCATCCGTCTGCACAATGAATCTCCGCTTGTAGTCTGGAGCAGCCAGGACAGGATCGCAGACCAAGGCGTCCTTCAGCCGGTTAAAAGCCTCATCACAGGCTGGAGTCCAGATCACCAGCCGGGGCATCGTTTTCTTCGTGAGGTCCGTAAGGGGCTTGGCCACACTGCTGAAATGAGAAACAAATTTTCGGTAATAACTGGCAGTGCCCAAAAAAGCCATAACTTGTTTCTTGGTTTGGGGTACAGGCCAGTCTCTAATAGCCTGGATTTTGGCAGGTTCAGGACGTAACTTCCCTCCTCCTACTCTATGCCCTAGATATTGGACTTCACCCATCCCCAATTGGCATTTATCAGGTCGAATAGTTAGGCCGGCTGCAAGAATCCAGTCAAGAACAACAGCTACTTGATTCAGATGTTCCTCCCATGTGTGGCTGAAGATGGCGATATCATCCAGGTAGGCACAAGCAAAGTCGCCACATCCCCGGAGGATCTGGTCCACCATTCTCTGAAAGGTTGCAGGGGCGTTTTTCATTCCGAAAGGCATGTTTAGAAATTCATACAGACCAAAGGGGGTTATAAAAGCCGACTTTTCTCTACCTTCCTCCGTCAGGGGAATTTGCCAGTATCCCTTACTGAGATCCAAGGTGGTGACGTATCGTGCCCCAGCTAGCCGGTCTAGAAGTTCATCAATGCGGGGCATTGGGTAAGCATCACTGATGGTATGGTCATTTAGTCGTCTGTAGTCCACACAAAATCGAGTACTCCCATCTTTCTTGGGTACTAACACAACAGGAGAGGCCCAAGGACTATGGGAGGCCTGAATCACCCCAAGCTGTAACATCTCCTCCAGCTCATGCTGCATGGTGTTTCTAACTGATTCTGGTACCCGGTAGGGAGCTTGTTGTATGGGACGGATGCCCTGAGTGTCCACATGATGTCGGGTTACTGTGGTTCGACCTGGTCGGGATGAGAAAGCAGCCTGTCTCTGATGGAGCACTCCCAGCATTTGTTTTTTCTGTAAGGAATCTAAGTGATCTCTCAAAGGAACCTGTTCCACAGTGGATGGGGTTCTGGCTGCTTCAACAAGATCAGGTAATGGGTCCTCATCCTCCTGACCATCTTCTGAAGCCAGCCGACAGCTTGCTATCATAGGTAAGGTCCGGTCATGGTACTCCTTAATCATATTCACATGGACAGTCCTTTGTCTTAGTCCCTGATCATCTAGAGCAAGAAGGTAATTGGTGTCGTTTAGTTTTCTGAGAACCCGGAAGGGACCCTCCCATGTTGTCTGGAGTTTATTTTGCCGATGGGGAACAATCATTAAGACTTGTTGTCCCTCTACAAATTCTCGATAGCGTGCTTTGCGGTCATACCATGTCTTCTGTCTGGTTTGAGCCATCCGTACATGATCCTGAGCCAAATTAGCAAGTTGAGCCAGGGTTTCCCGAAGCTTGAGGACATATGGAACAACAGGGGTTCCTGTATCTTCAACTTGCCCCTCCCAATATTCCTTTAGCAGAGTTAAGGGTCCTCTGACCTTTCTTCCATAGAGTAGTTCAAAGGGGGAAAACCCAGTGGACTCCTGGGGAACTTCCCGGTAGGCGAACAGGAGATGGGGTAGGTACCTCTCCCAGTCGGAATCACTGTCAGTGAAGGCCTTTAGCATATTTTTCAGTGTTTGATTAAACCGTTCACAAAGTCCATTGGTTTGAGGATGGTATGCTGTAGTTCGAATTGCCCGTACTCCACAGGTGCGCCACAGACACTGCACCAACTCTGACAAACTGGGAGCCTTGGTCCGATAAGATTTCACTGGGGAATCCTACTCGGGTGAAAATGGTAACAAGGGCCTCGGCCACCTTGGCTGCAGAGATACTTGACAAGGCCACGGCTTCTGGATATCGGGTGGCATAGTCCACAACAGTGAGAATGTACGGCTTTCCAGATTTACTTGGTTTAGCCAGTGGTCCAATGAGATCGACAGCTACTCTTTGAAAGGGTTCTTCTATTATAGGGAGTGGTTGCAAGGGTGCCTTTGGGTGATCTCCGGGTCGCCCTCTACGCTGACATATGTCGCAGGTTCGGCAGAAATGCGCCACTGCTTGAGAAATTCCAGGCCAATAGAAAATTTGAGTCAATCGTCTCTCGGTGCGGGTTTTCCCTTGATGGCCAGCAGTAGGAATGTCATGAGCAAGGTGTAATAGTGGAATTCTGTATTTCTGAGGAACAATCAGCTGTTTGCTATAAGTCCAGGGCTTATCTAAGGAGTCAGCGTTGGTAACTCGATATAGGAGTCCATTTTCTCTGATAATTGTTTCCCCATTTTCTCCTAACTGCCCTACTTCAGCCCGAGCTCTAAAGCTAGCCAGGGTGGGGTCAGTCTCTACCTCTTGTCTAAACTGAACTTTATCCCAAGTGACATTCATATTATCCCCACAAGAAGAATCACTCACCGGCTGTGAAGGCAGTTCGGGTGGCCTCAGTTCCATTGATGGGTTGAACACGTCCACATCTGCTGCTCTCTTTGCTTGACTTCTGGTTACCGCACCGACAAAGTGGCATTGAAGATTCCCCACATCATTTCCTAGAAGAATGTCTGCAGGTAGGCCGCTCATCACACCAATCATGCATTGTTTTGCCCCAAAGCCATAATCCAGGGTCACACTCGCTCTTGGAATATATCTCTGAGTACCTCCAGCCAATTCAATAGCAATTCCGGGTCCCTTTTGCACTGCTTCTGGTTGAATTACTCGGGGATCTGCGATGGTGAGAAAAGCCCCAGTGTCACGAAAGCCAACAACCTTTTGGCCATCCAGCACAACCTCCTGTAGATGTTTATGCTGAAGATCAGAAGAACGGGCGGCTGTGGCTCGCACCCCATAGACTCCTGGTAGGGAAGTCAACATATCAGAGTCACTTGGCAAATCATCAGGGAATGAATCCAGCTCTTCTCCTGTTGAGGGTGTCTGTAGATAATGAACAGGCAAAGGGGGTCTGTAACTGTTTTGCCTCTGAGCACCTGGACAGTGAGCTTGCAGATGACCAGGCTGCCCACATCGATAACATCTGCGTTCTATGAGTCTTTCTCCACTTCGTACTCCCAAAGAGGAGGCAGGAGTAGTAGGAGGCACATTCACACGGGGTCCGCCATGTGTTGGTAGTCTATTGGGACGGTGAACATTGGAGGCCAAAGGACAGGGGACCACTGGTGTTGGGGAGCTGGTAGTTTTTTTGTCACCGACTAGTAGCCTTTTCCATTGAGGCTTGATGGTGAGCACCTCATCAGCTAGAGCGGCAGCTTGTTCCACAGTTGGCGGCTTTCTCTCACGCACCCATTCTCTGATTTCCGCAGGGCACCTGGCATAGAACTGCTCTTTCAGGATGACCTGGAGGAAGGTCTCCTAAGTTAAGGCTCCCTCTCCCTCCAGCCAGCGATGGCATACTTGTTTCAGTCTGTGGGCAAACATCTTGAAAGACACTTCTCCATCACAGGCTAATGTACGGAACTTAGTCCTATAAGTATCTGGGGTCACGGCATAATGTTCCAGAATGGTCTGTTTTATCTCCCCATACTCACAATTCCACTCAGGGTCCATAGCTCTATAGGCGTCGGCAGCTCCACCCTCCAAGAGGCCCACCAGGTGTCTGACTCGCTCTCTTTCTGGGACTTCCATTAATCGGCACTGATGCTCAAAGTCCTGAAAGAAGCCCTCAATGTCACCTGCAGCTTCATTAAATGGCTTAAAGTCCTTGCGGGACACTCTGGAGAATTCCCTCATAGTTGGTGCTGTGGTTACAGTTTGTCTGGAGCCTCTAGCTGCTTCCACAGCAAACCTCCTCTCCAGCAATGCCCTCTCTTGAGCTCTGCGAATAGCCTCCATCTTATATTCAATGGTGACCTCATCTCCAAGCAGTGCCATCTCCTCCTCATACCACACAATCCATTGACTTTTTTGGGTATTTACCTCCAGCTCCCGTCTTTCCTCCCTTTGCTGTGGAAATTGTTCCTCGGTGCCATCTTGCAGGCAAGCGTTTTCCAATGCCTCAATTAGTTGCTCCTTAGAGATTCCTTTGTAACCGACTCCTAATTCACGGGCCATTGTTTGTAGGCTCACCACAGTCCAGTTCCTGTATCCTGAGGTTCTGAATCCAGATGTTAATGGCCCGTTGTCCTCCATTCTTTCTGCTCTGATCCCGCCGCTGCCACCAGTTTGTGACGGGGTATGCGACAGAGCAGTAAGGGACGCCAGGCCAAGGAACAATCCAAGAAGATTTAATGAGGCAGGGAGCATAAAACATGCAATATTAAAATGGTTCTTTAGAGTCCACACAAAGGAAATAGGTCCGGGGGCGCCAAGGAGAATGCAAAAGTCCTCAAAGTCCAATCGTCCATGTACGGGCGATAAGGAGCTGGCCTTAGCACAGGTCCTCACCCTTCACTCAACAAAGCATAACTAAAAACTAAAACATGGGGCTGAATCTCCCACCCCTCCTTAGATCCACCCCCTTAACATTTTCTACTTGTAGCTAGAAAAGGGTTCCTAGACACAGCCTCCAGAGATTGTGTACTAGGCAAGCCCCCTGCAGAGGAGAACAATATATATGCAACCCCCACCAAATCAAGGACAATAGCTATGGCTGAAGCCTGATTGCAATATGATACAGGCTGGGGGGATATAATGTTACACCCAACCAACAGAGAGTGCTGGGGACAGAGAAACCTGGGTTACTACATTGGCACTGATACTCCAAGGAACCTGAACCAGCAACTCCTGGGTCCAAGTGAGTAGAGACTGTTAAAAACAACCTGGTGTGGTCTCCGTTATTATCCCTCATCATCTCCCAGGCACGTCCCTACCTGCAGAGGGCCTAACACCATTGCTGCAATCACCACCAGCTCTGGGCTTACCCACATTTAGCAGCGGCGTTTCTCTATCTTTACCCGCAACCCGCAGGTGGCGTCACATGACATTAACTCTATTCACCCCTGTAAATACCCCCTTTACAAAAAAAGCTCCAGGGCACGGGACCGGGCCACGGCCACCAGAGTGACATCCCCGTTTGAAACCGCCCAGGATCGAGTACCCCCTTCTCTGGGCGCGACAAAAGGAAAGTTTGAGGCCAGATCTTACTAGGCCGAGTATCCATGGATTTGATGAGGACCGATGGGATCTTTTCCCAGGACAGAATGAAATGAGAGAGTCTCCCTTCGACCTGGGGAATCAAGTCACTGGGAGGATCTTTTCTGGTCCTTAGAGGATCCCTTGAACATGAACCCCTTCCCCACCTTCTTTCTATTGGACCAACTACTTTGATCCTTGTGTGGAGCACCGCGGTGAACCTGTTTCTTCCGAAAGGACTATCTCGAGGCTTGAAAGGATGGAAAAGGAAATTCTTTCTTTTTATCACTAGCCTTTTCTAGGATATCATCCAAGACCGGGCTGAATAAATATTCTCCCTGACATGGGATGGTGCAGAGTTTTGACTTCGTCTGCATGTCGCCTGGCTAGCATTTTAACCAAAGGGCTCTTCTGGCTGCATTGGATAGTGACGCTGACTTCACTGCACACTTAGTAAAATCCGCTGAGGCATCTGCTAGAAAGGCCGCTGCTCCACACATCCGGGAAAGGGATAAAAACATTTCCCCTCTTGGGGCCTTTGTTCTAAGCTGATCTTCCAGCTCATCGATCCACACTGCTAGAGACCTAGCTGTACAGGTGGCTGCAATGGCAGGTCTCAATCCTCCGGCAGAAGCCTCCCAAGTATTCTTCAGAAAGTGATCTGCTTTCTTGTCTAATGGGTCCTTTAAGGATCCCATATCTTCAAATGGCAGAGCAAATTTCCTAGATGCCTTGGCAACTGCAACATCTAGTATATGAGCCTAATCCCAGGTGGAACAGGAGGCGACCTCAAAGGGATATTTTCTCTTAAAGGCACCTGGAATGGAACGCTTCTTCTCCGCTCTCTTCCATTCCCTTGTAATCAGGGCCTGTACTTTGTCTATGACAAGGAAGGTGCGTTGTTTCCTTTGATCCAGGCCACCAAACATACGATCTTTTATATACTTCTCGGGCTTCTCATCCGGGATGCCCATAGTGGATCGTACTGCCTTTACTAGCTTCCTTGTATTTTCGAGCGGGAAGCATTGACGACCCCCTGAGTTGATATCTAAGGAGGAGGTTGAAGGTGAGACAGAAGATTTGAATTCCCCTTTTGACCTATCAGTTTCTTCATAAGCAGAAGAGGGAGGCTTGGATTTTTCTGAGCTCAGACTATCTTTGGACAGGGATCTAAGAGAGTCCCTGACCTCTGCCCTAATTATGGACCTCAGATCAGAGGCTAATCCCGGGGCTTCTTCCGACAAGGTCTGCTAAATGCAGTCACGGCACAGTGTTTTTGTCCTGGAACTAGACAGTTCCTTGTTACACAGAGCACATTCCCTATGCCTGGTTTTGGAGACACATTTTTTTAGGTTTGTCCCAAATCTAGAAGAAACAGAGACAAAGACTACTTTAAAAAGAGAACTTTCACTAAGATCACTTACCATTCAGACGCAAAGAGGTGGTACCAGGTTAGGAGTGACGCAATCCGATTCTCTTCCCTATTGCTGTCGGGTCTGCCAGACTTTGCCTCCCGCTGGCTGAATCGGCCATCACTTTTCCTGGAATTCTTTCCACCAAGGCCTGTGGTACTACTGTCTCGACCACGCTGAGGTTTGCCTCTTTGCTGCCGCTGCTGAGTGTCAAGGCAGTCCGCCTGATCAGACTGCGCACCGTGGTGATAGAGGAGGCGATTGTGATGGTCCTGACTGCTGCTTCTGCTGCTCATCCATATTACTGGAGGTTTCAGAGGCTGTAACACACCAGCCTACTAGGTTTGCTGAACATTTTTTAAAAGGGTTGGTAACTCCGCACCCCTGCTTTCCGTATGGCTGACGTCACCAAGCGGAGCATCCAATAGGAGAGGACACCCCGCACATGCGCAGTGCCAATGATTGTGTCCACCTGCCACACACAACATGGCAGCTCCCATGCAGTACCGGAAGCACTGTTGGAGCCCGTAGCCATGTACCGCCGTCCATGTACCAGACCTTCTGGGTAAGCGAACGTGCACCGCCACCTGCTCTGAGTTTCACCCGCTCCCCTTGGGACCCCTGACCGCCCCAGTGAACTCACCGCATAGGAGTCCTCGCAGCCACCATGAGCCTATCGTGGCGTCACTGGAGGGGGTGATCCCGCACGTAGCCAGCACCCCCATGGGTCTGCTGAGGCATTTCTACAGCACCTCAGCCGGCCGTAGCAGGACCCGTGCCTCTGCCAATACCGGCCGGCCAGGGCTGAAATTCCCATCTTCGGCCCCAAAGACCATGCTGAATCCCACTGATTCCTGGAGGCTCCCTGTTCAAGGAAAGGAAACCAACTGATGCGCGGAGAGGTACCACCCTTTTTATCCGGTAGGTTTCCTGTCCTTGAAGGGCAGATCCCCTCTCTCGTGGTTCTGTCATGGGTGCTGGAAAAATACAGGTGCGGGTCTCAGATCTACCCACACCTGTTAACTGCATGTGTCTGATGATCACATCAGCAAACATGCGTGAGGGGTAATGCGGACTTGCCATGCAAACCCGCATTAAAGTGACAGATACAACCTAAGGCCCTCTTCACATGTCAGTGAAAAACACGTTCTTCACTGACGTGTAAAACACGCACATGTCCCTCCATGTTCCGTGATTCACGGCACACGTGGGTTGTCCATGTGCAATCCGTGATCCGTGATTGCAAATTGACATTACTCACCTGCCTTCGCTCCTGCTGTCCATGGTGCTGAACTCCTCGGCTCTGCAGCGTCCGCCCACCACTCTCTGCAACTACTTCCAGGTCGGCTGTTCCTGCTTTCATGAATATTCATGAGTCGGGCAGGAGCTGCAGAGAGCGGAGGCTGCACAGCGCGTCGCTGGAAAGGAGAGTTGAAAATGTTTATTATTTGATATGTCAGTGTTTTTCTGGAACGTATTTCACAAATCACACACGGATCACACCATAGTGTGGTCCGTGGGTCATCAGTGATGCCAGAAAAAAACTGACTTGTCTCCGTGCAGAATCATGGACATGCGTGTATGCTGCACGGAGACACGTTCAGTGAAAAATCACTGTGTGAGCAGACCCATTGATTATAATGGGTCTGCATATGTCAGTGATTCTGGTACATATAGAGAAAAAAAAAAAGCACATATGTACTAGAATCACTGACGTGTGAAGTGGGCCTAAGATGGATAGGAGTTACTGTATATGCAGTAATAGGATTACTCCGGGCTAGATGCATTACTCTACATTTATCAACATTAAATCTCATTTGCCAAGTGTTTGCCCATTCAGACATCTTATCAAGATCTTTTTGTAGTTCTGTATTGTCAGTTTTTAATATCTTACATAGTTTGGTATCATCACCAAAGACTGATACTTTACTCTTATTACCATCCACAAGGTCATTATTAAAGATATTAAAAAGAATGGGTCCTAGCACAGATCCCTGCGGTACCTCACTGTTAAATTTATTCATTTAGAGGATATACCAAGTTCACCATACATTTGCATGTACACTGTTATATTTTTATTTGTGTTAATAACATTGTACCTCTACATACAGATCAAATATTTGAACATGGACTAATGGTTTGTTTGCAAATCAATCAATAACCAATAGGTCATGGCGCCAAATATTTGGCAGCAAAATCAACTCTAACGTTTTCTGATGGATCCTTGGGCCCTATTATGGTATCAGAACATCTGCTTCTCTTGTGTGCTAGTCTAAAACATTATCTATCAATTATAGATTTGTTTTGTGGGTTAGATAACATATTGTGGGATTACAGCTCACTCTGGGGAGTGCCGAGGTAGACACATGAACCGTTTTCATTTAAATGTCTGCCTGATCTATTAATGCTCCAATAACCAGTCAGGAAAATAAACTCAAAAACAGCCTTTCCTTAACACAAAGTAATAAAAATAAAATAAAAAGTCCATATATTCTGCTTGCTCAGGATAATGTTAAAGTCTGTTGCAAGAGCCGCTCCTCTGAAGGTCAGCACACCTACACACACACAATGAGACTAAAGGTCTCCATTTTACCTGAAGTGCATATGTGAGCAGTCATTCCTGCCCATCACTTTGACTACTTGTAAACCCAGCCCTGTCACACACTACTAACCCTCTCAGCATTTAACATGCTGGAGACTATTTCTGGGCTTACATCACTGAGGCTATCAACCGTAATGATAGATATCTCCCTACCTGGACTTTTCCAGTGGCCTTCTTACATATCCCCTCCCCTCTTCCCAAAGCCAGGGGGCTTGGCCCCTTTTCACATTAAACAGTGGAGCCTCGATAGAGCATCAGGGTTACTATGCACTTTCCCTTACCCATGTACTACATGGAGGTTGAAGTCTTGGAGCGATAAAAAGCATTTTATCACTTCTGGCAATTCTATCAGAGTGGGACATGGTCTGAGACTAGCCTAAACAGTCAACCAAAAAGGTAATACCTTAACGTGTCAAGCACCCACTTAATGACTAAGCTCTCCTTCGCAACGATGGACTAGTTCTTTCCTCCATACGACTATTTCCTACTCAGGTAGCGTATTGGATGTTGTTTTCCCTTTATTTCCAGAGATAAAACAGCCCCTAATCTGACATCTCAGGTGTCTGTCTGGACTCTGGACCAGGAATTCCTTTTAGAAGTTGGGTGCCACAAAGACTGGCTGTTTACAGAGGGCTACCTTTAATTCTTAAAAAGCCATCCCCGTCTCTGAAGTCCATTTTTGCCGTAGCCCACTTTTTCCCTTCAGGGAGGTTGGTCAGGGGTGCAGCAATCATGAGTAAGCTTGAGTTGAACCATCTGTAGTATCCCATAATACTGAGAAATGCCCTAACTTGCTTCTTCGAGAGCGGTTTTGACCAATTCTAGATTGCGTCCACTTTGTTTATTTGGGGCTTGATTTCACCCCTACCAACTACACTGACCATCAGACACTAAGTTTCAACTGGCTCCCTTTCTAGGTACTGCTTAATCAGGTTGACGTGGTATACTTGATATAGCTTTAAGTTTCCTGGCTGGTGGACCTTATAGTTCACCTCCCTAAGTTTTTCTACCCCTTTGTATGAACCCTGCCATTTGGCCAGAAAAAGCGCTTTCTACCATGGGAATTAGCACTAACACTTTGCCTGCAGGGCTGATTATCTCACCCTTTCCGATCAATTGTTGACCCTCACCTAGGCCTCTTGTGTCTGGAGAAGGCTTTTTTGATGATAGGCATCAGCTATACTTTCCTGCATCTGCACCACGTTTAACTACACTCATAAGGTGTAACTTCGGCCTCCCATGCCTACTTTGCTATGTTTAGGTGTCCATGAGGAACCCCAGTATGGAGAAACTATTACTCAGGGTTTCTCCATGGACATCTGGACAGCCTGGTATGTTTCTACCAAGACCACAAAGTCATCAGCATTCTGAGGATCTCCCTGGGCAACCCAGGACTCCACCAGCTTCAGAAGGGAGTGAAATAAACGGTTAATGACAACCCACCCCACCATCTGCGCTGGGGTGGAGGACTCCAGTTGAAACCACTTCACTTTTGGACTAAATGCAACAAGTCAAACATGTGGGAGAGGGGAGGTTTGTCACCATGATGCGCCCAATGAAGCACCCAGTGCACCCTTTCAGTCACCCCTGAGCGAGCCAATATCTCAGTTTTTTAATTTAACATATTCTTTTATGACCTGCAAGGCCAGGTCATAATAGGCCTTTTGCGACTTTTTGGTCAGATATGGCACTAGCATCTCTGCCTACTGCTCCAAAGGCAGTTTTTCCCGTTCTATGACCCTTTCAAACATCATCAAACACACCTCAATATCATCCCCTGGGGTCATCTTTTCCATGACTCTCCTTAACACTTTCCAGACGTGCGAGTCATCACCTTGTCTTGGGGGTTGGGAAGCCGCCCTGCCATGGACTGCCTCTACTAGGAGTTCCATCTGCTGCTCAAGCGCCTGCTGCTGTCTATAGGCCTGTGTCAGCTGCCTATTAAGCTGGGTTCACACATAGCGACATCGCTGTTACGTCACCATTTTCTGTGACGCAACAGAGACCTTGTAAGTCGCTGTTATGATTGCTGCTTAGCTGTCAAACACAGCAGAAGCAGCAGCGATCATAACGACACGCGTCGCTGTGCTACATGTGCAGAGAGCAGGGAGCCGCGCACACTACTTAGCGCTGGCTCCCTGCACTCCTAGCTACAGTACACATCGGGTTAATTACCCGATGTGTACTGCAGCTACATGTGCAGAGAGCAGGGAGCCGGCACTGGCAGCGAGGACGGACGCTGGTAACGAAGGTAAATTTTGGGTAACCAGGGAAAGGTCTTCCCTTGGTTACCCGATGTTTACCCTGATTACAGCTTACCGCAGCTGCCAGACGCCAGCTCCCTGCTCGCTTCATTTCGTCGCTCTCTCGCTGTCACACACAGCGATGTTTGCGTCACAGCGGGAGAGCGACGACCAAAAAAATGAAGCTGGACATTCAGCAACGACCGGCGACCTCACAGCAAGGGCCAGGTCGTTGCTAGATGTCACACACAGCAACAGCGACGGGACGTCGCTGCAACGTCACAGAAAATGGTGACGTAGCAGCGACGTAATTGTCGTCGTCGCTGTGTGTGACACCACCCTTAGTCTCTTTCATATCTTGCTGCTGCTGTATATTTGCCTGCACCAACTGCTTGATTAGCTCTACCATGCCATCCGACTTGCCAAACTTATGGCCGTCTTCACCCAGGACATGCAGATTGTCGCAGCAGTCACACGTGCTCCTCGGGAATCTTGCCTGCATTCTCCACCAACTGTGGGATTACAGCTCACTGTTTACTTTTCATTAAAATCTTTGGTTTATAGAACTGGAATAAAGCAGCCAGTCAGAAAAATAAACTCAAAAACAGCCTTTCCCTGGCACAAAGTAACAACCAGAAAATAATGAGTACATATATTGCTGCGGGTTCTGCCCGCACAGGATAATGTTCAACTCTGTCATAAAAGACACACTGCTGGAGGTCAGCACAACTCCACACACAGACAAACACGGAGACTACAGGTCTCCACTTTACTTAAAGTAGCACAACTCCGAGTGGGAATAGGTGAGCTGTTATTCTCCCCTATTTCTTTGACTGCTCGTAAACCTGGCCCTGTCATACCCTATTAACCCTCTCACCATTTAACATGCTGGAGTCTATTTCTGGGCTTACATCACCAAGGCTATCAACCATGATGATACATATCTCCCTTCCTGGACTTTTCCACTGGCCTTCTTGCAATATATAAAATGAGAACATCAGCTCCCCACACCAGATCCGAGGAGTGCGATGTAGAATTTAAATTACTTCAAGTCTGTCAATTACTTATGTAATTGGGTTGCTTTAAATCAATGGTTCCGAGCCTTTTTTATCTTGAGAACCACATTAAGCACCCTTCTCTCCCAGTAGTGACATCCAGAGTTCCCCATTACTGGTATAATAGTTGGACCTTCCTCCACAGAAGGCACACAGAGACCTTGTGAGCCACTCCCTTATAGGCAGTATACTTACCATCCAGGAGTTTCCACTTTTTCCCGATTTGGTATTCTCGCATCGGGAGCACTCACCACATTACTGTAGCCATCTTCAAACATCTCCTATCTTCATTTTACCATATTTATCTTCCATCCACGGCCAGCATATGTGCAGACACATCATTTCTTCTGTGCAGTGCTGCTCACAAATGTCATCCTCTGGAGACCTTCTGCTCATATAAGTTTGGTAAACTTAACTGTAAAGCACCAAGCTGGCAGATGGGCACAAGCCACACATCATAGGCCTGTGAGCCACCCGTGACTCCCAAGCCACAAGTATGAGACGCCTGTTTATATTAAGTCCACAGTACA
Organism: Anomaloglossus baeobatrachus; assembly: GCF_048569485.1. Lineage (NCBI taxonomy): Eukaryota > Metazoa > Chordata > Amphibia > Anura > Aromobatidae > Anomaloglossus > Anomaloglossus baeobatrachus. Next base: position 498,438,431 of record NC_134354.1, read on the forward strand.
CTGATACAGTAAAAAAAAAAAAAACAATTGGCAGCTGGCTTTTTTTGGTAATGTGCCATTTAGTGATGAGCGTTCAATACCATGCATCGATGCTCGGTACTCATAACGAGCAGTTAGTACATGAGTTGAGCCCATCTCAGCGTCCGAGTATAATGAAAGTCAATGGGAAACTCAAGCATTTTTCAGTAAGATCTGTATAAATGCTCGATTTCCCATTGACTTCCATTATACTCGGTACACGAGTTGAGCCCATCCGAGCATCCAACTGCTTGATATGAGTATCGAGCATCCGAACACGGTAGTGACGCTCACCACTAGTGCTATTGCTTGTGCTATAATTTTTTAATTTTTAATGTGGGCTCCATACTATGATTAAAATGCAGGTGCTGATAAAATGCAGCCCACAAAATTGTTTTTTTACAAAAACTTCGACAAAATCCTCTAAGAGCAAATGGGCATATACATTGTAAGTAGTAGGGATGTTGGCTTTAAATGTATTTGCAGATATAGTTTGCAAGGATATTTCCAACCTTCGGCCGTTCCCTTCCAACTTTTGTTACAAACCACTATCAATGAACAGCTAGTTGGCAGGAAGGAGTTTTGTAGTGGCTGAGTAAAGCCTGCTTTACATGTTGCAATTTCGCATACGATATCGTATGTGATTTGCAACGCCCCCATCGTATGTGTAGCACGTTCAATTTGTTGAACGTGCCGCACATACGATTAACCCCCGTCACACATACTTACCTACCATACGACCTCGATGTGGGCGTTGAACGTCCACTTCCTGGAGTGGGAGGGATGTTTGGCGTCACATCGACGTCACGCGGCAGCCGGCCAATAGAAGTGGAGGGGCGGAGCTGAGCAGGACGTAAACATCCCGCCCACCTCCTTCCTTCCGCATTGTGGGCCGGGAGCCGCAGGAAGCAGGTGAGATCTGTTCATCGATCCCGGGGTGTCACATACTGCGATGTGGGCTACCACGGGTACGATGAACAATCTGACGTTCAATTCGTCAGGAATGAACGACGTACATGCGATGAACGGGTTTTCGTTCAATCGCAATTGCACGTCGCTGTCACACACTACCACATACCTTACGATGCCGGATGTGCGTCACTTACGACGTGACCCCTCCGACACATCGCAAGATATCTTGTAGCGTGTAAAGCGGGCTTTAGAAACGTTATTATTGCAAGTATTGTTACCTAATGTACACAGTCATACAATTTATCACTGTCTCTCAAAATGTAATCTGTTTAACAGCAGCTAAATATTTATTTTTTTTCTTAATTTTACCAACAGCAAACCAAATAAAGGAGTATTTGTAAATTTCAGCAAAGTTATCATGGCCTGGAATTAAATAAAGGAAACACTTTTCACATGTTCAAAATACCTGGATGAAAAATGTGAAACTTCTAAATGATTATTTATTGTGATTTATAATATTCTGTATTTATGCTAAGGTCTCATTCTTAAAACCCATGTCTGTATTCTGTTGCTGTATCTCCCACTTTTAATTGTGCCCTATTCTATGAACTTTTAATTGTGAAAGTTTTAAAAGTGTATTTGCTTAGTTTTGTTGTGCAAAATAAAACTAATACACATAACACAGACATATGTCACTGGCTCATCTAGGCTGATGCATGACGTGATATACTGTACAGTATACGTACAGTGCCTTGAAAAAGAGTTCATACAGAGTGAACTTTTCAATGTTTTCAATATGTGAATATATTCACTTCTGTTATGTATTTTTGTGAATTTATCTTCAGATATGTGAACGTATACCTGTATGTGTACGGATCTATATAATTCTTTGTTTATGTGCATGTCTGCATGTGACCCACTGAGACTTTCACCTGGGGCATACAAAAAACTGGAACCGGGTCTGGGTGGGATTCAGCTGATTATCTCCGATTAATGGGAACAGATTGTCAAAATTGCAGCCGGTTCCATGAACCGCCAAGAAGCAGCACCGCGAATCACCTGCACCACAATAGTTAAAATAGTTGCCGGCCTATCAGGGGCCAGTAGCTGATGTTGGCACATGTTGCCGGTATATGACATCATTGCCATGTGCTGACGACGTGCATGTGACATAAGGAACAGAAAGAGAACACTGCTGGACCGCAGACAGTTAAGTAGAATTTTTTTTCTTACTCAAAATAATAGAGTGGGGCCCATATGGGCAGCAGGATGACATAAAGGGACCAGGATGGAACATATATGTGGACTAGGATGACATATGGGGACCTGGATGAAACATATATATGGACTAGGATGACATGGGGACCAGGATGGAACATATATGGGGACCAGGATGACATATGGTTACCAGGATGGAACATATAATGGGAACGAGGATGACATATGGGGACCAGAATAAAGCACATACAATGACCAGGATAGGAAAAATATAGGGACCAGGATGAGGGACATTATCACAAAAAGGGACAAGGACAGAGGATATAGGAGACCAGGTTGGGAAGATAACAGAAATTGTCCAGGACATAGAGGCCCAGGATGGGGACATTATTACAGGATGGGGCCAGGATAAGGGACAAAATTACTGTATGGGGGGAAAAATGAGGAACATACATTATTAGTTTATTGTGGCAATTGGGGGACATAATTACTGTAGGAGCCAATTAAAGGACATTATAACTGGGGTAATATATTTTAGTTTTGAGGATACTATTTTCAATGGGGCGGCGGAAGGGAGTTTCTGTTACATGACAGGGCGGCACTATGCTGCTGTCTGGTGAAATGTAGAAGACATGGGAAAAAGTGGAAAATGTAGCGGACTGCACCAGCTGAAGAGGAAAAGTGAAGATTATTTACTTCACCTAGAGGCGTCACTGGTAAGTCAGTGTAGGTGTATCACATGTACACACACACACACTATACACTCTATATTTCTTCTGTGTATATTGTCACCGGTGATCCTTGTATTACCTGTACACTATATACAGAGCTCCTGTGTATGTAAACAGTGATCACTGTATTACCAGTATACTATATAAAGACCTCCTGTGTATAATGGCACCAATAGTGTTATTACAATTATGGTTATTATTATTAATGATTACACCTCGAAGGAATCTGTATGTGAAATGCTAATTCTTTTGGCCATCACACAGGTCTTTGTCTCTCTACATTTACATCTCATCTGGCACCTGTCTTCAGTCTTACAGCATTTTTTTGGGGTCTTGTCCTCCTGCATTTTATAAGGATTTTTCCTTGGTATTGTTGATTAGCTGCATTTTGGATTTAGACCACTTTTTGGACAATGCTTTGACTTATTTTTCATTCTAATTATTTGATTAATCAATTCATTTGTTGATCCCTGTAGGAATTTTTCCATAGTGTATATAGATGGTGATTCTATCTGTCCCTATTGTTGTCAACTAATATAATCATTTGTTCTATTATATTACTGTGGTCTGGTCTTGGTGTGGAGGTAGTGTCCTTTTAATGTGGCATTATTCAGTCACTATTTGGTCTGATCATGGTGTTACAGTAGTTAACTTTGTATGTAGTATTATTCAGTCATTATGTTGTGGTAATATGTGGTCTGGTCATGGTGTGGTGTTATGTATTCTTGTATGGGTAGTATTTAGTTTCTATGTGATCTGGTAATGCTGTAGTAGAATTTTGCACATATTTGGCCTTTGGCTGATGTGGGCAGAGATTAGACGGAGTAGACAGTTGAGGTGACAGAGGTTGACCTTTCCAAATTGAGCAGGGTTCCTTTAGTACTAATTTTCCAAACTTGTAGAGAACCGGTTGTTAAAAAATGTAATCCCACTCCGTGTGGTTAGCTTATAAAAATTAGTCCAAGCTCTAAATATCTCACAGAGCATTGTTCAAACCAACATAAAAAAATACAAGGAATAGTATAGCACAAGTGCAAACCTACCAAGACATGGTCTTCCACCTAAACTGAACTTCCAAGCAAGGAGAGCACTAACTAGACAGGCAGCCAAGAGACCCATGGTCACTCTAGAGGAGTTGCAGAGATTCACAGCTCAGGTATGAGAATCTGTCCTCAGGACAACTATTAGTCATCTACTCCACAAATCTGGCCTTTATTGAAGAGTGGCAAGAAGAAAGCTCTTTTTGAAAGCAAGCCATAAGAAGTCTTGTTTGCAGTTTGTAAAAAGCCATCTATGGGACAAGACTAGCATATTGAAGGTGTTCTGGTCAGATGAGACCAAAGTAGCCCTTTTAGGACTAAGTGAAAAAGCTACGTGTGGCGGAAAACTAACACTGCACATCACCCTGAAAACACCATCCCTACCATCAAATATGAAGAAAATGGGGGGGAGCCAGCACTGCTTATGAGTGGGATGCAATTATGACAATAAAAAGTGTAACATTCACAAATTCATTCCTACTGTATCAATTCAATGAGATTTTTAGCAAATAATTGATCAATGATTTGAGCCCCCCTGCCCCGTCACGGCAAATCTCTATAAGGGGGGTCCCTACACTATAGTATATAATATACATGCATACCATGTGGTCTCGTGTGATGTGCAGGACCATATAGGAACACCACCTACCTGAGAAGTGTCAGAACCGCTCCCATGCTGCAAGGGCTGACAACTGCGAGTAGAGAGGCAGTCCAGGTGCCTGCCACTAGCACAATGTCTGAACTAGCCCCCACAGTGTCAGACCTGCAGACATGGATGAAGGGCGGAACAGCCCCAGGCAGGTGGTGCTTAAGTATTAATGCCTATGGAGCAGGAGGCGGTGGCTGTATGTGAACAGGCAACCTGCCTGGGGCTGTTCCGCCCTTCATCCATGTCTGCTTGTCTGACACTGTGGGGGCTAGTTCAGACATTGTGCTAGTGGCAGGCACCTGGACTGCCTCTCTACTCGCAGTTGTCAGCCCTTGCAGCATGGGAGCGGTTCTGACACTTCTCAGGTAGGTGGTGTTCCTATATGGTCCTGCACATCACATGAGACCACATGGTACGCATGTATATTATATACTGTAGTGTAGGGACCCCCCTTATAGAGATTTGCCGTGATGGGGCAGGGGGGCTCAAGTCATTGATCAATTATTTGCCAAAAATCTCATTGAATTGATACAGTAGGAATGAATTTGTGAATGTTACACTTTTTATTTTGTCATACTTGCATCCCATTCACAGGCAGTGCTGGCTCCCCCCCATTTTCTCGTTTACCATCAAATATGGTGGCTGCAGCTTCATGCTGTGGGGATGCTTTTAGCAACAAGGACAGGAAGGGCCAGAGTTGATTGGAAGATGGATGGAGCTAAATATAGTGCAATCCTGGAGGAAAACCTGTTAGATGGTGTAAAGGACTTGAAAGTGGGGCTTAGGTTCATCTTCCAGGACAGAGATCCTAAATATACAGCCAGAGCTACAATGGAAATGGTTTAAGTTTAAGCATATTCACGTGTTTGAATGGCCCACTCAAAATCCAAATCTAAATCCCAATGAGAATTTGTGGCAAGACTTGAAAATTTGTATTCACAGAAGATCTCCAACCAATCTCAGTGAGCTAGAGCTATTTTGCAAGGAAAACAAGGCAAAAAATTCAGTGCATAGATGTGCACAGCTGATACTTGCAAAAGTAATTGCAGCAAAAGGTGGTCGTATAAAGTATTGACTCAGGTGGCCAAATACAAATGCACATTACAATTTTGAGATTTATATTTCTGGAAAATATTTAGAAAGCCATGTATCATTCCCTTTACACTTCACAAATACTTGCTACTTTGTGTTAGAACATCACATAAAATCACAATAAAATGCATTTAAGTTTGTCGGTGTAACTTTGGAAAAGTTCACAGGGTATGAATTCTTTTTCCAAGACACTGTAGGTAATATATACAGTCCACTCTCAGCATAATGACTAGTATATTTTTGTGGTGCTCATTATTAATGCCATGAACAGTTCAATCTGAGAATCAATTTTTTTTCAAGTAGAAAACGTGAATGGAGAATTTAAAGATGAGCAAACCCGAAAGATAAAGTTTATAAAAAAAACAGTCCGTGTCCAAATTTGGAGTTTGGGTGGTGTTTATATGCTAATAAAATGTGTTGAAAGGCTGCAGCGCAGCCAATCAACAAGATTTTCATCATGCCTGTATGCTGCTGTAAACAATAAATAATAAATAAAGTGGCTATTTATGATAACCAGCACAGGTAAAGCGGTATTACCCGGCTGGAATGGCCCATGGTTATTTGGCCCTCCCCCACCTTTAATTGCATAAAGTTAAGTTGCATAAAGTCAATATTAAAACATAAAAATAAATGGCACAAAAATATCTAGCAACTCGTGTATTTGTATAAATGATTTGAATTGTTTCTTCTGCTTACAAATTGGAAAGGACAACTTAATTTACATAATATAATACTGTAAACATGATGCTGTAGGAGAACGGTTAAAGTCAAGCATTTTCACTTGTTCTAGTTAGTGAACTAAGGATTTTTAAATTATAGCTTTCAGCTAAAAAAAAAAAAAAGTCATTTTATAGTTAACATTTTGTCTGACTCATTGACTTGGCTGTATAAATCGGTAGAATACTTAGGCTTGAGTACACAACATGCTAATTTACATAAATACATTCTGCTGCCCTATTGTTCAGAAATCATATTCTCGCTGTAGCGTACAGGCCAATTCAGTCTTGTTAAGATTCACGTTGAGTTTTTCTGTTTTCAACTTTCTTCAAACTGTAGATTTGAACTAGGCGATTGTATACATGCTGCAGGGGTGATATCACAAATATGGCACATGTGACTGCAACCAATTATGCATTACACACACTCCTCAACATTCACATTGCAACACTAGGATTGAAAGACATAGTAAAGGGAACCTGCCACTAGATTTGACCCTTAAGTTGCAGCCACCACCAGTAAGCCCTGATAGACAGCATTCTAGCATACTGTCTATAAGTGCCCAGGCTGATCTGTATAATAACAAAAACAGCTTTTATTATTCTCATCTGCGGAGTTTTTGGGTCTGATGTGCTTCTCTGGTTTCGGTCCAGAGCCTCCTACTTTCTTGCACTCACCGACCTCTTTCCCTGTTCGGTGTGGCATCATACATCATCCACACAGATCAACACCAGAGGAAACAGGAGTATTAGTGCAAAAAGTACAATTTTATTGAGAAATCACACACAGTAGTAAAAAACATTAAAAAAACAACTACTTACAGACATGAGGGATGTCAGATAAGTAGAAGGAGAATGGCAGGGTCCCAATTAGGAATACAATAAATATGTCCATACCCATCACAACCGCAGTGTGCTGCATGGGGTCATAATTAAAGGTAGAAACAAACCACTTCACATTTAAACCATCATAGTTTAAAGGTTGTGGGTAGAGAGAAATAAGGAAAGAATGGTATAAATCGCCATAATTACCTAAACTGCAAGTGCAACGGAACCACAGCAGAAGCCTATTCACTCAGCATGACAGGACCCCCAGGAACAGATAAGAACCACCGACGCGCGTTTCGCGAGGATACTCTTTCTTCTTCAAGGAGGGAAAATCCTTGAAGAAAGTGTTGTGTGAATAGGCTTCTGCTGTAGTTACACCAGTTCTGTCAGGAGGAATGGGCCCAAATGCCTACCAACTATTGCGAGAAGCTTGTGGAAGGATAGCCAAAACATTTGACCCAAGTCATACAGTTTAAGGCCTCTTTCACACGTCCATAACAATCATGCACGTTTTTTCACGGATGTGTCAAAGGTGCGTATTGTCCTCCGTGTGCCATGTTTATGGCACACGTGTGTTCTCCGTGTATTATCCGTGATAACACACGGAGAACGGGAACTTTCTACTAACCTGTCCCTGGCGTTGCTGTCCGTGGTGCGGATCTACAGTCTCCACTCTTGCCGAGTCTCCACTGCTGCTGTTTCCTGGCCGCAGTAGAGTGAATATGCGATGAGCATAATGAGGAAAAGGGGGGGGGGTTCGGAAGCAAGAGACAACAGCGACAGCAGTGTTGGAGAAAGTGAGTATAGAAATTCTTTTTATTTCACGGGCACGTGCGTTTTCTCCGGTGCGTGTCACATGGATCACATCCGTGTGACACCCGTGATGCCGGAGAAAAACGGACATGTCTACGTGTGGAGCACGGTCTATGGCAGAACACGCACGTGAGCGCAGACCCATTGATTTTAATGGGTCTACGTGTGCCCGTGTCTCCGGCACGTGAGGAAATGGACCAAACACGTACCGGAGATACGGACGTGTGAAGGAGGCCTAAGGGCAACGGTATCAAATATTAATACGGATACTGTTGTGGAGAAGTTTAAAGCCATTTTTAGTTACAAAAAGATTTCCAAAACTTTAAACATCCCAAAAAGCACTGTGCAAGCGATCATATTGAAATTAAAGGAGTATGATATCACTGCAAATCTACCAAGACCCGGCCGTCCATACAAACTTTCATCTCAAACAAGGAGAAGACTGATCAGAGATGCAGCCAAGAGGCTTATGATCACTCTGGATGAACAGCAGAGATCTACAGCTGAGGTGGGAGAGTCTGTCCATAGGTCAACAATCAGTCGTACACTGCACAAATCTGGCCTTTATGGAAGAGTGGCAAAAAGAAAGCCATTTCTCAAAGATATCCATAAAAAGGGTAATTGAAAAGTTTGCCACAAGCTACCTGGGAAACACACCAAACATGTGGAAGAAGGGGCTATGGTCAGATGAAACCAAAATCAAACTTTTTGGGCACAATGCCAAACAATATGTTTGGCGTAAAAGCAACACAGCTCGTCACCCTGAACACACCATCCCCACTGTCAAACATGGTGGTGGCAGCATCATGGTTTGAGCCCGCTTTTCTTCAGCAGGGACAGGGAAGATGGTTAAAATTGATGGGAAGATGGATGGAGCCAAATACAGGACCATTCTTGAAGAAAACCTGTTGGATTCTGCAAAAGACTTGAGACTGGGAAGATTTGTCTTCAAGACAATGATCCAAAATATAAAGCAAAATCTACAATGGAATGGTTCACAAATAAACGTATCCATGTGTTAGAATAGCCAAATCAAAGTCCAGACCTGAATCCAATCGAGACTCTGTGGAAAGTTCACTTTCTGTGTTTGCTGTTCACAAACTCTCTCCATCCAACCTCACTCAGCTCAAGCGGTTTGCAAAGGAAGAATGGGCAAGAATTTCAGTTTCTCGATGTGCAAAACTGACAGAGACATACCCCAAGCAACTTGCAGCTGTAATTGCAGCAAAAGGTGGCGTTAAAGTATTTACTTAAAGGGGACGAATAATATTGCATGCCCAATTTTCAGTTTTTTATTTATAAAAAAAAAAAGTTTTAAATAAGCAATACATTTTGTTCAACTTTACAATTGTGTCCCACTTGTTGATTCTTCACCATAAAATTTAAATTTATCTTTATGTTTGAAGCCTGAAATGTAAGAAAAAGTTGAAAAAAATCAAGGGGGCTGAATACTTTTGCAAGACACCATTTACAGTATATACATACACAGCCAGCAGCCTCTATAATCAAATATTTATATTATATATTTTCAGGCAGCAGATTGTGTTTGATGGGAGCTTCTCCCAGCGGTTATTTTCGGCACATTAGCAGTTAAAGGGAATCTGTCATAGGGTTTTTGCTACCTCATCTGAGATCATAATGTAGCAAATGAGACCCCGATTTCAAAGATATATCACTTTGTCACATCTGTTGCACCCAGTAACCTGATGCAGCAAAACTCAGAAAGCTAACCGTGCCCATATCACATCTTTCTGTGTCTATTGCCCATTTACAGTGAGATGCTTATTATAGCAGGGGGTATGCTCAATCTAGTAGTCACATGAGTGACTTCATCACTTCAGCAAGTGATTACAGTATCTCCTACTGATACAACCATCATTGTATGTAGAGAGCACACAGCTTAATAAGGGACACAATGCTGAAATCTGTGTCTGAGGACCTACATCAAGCTATATTCAATTTACACAGCAAAAAGCTACTTCAAGATGCCCTTTACAAAGCGGTTTTCCAGCAGTGGAAACCACCTTTAACATTTGAGTCTATAGTAAAGTTAAGGTAAGCGTTTAGTGACGCTCCTAGACTACATTTACTACATCTTAGTTGCTAATGTCATAATCTTAACTGTCAACACAGAATGACTTTTCCAACCAAGTATAGGCTCTTGTGCACAATGGCGGGGCTAATAATTTCAATAACCCAACTCCACCCACTTTGTCTTCTTTGATTGACAGATCTGGTTTCATAGAGCCAGAAAATGGCAGCGATAGTAGGAAAACAAGCAGGTGGGAAAGTGTATTCGAATGATTAGCCCCACCATGATACACAGAGTGCCTGCACTTAGTTTGAACAACTGTTATTCGGTGCTGTTAGAATCCTTTTAACCCCTTCACCAGTTTTCGTTTTTCATTTTTGTGTTTCTATCTCCTTTTTCCAAGAGCCATTATTTTTTTATTTTTCTGACAATATTGTCATATGAGGGCTTGATTTTCACGGAACAAGTTGTTTTTTTGAATGAAGCCATTAGTTTTACCATATAGTGTAATGCAAAACGGGAAAAAATTCCAAGTGCGGTGAAATTTCAAAAAAGTGAAAAAAAAGAGAATTTTTTTTACTTACCGTAAATTCTTTTTCTTATAGTTCCGTCTTGGGAGACCCAGACCTTGGGTGTTTAGCTTCTGCCTCCAGAGGACACACAAAGTACTACACCTAAAAGTGTAGCTCCTCCCTCTGAGCCTATACACCCCCTGGTGAGCCAGTCACAGGCAGTTTAGTGCAAAATCTGAAGGAGGATAGCCACCCACAAGTAGAACAGAGCAAGAGCCGGAACAACCGGAGACTCTGCCCACGACAACAGCCGGTGAAAACACGCGGAACAAGGAAATTGCCAACAGGCAACAGGGAGGGTGCTGGGTCTCCCAAGACGGAACTATAAGAAAAAGAATTTAATTTGTAAGTAAACAAAATTCTCTTTTTCTTTATCGTTCCTTTGGGAGACCCAGACCTTGGGACGTTCCAAAGCAGTCCCTGGGTGGGAAATAAACAGAAAAACTAAGAAGTAGGCAGAACCTAACTTCACAAATGGGCGACCGCCGCCTGAAGGATGCGTTTGCCCAAGCTCGCATCTGCCAAAGCATGAGCATGCACTTGGTAGTGCTTCGAGAAGGTATGCAGGCTAGCCCAAGTGGCAGCCTGACAGACTTGTTGAGCCGTAGCCTGGTGCCTAAAAGCCCAAGAGGCACCGACCGCTCTGGTCGAGTGTGCTTTGATCCCCGGCGGGGGAATCGCCTGCGTACTCTGGTAGGCGTCCAACATGGTTGACCTAATCCAACGGGCTAAGGTCGGCTTAGAAGCAGGGAGGCCCTTGCGCCAACCTGTGGTTAGCACAAAAAGAGAGGTGCACCGCCTAAGCGCAGCGGTGCGAGACACATAGATCCGGAGAGCACACACCAGATCTAGAGTATGTAGAGCTTTTTCAAAGCGATGAACAGGGGCCGGACAGAAGGAAGGTAAGGTAATGTCCTGGTTAAGGTGGAAGGGAGAGACCACCTTAGGAAGAAAGTCCGGAGTCGGACGGAGAACCACCTTGTCTTGATGAAAGACTAAAAAAGGTGACTCCGAGGAGAGCGCAGCCAAATCAGAGACTCTCCTGAGAGAAGTTATGGCAACCAGAAAGGCCACTTTCTGTGAAAGACGATACAAAGAAACCTCCCTAAGAGGCTCAAATGGGGGTTTCTGCAAGACCATGAGAACCAAGTTAAGGTCCCAGGGGTCCAAGGGCCGCCGGTAAGGCGGAATGATGTGAGACGCGCCCTGCATGAAGGTGCGGACCTGAGCCAGCCGAGCGAGACGCCGCTGGAACAGAACTGACAGAGCCGAAACTTGTCCCTTGAGAGAGTTGAGGGACAGTCCTAGCTGCAGACCGGACTGTAGAAAAGACAGAAGGGTCGGCAAGGAGAATGGCCAAGGAGGATGGCCGGTAGAGCGACACCAGGACAGAAAAATTTTCCAAGTCCTGTGATAGATCTTAGCGGAGGAAGACTTACGGGCCCGAGTCATAGTGGAGATGACTTCAGGGGGAATACCAGAAGCCGTCAAAATCCAGGACTCAAGAGCCACGCCGTCAATTTGAGGGCCGCAGAATTCGGGCGGAAAAACGGACCTTGCGAGAGTAGGTCTGGACGGTCCGGGAGATGCCACGGCATCTCTACGGACAGTTGGAGCAGGTCCGGATACCAAGCTCGCCTGGGCCAGTCCGGTGCAATGAGGATGACTCGACGACCCTCCATTCTGATCTTGCGCAGGACTCTGGGCAAGAGAGCTAGAGGGGGAAACACGTAGGACAGACGAAACTAGGACCAGTCCTAAACCAGAGCGTCCGCGGCGAAGGCCTGAGGATCATGGGAGCGAGCCACGTAAACAGGAACTTTGTTGTTGTGACGGGATGCCATTAGGTCCACGTCCGGAGTGCCCCATTTGCGGCAGATCGACTGAAATACTGCCGGGGGCAGGGACCACTCGCCACCGTCCACGCTTTGACGGCTGAGATAATCTGCCTCCCAGTTGTCCACGCCTGGGATGTGGACTGCGGATATGGTGGACCTGGAGTCCTCCGCCCATTGAAGAATGCGTTGTACCTCCATCATTGCCAGGCGGCTGCGTGTCCCGCCTTGATGGTTGATGTAGGCAACCGCTGTTGCGTTGTCTGACTGGACTCGAATGTGCCTGCCCGCCAGCAGATGGTGAAATGCTAGGAGAGCTAGAAGCACGGCTCTGGTTTCCAGCACATTGATTGAAAGGGCTGACTCGGACAGAGTCCAAGTGCCCTGTGCTCTGTGGTGGAGACATACCGCTCCCCAGCCGGATAGACTGGCATCCGTGGTGAGAATCACTCAGGACGGGGCCAGGAAGGATCGCCCTTGGGACAGGGAGAGGGGCCGAAGCCACCACTGAAGAGAGCTCTTGGTCCGTGGCGATAGAGCCACTAACTTGTGTAAGGAGGAAGGTCGCTTGTCCCAACAGCGGAGGATGTCCAGCTGCAGGGGGCGCAGATGGAACTGGGCAAAGGGAACCGCCTCCATGGACGCCATCATTTGACCCAGCACCTGCATCAGACGCCTGAGGGTATAACGGCGGGGCCTCAGGAGAGAGCGCACCGCCAACTGGAGAGACAGCTGTTTGTCTAAGGGCAACTTCACAAGTGCTGGCAGAGTCTCGAACTGCATCCCTAGGTACGTGAGACTCTGGATCGGAGTCAGAGTGGATTTGGGAAGATTGACAAGCCACCCGAATTTGGCTAGAGTGGCGAGAGTGAGCGAGACACTCCGCTGACAGTCTGCGCTGGATGGAGCCTTGACTAGAAGGTCGTCCAGGTAAGAGAGCACTGCCAACCCCTGGAGGTGCAGAACCGCAATCACTGCTGCCATGACCTTGGTGAATACCCGAGGGGCCGTGGCTAACCCGAAGGGGAGAGCCACGAATTGGAAATGATCTTCTCCTATTGCAAAGCGTAGCCAACGCTGGTGTGAAACTGCAATTGGCACATGTAGATAGGCATCTCTGATGTCGATGGACGCCAGGAAATCCCCTTGGGTCATTGAGGCAATGACTGATCGCAGAGACTCCATGCGAGAGTGCCGCACCCGAACATGCTTGTTGAGAAGCTTGAGATCCAGGATGGGCCGGAAAGTACCGTCCTTTTTGGGAACGAGGAAGAAGTTTGAGTGAAAACTTCTGAACTGTTCCCGGGCGGGAACTGGTACAATTACTCCGTTGGCCTGCAAGGCTGCCACGGCCTGTGAGAAGTCGGAGGCCTTGGAGCAGGGGGGAGTTGAGAGAAAAAAATCTGTTTGGCGGGCTGGAAGAGAATTCTATCCTGTAGCCGTAAGATATGATATCTCTCACCCACTGATCGGAGACTTGTTGAAACCAAGCGTCGCCAAAGTGGGAGAGCCTGCCACCGACTAAGGACGTTGCTGGAGCGGGCAGAGAGTCACGAGGAGGCTGCCTTAGTGGCAGGACCTCCTGCGGTCTTCTGTGGACGCGGTCTTGAGCGCCAGTTGGATTTCTGGTCCTTAGCTGAGTTAGCGGACGAGGCGGAGGGCTTAGAGGACGACCAGTTGGAGGAACGAAAGGAGCGAAACTTCGACTGAATCCTACCCTGGGCAGGTTTCCTGGTCTTGGTTTGTGGCATGGAAGTACTCTTCCCGCCAGTAGCCTCTTTAATAATTTCATCCAGCTGTTCACCGAACAGCCGGTAACCAGCAAAAGGGAGCCCAGCAAGGTACTTCTTTGAAGAAGCATCTGCCTTCCACTCTTGAAGCCACAAGATCCTGCGGATAACGAGGGAATTAGCCGAAGCCACCGCAGTGCGGTGAGAAGCCTCTAGCATGGCAGACATGGCATAAGAAGAAAAAGCTGAAGCTTGAGAAGTTAAGGCAACCATCTCGGGCAGAGATTCCCTGGTGAGGGAATGCATCGCCTCTAGAGAAGCAGAGAGGGCTTTGAGGGCCCATACTGCTGCAAAAGTTGGGGAAAACGCGGCCCCCGCCGCTTCATACACAGATTTGGCCAGAAGGTCAATCTGACGGTCAGTGGCATCCCTAAGGGAAGTGCCATCAGCCACCGACACAACGGTCCGGGCTGAGAGCCTAGACACCGGAGGGTCTACCTTTGGGGAGTGAGCCCACTCCTTGACCACCTCAGGTGGGAAGGGAAAACGGTCATCAGAACCACGCTTTGGGAAGCGTTTGTCAGGACAGGCCCTGGGTTTGGTCACAGCGGTCTGAAAACTGGAGCGGTTAAAGAACACACTCTTTACTCTCTTAGGCGAGGTAAACTGGTGCTTTTCTGCCAGAGAGGGTTGGTCCTCTGATACTGGCGGATTGAGATCCAGTACAGAATTAATGGAAGCAATCAAGTCACTAAGTTCTGAGTCACCCTCGGAAAGATCAATGGGGCACATGGAGTTAGCCTCCGAGCCCCCTGTAAAGGCATCCTCCTCATCCTGCGAGTTAGCTCTTGAATCAGAGCCGCAGGATGAGGAGGGAGAGGAAACCCTGCGGCGCTTCTTAGGAGGACGGGGTCTGTGCCCTGATGATTAATCCTCTGTGAGCTCCAGTGGACGGAGGTCAGAGGATAGGGATCCTAAAGGTCCCTTAGCAAGAGCATTGGAGGCACCCTGTGAAGGGGGCTGATGCATATTCATCAAAGTCCTGGACAGAAGTCCCATGGACTCAGCAAATGACTGGGAGATAGCCCTAGAGAAGGACTCTACCCAGGCCGGGGGTTCAGCCACAGGTGCAGAAGCAGCCTGAGAGACCACTGGGGGTGAGACTCCAGGCTGTGGCACCTCCAAGTTAGAGCAGACATCACAATGTGGATAGGTGCTCGGTTCAGGCAGCAGGAGCTTACATGCAGAGCATGTAGTATAAAGCTTTGGAGCCTTGCTCCTCGTGTGAGACATGCTGCTGGAGTGGGGAAAACTGCTTCTACAAGAGAATGAACCCCAGGGAGTATATTCAGAGGTCCACAACCAGAGACTGGCTGTGGCTTACCAGACCGCTGGAAGCGGTGTTGTGTGCCCTCCAGATCCCGAAGCCCGGACCCCCAATGCACAGCACCTCAGCAGGGATGCAGAGTGCAGGATGGCCCAGCGCAGAGTGAACCCTGTCCAAGAAAATGGCCGCCGGAACGAAGAGAGGGGGCGGGCCGGGGGCGTCCCTGTAGGAAAGCGGGAACTGGAGGGCTATAGAGACCTGCAGGGGGTGAGTCACGCACAAACAGTGGGGAGTGTCCCTCCCCTGTGCAGGACGGCCGCCGGGAGGGGCCGTGCCTGTCCCTCTGCATGAGTGACATGCGAGGGCAGGTAACAGAAAGTAGGCCTCCGGCGAAGCCGGGGCCTAAATTTGAGCAGTGAGGCCGACGCGCAGGCACCATCGGCGCGGTTCTCGAGCGAAAAGCCAGAGGACCCGCCGGAAATGCCAAAACAAATACAGAAAACACACTCTCCCCACACAATAAAGGACAGGGACCCCCAACATATGAACGTCTCAGGTACTTAGCTGCTGATGCTCCGGTCCAGCAGGGTCCTGAAGGGGCTGTGGACGGAGACCGGACTCCTGCCAGGCATGGAGACCGCGCTGGCTCCCACTTCAATCCAGAGCCCAGGAGGGATGGTGAAGGAGCACGGCATGTAAGGCTCCAGCCTTGGAAATCAACCTTACAACACCACCGACACAGTGGGGTGAGAAGGGACATGCCGGGAGTCCAGACGTGGACACGCACTTCTTCAATCCTTTTCCAAAAAAAAAATAATATGAGAATGCATGTGTGGATGTATGCCTCCTGAACACAAAGCGGTAAACTGGCTGTGACTGGCTCACCAGGGGGTGTATAGGCTCAGAGGGAGGAGCTACACTTTTAGGTGTAGTACTTTGTGTGTCCTCCGGAGGCAGAAGCTAAACACCCAAGGTCTGGGTCTCCCAAAGGAACGATAAAGAAAGAATGATTGTTTTTGGGGTCTTTTATTTACCACATTCACTATAAGGTAAATCTGACATAGTATGATACCTCAAACATGGATAGGTGTACTTTTTATCAAAGGGGTTCAAAGGGGTGAGAAAAAAAAAAAATCAGAAGTTTGTCCAAAAAAAAAAAAAAAAAAAAAAAAAAAAAAAAAAGGAATAGGGCTTTTGTTGCCATTTTCAGAGACCCGTATTGTTCCCATTTTTTGGGATCTTTGCTCAGTGACTGCTTATTTTTGTGTTTTGAGTTAACATTTTTAATTAAACCATTTTTGTGTAGATGCAATGTTTTGATCCCCTGTTATTGCATTTTAATGCAATGTTGCGGAACCAAAAACGGTAATTAAGACATTTGGAATTTTTTTTCTCGCGATGCCATGTACCGATCAGAGGAATTGATTTTATATTGTGATAGATCGGGCCTTTCTGAACTTAGCGATACCAAATATGTGCAAAATTGACAAATATATGTACATAATACCTACAGAGACAAGCAAATGGGTAACAATGTTTTGAACTTTTGACTTTCAGGCTCCATCTCTCACCATCCACTACATCGCTGAGAGTGAAACTTCCTTCATTTTATAGGCAAATCTCTTAGCCATCTCATACATAAATTTAGCATATGATAAGTTATGCAGATCCTTGTTATTTTCCTGCATTGTTATGGTTTTGCTCCTGGTATTTTAAATAGTTTTCTTCTTCCTGTATACTACAACTTAAACCTGTTCTCACATTCCCTAATAGCTCACTGTTTTATTAGGTTGATTCTCAAGCAAAATGTCATTAGTTTGAATCTACGAGCAGACATGAAGATTTCCCAAGAAAAGAGAAACAGCATCATCCAGCTCTTTGATAGCAGTCTTGCCAACAATATTGCCAAACTCCATTATGCCATGACACTTGGAAGAATACAAAATAAAGTCCGTCCATCCACTTATGCATTCATTCAAAAGGCAAGATGTGGAAGTCCAGGCAAAATATCATAGTCAACAAGTCGACTTATCACAAGGTCTAGAAGTTCTGGTGCAACAAATTCTGCAGTGGAGGCAGCGTGTATGCTTCCGAATAGTGAGATCACAGACATCCATGTAAGCACAGTGCGGCACACATTAAAGAAGTCTCGAACACTTGTGGGTAGAGTTGAGGAAAAAGCTATATACATACTCAAGTGGATCAACCAGTATGCACCAACATTGAGAACGTGTAGAAGAAATCTGGTATCTGATTTCTGTCAAGACATGCTTGAATCTGATTGACAGCATTCCCAGAAGGAAGGATTCAGGCAGTGTTGAATGACAAAGGTTAATTAAAGTACTAACAAATTAATAATTTTAATTTAGATTTTTAGGAGCAAAATTGTAAGAATGCAGTGACATGACAATTAGCTGCATAACTAATCATATGCTAATTAGTTGAAAGTCAAATTTATGTATGAGATATCCAAGGTGATGGTCTATAAAAGGGAAGGTAGTCTCATCCTCAAAGCTTTAGTGGATGATGAGGTATAGAGCCTGAAAGTTCAAAACATTGTTACTATTTTGCTTGTCACTGTATATTTATGTACGGTATAAAATAAATACTCCAACAAACACTTTCTTGGAACTTATTACAAATCATTTCTTGATCCACTACTTTAAAAAAAAAAAAAAAAAAAAAAGGAAAAGAAAAATAGCTCATAATTTGTCCTTCAATCTTTCTGCTCCTTTGAACAAACTTTTCCAATTTAGTTTGGGGAGATTGGTATAGGTGCTCCTAATAAGTTTCTTGCAATGTATGTAAGTTTATATCCCTAAATTGTTTTATGACACGACTGAGTTTTTGACATAATTTGATTTCAGGACCATGACATCGTTTTTTTGATACAGAGAAGACAAACTGGAAGACAGTGGGTTAGACCTGTCAGAATTCCCCGAATGCCCTTGATTCTCAAGACGTAAGGATTGTTATTAACTATTTGAGTCAACAGTAAAAAATGTCAGAATATAAAACTGTCTATTTAGTTGGGCGAGGGACACGCGTAGTTCCCAATACGGATTCATATGAAGTACTGTTGGTTAGAACATTACACATGTGGACAGGCTTAAATCTTGTCCCCAGTGTGTGCTCCGTTAATATCATGCAATTCCATGACCAACCACAATAGGTGACACACAGTATGTGCAGAAACAGAAATCTATAAAGAAACTGATTAGATCCCGGCGTGTATGAGGAAGCCTGGTAACTGACTTGACAAGTAGAAAACTGACAGTGCACTTTTCCTGATAAATTCTGAGATGCTCTTTTCTTGACACATTACAGTTAATGTCAGGCAGCTGGGACTGATTTGTACATGGTGCATTAACAGCGTTATGTTCTAGCTCTGCTTCAAGGCTAGAACAGAGTGCAAGGACTGAAACCGATAATACAGAGCATACCCTCATTACAGAATTTGATGTCACATTTTGTGGCTGGGATTATTTAGAGGTGTTTGAAATTACTATCAGACAAGAATCATTTCAAAATACCTGCAAGTTACTTTATAGATTAGGATTTTATCAAGAAATGTGTTTCATAGAAGAGATACAGTTCTGAGACCAGTATCCTTCCAATTTCAAGGAATCCCACCACGGGGACCCCAAACAGTAAAAATGCATCAGTGCGGTATAGCTGCAAGGACAGTCATGATTTAGGGAGTGGTAGATTAGATAAGAATGTCTTAAAGCGCAAATCTCATTTTAATTTTTATTTAATAAACCAATAGTACACATGAAAATAATCAACTTTGTAATATATCTTATCAGACAAATGTGGTTCTTTCTCCTCTTGGTCCGATCTTTCATTCTCAATTCCTGGGTAAAATCTATATTCAAATGTACAGATTTTTATATTGCCTAGATAGATGAATGTTGCTGCTGACCATATTCTATTGTAGAAGTGAAGGGCAGGAAGGAGCTAGAGGCAGAGCTCCTTCCCTCTTTTCTGCACATAAGCTTATAAAAACCAACTGCCATCATCCATCTCAGTAATTTATAAAAGTCTGTATTGCCAATCAAGGTATCTACGGTATATTACTTGGCTTGGCAGTAGTGCTTATCTATCGACACAGATTGCAGATCCATTCTGTACAAATGTATTCTATCACCCAAGACTAGGAAAAAGCAGATAATACATGCAGGACGATCCAAAAGGGAGAAAAAAAAAAAAAAAAGAATAAGAATCTACCAGGTGACTCCTCAAACCCCCACACCAGAGAATTTTATTTCGTCTGGAGATGCTCTAATTTAAGTCTCAATTATTAATTAATCTGGGTACTTACTTGAGATCAACTGCAGAGAGTGAATCCAGATACCACTGCTAATAGAAAAATCATCAACCTCGTCTATTGCCTTCTGTATTTCTTCTGTAACAGATTAAGGGCTCATTAATCCTCTGGTTTTACCAAAAAACTGCGCCTTGGAAGTTTTTTTTTTTGTTTTTTTTTTAAACACCAGCCCCTACTAGCTGTGACAACCATTTGACAAGTTGGCACAGCTTGGGAGGGAGACGGCGTGGTCAATAAATTCATCATAAATTAAGTGTAAATTGCAACAAAAGTACAATTCTGGTGGTGCAGCACACCAGTGGAAAAATGTGCTAAATTCAGTAAGAGGCACACTACTTGAGATTGCAGTACCTGCAGAAGGTTGAGACTCTGTTGCTTGTACCATCTTGTTTTTTGCTGGGACTGTCCGATATGTTTTTGCCTGTTGGTTTACCAATAAAGTCTTACCAATGTGTGGTTCATTCACCCTGTGCTGTCGGAGTAGTGTTTTGCCCACCAGGAAGGAGTGGGAGTGTTCAGTGGGATGAGCCCTGGTCTGTGCGGTCTTTATAAGGGACAGCCAGGCCAATGGACAAGAGCACCCACTGACCCTCATATCTCAATATTTACAAAGATACTTAAAAGCATAAAACCAACGATACAGGTAAAAAGGCAGGAATAATAAAAAAAAGGGTATAACACTTACCTGATCCAGCAACGAGGAGGCCTGTGTCAATGCTAGTATTATTAGGATGAGCATACTGTCCAATGTTAGTGATTATTCTCAGTGACCAGACACCTCACACTCCTTCCTTCCAGCCTACAAAACGTACATGTTTTCAAGAGATCCAAAAGTGAAAGCAACCCAATTTCAGATTTTCTCCTAAAAAGATGTGATTTCCAGTCGAGAGGTAGAGGTTGTGGTCTCTTCATAGCTGATATAATATGATAGGGAAAACTCAATTCTCTGATCTCACAAAAGAATTAGGTGCTTTATTTTGTCAGCCACTTGCATGATGCAAACCAATCACCTTGACAATACAGGATTTTAAATGCATTAAAGTACCAGTATGAATCTTTCACCCAGATATTTTTTTTTTATTTTTCATGTATATTGTTCTAACAAAAGAAAAAAAAATCTTTAATACAAAAGAAAAAAAAAGTATGCAGTGCACAACATTTCTAAATCTGCCTTCACCTTTTATAAGTAGGCTCGTTAACAATGTGCAAATAACACAGCTATTTTGACTCTGGCATTTTATTTTAATTAAAGTCAAGTGGGTCCATCGAGGGCACAAAGTACCTTCTTTGCTGTAAACATCAAGCAATTTTCACAAAAAAAGGAAGCTCAACAGCAGGTTAGGGTGAATAAGGAAAAGACATGGACAAAGGAGGAAACAGAATGTGTATCCATACACACACACACACACCACAGGTCCACTTTTCTTGTGAAATCTCACAATCCAGTGAACAGATAAAATAATGCTGTAGTAGACATCGGGATTAGGTGGACTATCTACTTCTTGCTCTCGACTGCTGATAAACATACAATATATAGGTATATATTAGTGTATAGATTTCGAAGAACGTAAATCAGCGCTTGGCAGAAGTGCCGTGAATAATCATACAAGATGGTCACATTTAATGTGCCTAACAGCTTTGGGGAATCACTTCAATAGGAATACAGACTTTATACATGCAGTAATATTTCCATCTTCAGCATGGTATATATTAAAATTGTGAACAGAACCAGTAGTTTGATGACATACCTTGCCTGACAATATAAAGAAAAAAAAACAAAATTAAATAAAAAAAAAAAAAAAAGAAAGAAAAAAAAAAGAAAAAAGGACTGCATCATCACATCAGATAATGTGCTCTAAAAGGAGAAGGCTAAAACCTCGATTCCTTTTCACCAGAAACATTTTAGAACAGCATTTTTCATCTCGGATTGACTTAATTACCCTGAAAAAAAAGCAGCAATTATGTCTCTGTGAATATGCTTTATAGGATATTTTACACTACAACACCTGCTCCCTGCCAAAGTCTTCATTCAGTAGGATAATGCTGGGAAGCAGAAAAGATTTCTTGATCATTCCATCTTCCACTTCATAAATCCAATAAATTGGTCTACAAAACGCCGTCTCCACGTGCACCTGTATAATGTCTCGTCTTCTGGAGAAGAAACCAAATGACCAGCATTTTGAAACCTCCATCATTTATGCACAAAGCTGCAGAGAGGGTTTTGGTGGATCACCAACAAAACTGTCCTGCCACTCATTAATATAACTTGTGACCAACGTGTCTCCAACTGCAGAACTGGAGCTGGGCTCAGCTTGCGGATTAACTTAAGAGTAAGGTCCCTTACTTTCTCGAGCATGCTAGATAGTAGTATCTTGATAAAAACTTCAAGCAAAGTGAAGCAGTAGGCGGCGAGCTCAGGTGAACCGAGGCATCTCACACTGCTCACAGCGGTTTAGTGCCGGGTGATTGAGAAAAGTACAGCTATTGCAGTTCCATGGGGACCCTTCAAAATCTTCATCTCTTGCTGGTCTCGGACTGGACCTGTTTCGAATAGCTAGGAAACATACAGACAATCTTTTAAAATATATATAAGTAAACATTAATAAATATACAAAAACAAGCACTTATTTTATGCTGGTTTCTTAGGAAAAATTCAGGGTGAAAATCCCACAGATGTGTGCAGGTAAAATTCTAAGTGAATTATAGTAGGCAAGTGGAACTGTTTGCTAGTCGTGAGTTACAATTGTGTAGTTCATAGCTTAAATGACTATCTGCTCATGTAAATATACCATTAGACTAAGCTTTCTAAAGGTGCTTCAGAGTGAAGCATGACTATATGTGATAAACTGGCACATTTCATGACCGCCTCATCTTAAGGCCCAGTCACACACAACGACTTACCAGCGATCCCGAAAACAATGCGACCTGATCGGGATCGCAGGTAAGTCGCTGGGAGGTCGCAGGTGAGATGTCACACAGTCAGACCTTACCAACGATGCAGGAACGATACAGGTCGCAGTAGCGACCTGTATAACGATCTCAGCAGTCACTGTGACCCTGTCACACAGTGTCAAACACAGCGATGTGTCCTGCCCAGAAGGACATCGCCTTTGAAGAAAATGGCCTGGACCATTCTGCAACGACTAGAGATCTCACAGCAGGGGCCTGATCTCTGGTAGATGTCACACATACCGAGATCGCTAACGGGATCGCTACTGCGTCACAGAAATCGTGAATTAGCAGCGATCTCGTTATGTGTGACAGTACCTTTAGAGTTCAAACACAGACCGACTGGAGGCACAAAACAATCGCAGATCATTAAATGTTTACCGATCGTTGGTTAATATCATATGTACACAGGCAGACCAAAGTAAACAATGCCAACAGTACAATCTGTGTGCAGAGGCTACCATGGTTCTCGGCTGTGTGAGCCCTGTTTGCACGAGACAGGGCACCACCAAGAACAATGATTCTTTTATGAGCTGCGCAAAAAAGGGAATTTTGTTTACTTACCGTAAATTCCTTTTCTTCTAGCTCCTATTGGGAGACCCAGACAATTGGGGTGCATAGCTTCTGCCTCTGGAGGCCACACAAAGTATTACACTTTAAAAAGTGTAACCCCTCCCCTCTGCCTATACACCCTCCCGTGGACCACGGGCTCCTCAGTTTTGGTGCAAAAGCAGGAAGGAGAAAACTTATAAATTGGTCTAGGGTAAATTCAATCCGAAGGATGTTCGGAGAACTGAAGACCATGAACTAAAAGAACAATTCAACATGAACAACATGTGTACACAAAAGAACAACCAGCCCAAAGGGCACAGGGGCGGGTGCTGGGTCTCCCAATAGGAGCTAGAAGAAAAGGAATTTACGGTAAGTAAACAAAATTCCCTTTTTCTTTGTCGCTCCATTGGGAGACCCAGACAATTGGGATGTCCAAGAGCAGTCCCTAGGTGGGTAAAAGAATACCTCAATAAAAAGAGCCGAAAACGGCCCCCTCTTACAGGTGGGCAACCGCCGCCTGAAGGACTCGCCTACCTAGACTGGCGTCTGCCGAAGCATAGGTATGCACTTGATAGTGTTTCGTGAAAGTGTGCAGACTAGACCCCGTAGCTGCCTGACACACCTGCTGAGCCGTCGCCCGGTGCCGCAATGCCCAGGACGCACCTACGGCTCTGGTAGAATGGGCTTTCAGCCCTGAAGGGAGCGGAAGCCCGGAAGAACTGTAGGCCTCGAGAATCGGTTCCTTGATCCACCGAGCCAAGGTTGACTTGGAGGCCTGAGAGCCCTTACGCTGGCCAGCGACAAGGACAAAGAGCGCATCTGAACGGCGCAGGGGCGCCGTGCGAGACACGTAGAACCGGAGTGCTCTCACTAGATCCAAAGAGTGCAAATCCTTTTCACACTGGTGAATTGGATTAGGGCAAAAGGAAGGCAAGGAGATATCCTGATTTAGATGAAAAGGGGATACCACCTTAGGGAGAAATTCCGGGACAGGACGCAGAACCACCTTATCCTGGTGAAAAACCAAGAAGGGGGCTTTGCATGACAGCGCTGCAAGCTCAGACACTCTCCGAAGTGATGTGACTGCCACCAGGAAGGCCACCTTCTGCGAAAGACGTGAGAGAGACACATCTCGCAGCGGCTCAAAAGGTGGTTTTTGAAGAGCCGTCAGGACCCTGTTAAGATCCCAGGGTTCCAACGGACGTTTGTAAGGTGGGACCATGTGGCAGACCCCCTGCAGGAACGTGCGGACCTGCGGAAGCTTGGCTAGACGCTTTTGAAAAAACACGTAGAGCGTCGATACTTGGCCCTTGAGAGAGCCGAGGGACAAACCCTTGTCCATTCCAGATTGTAGGAATGAAAGAAAAGTGGGTAAGGCAAACGGCCATGGAGGAAAACCGTTATCAGCGCACCAGGATAGGAAGATTTACCAAGACCTGTAATAGATCTTGGCGGACGTTGGCTTCCCGGCTTGTCTCATGGTGGCAATGACATCCTGAGATAACCCTGAAGACGCTAGGAGCCAGGACTCAATGGCCACACAGTCAGGTTGAGGGCCACAGAATTCAGATGGAAAAACGGGCCTTGTGACAGCAAGTCTGGGCGGTCTGGAAGTGCCCACGGTTGACCCACCATGAGATGCCACAGATCCGGATACCACGACCGCCTCGGCCAGTCTGGAGCGACGAGAATGGCGCGACGGCGGACCTGATCTTGCGTAGTACTCTGGGCAGCATCGCCAGAGGGGGAAACACATAAGGCAGTCGAAACTGCGGCCAATCCTGGACTAAAGCGTCCGCTGCCAGAGCTCTGTGATCCTGAGACCGTGCCATGGAGGCAGGGACCTTGTTGTTGTGCCGTGATGCCATGAGATCGACGTCCGGCGTTCCCCAGCGGCGACAGATCTCTCGAAACACGTCTGGGTGCAGAGACCATTCCCCCGCGTCCATGCCCTGACAACTGAGAAAATCTGCTTCCCAGTTTTCTACGCCCGGGATGTGAACTGCGGAGATGGTGGAGCCTGTGGCTTCCACCCACTGCAGAATCCGCCGGACTTCCTGGAAGGCTTGACGACTGCGAGTGCCGCCTTGGTGGTTGATGTAGGCGACGGCAGTGGCGTTGTCCGACTGGATTCGGATCTGCCTGCCCTCCAGCCACCGATGGAAAGCCAATAGGGCTAGATATACTGCCCTTATCTCCAGGATATTGATCTGAAGGGACGATTCTATCGGAGACCAGGTTCCTTGAGCCCTGTGGTGGAGAAAAAACGCTCCCCAACCTGACAGGCTCGCGTCCGTGGTGACCACGGCCCAGGTTGGGGGTAGGAAGGATTTTCCACGAGACAGAGATGTGGGTAGGAGCCACCATTGAAGTGATGTTTTGGTTGCAAGGGAAAGAGAGATGTTCTTGTCGAGGGAAGCCGCACTCTTGTCCCATTTGCGAAGAATGTCCCATTGGAGTGGCCGTAGATGGAATTGCGCGAACGGCACTGCCTCCATAGCTGCAACCATCTTCCCCAGGAAGTGCATGAGGCGCCTTAAGGGGTGTGACTGACTCCGAAGAAGTGATTGCACCCCTGCCTGCAGAGAAAGCTGTTTGTCCCGCGGTAGCTTGACTAACGCTGGCTGGGTATGAAACTCCATCCCGAGGTAAGTCAGTGATTGGGTCGGTGTCAACTTGGATTTCGGGAAATTGATGATCCACCCGAACTGCTGGAGAGTCGCCAGAGCGACGGTAAGGCTTTGTTGACACGCCACCCGAGAAGGGGCCCTGACTAGGAGATCGTCTAAGTAGGGGATCACCGAGTGGCCCTGAGAGTGCAGGACCGCCACGACGGATGCCATGACTTTGGTGAAAACCCGTGGGGCTGTCGCCAGGCCGAAAGGCAATGCCACGAACTGGAGGTGTTCGTCTCCGATGGCGAAACGCAGGAAACGTTGATGTTCGGGTGCGATCGGCACATGGAGATAAGCATCCTTGATGTCGATCGATGCTAGGAAGTCTCCTTGTGACATCGAGGCGATAACCGACCGGAGAGATTCCATCCGAAACCGTCTGGTTCTCACATGTCTGTTGAGTAGCTTGAGGTCCAGAACGGGACGGAATGACCCGTCCTTTTTTGGCACCACGAACAAGTTGGAGTAAAATCCGCGACCACGTTCCTAAAGGGGAACGGGAATCACAACTCCTTCGATCTTTAGAGCGGCCAGTGCCTGAAAAAGTGCGTCGGCCTGTGCGGGGGGCGGAGAGGGTCTGAAGAAACGAGCCGTAGGTCGGGAGCTGAACTCTATCCTGTAACCATGAGACAGAATGTCTCTCACCCATCGGTCTTGAACATGTGTCCACCAGGCGTCGCCAAAGCGGGAGAGCCTGCCACCGACCGAGGATGTGGCTAGGGGAGGCCGAGAGTCATGAGGAGGCCGACTTGGAGGCAGTGCCTCCTGCGGCCTTTTGGGGGCGTGACTTGGACCGCCACGCATAGGAGTTCCTCTGGCCTTTCTCCGGCCTGTTGAACGAAGAGGATTGGGGCTTGGCGGAGGGACGAAAGGACCGAAACCTCGATTGGATTTTTCTCTGCTGAGGTCTCTTAGGTTTGGACTGGGGTAAGGAGGAGTCCTTTCCCTTGGATTCCTTAATAATCTCATCCAATCGTTCGCCAAATAAACGGTCGCCAGAAAAAGGCAAACCAGTTAAGAACCTTTTGGAAGCAGAGTCTGCTTTCCATTCGCGCAGCCACATGGCCCTGCGGACTGCCACGGAGTTAGCAGATGCTACAGCCGTACGGCTAGTGGAGTCCAGGACGGCGTTCATGGCGTAGGACGAAAAGGCTGATGCCTGAGAGGTCAAAGAAGAAACATGCGGAGCAGAATTCCGTGTGACAGCATTAATCTCAGTCAGACAAGCAGAGATTGCTTGGAGAGCCCACACAGCCGCAAAGGCTGGGGCGAAAGACGCGCCCGTGGCCTCATAGATAGACTTCACTAAGAGCTCTATCTGTCTGTCAGTGGCATCCTTCAGGGATGAGCCATCGGCAACAGACACAACGGACCTAGCAGCCAATCTGGAGACTGGAGGATCCACCTTGGGAGAGTGTGCCCAGCCCTTAACGACTTCAGATGGAAAGGGAGAACGCGTGTCAGTGTGCCGTTTAGCAAAGCGCTTGTCCGGGACCGCTCTGGGCTTCTGGACAGCATCCCTGAAGTTAGAGTGATCAAAAAACGTATTGCGCGTACGTTTGGGGAACCGAAATTGGTGTTTCTCCTGCTGAGAAGCCGACTCTTCTACAGGAGGAGGCGCGGGTGAGAGATCCAACACCTGGTTGATGGACGAGATAAGATCATTTACTAAGGCGTCCCCCTCAGGTGTATCAAGGTTAAGGGCGAAGTCAGGGTCAGAGCCCTGAGCTTCCACGTCCGCCTCGTCATCCTGAGAGTCCTCAAGCTGGGATCCCGAGCAGCATGAGGAGGCCGGGGAAGAGTCCCAGCGAGGCCGCTTAGCCGGTCTGGGACTGCGGTCCGGGCAGGAGTCCTCCGCTTGAGACCTAGGGGCTAACCTGGGAGCGCGCTGCAGCGCGGACCGAGAGGGGCCTGGAGGAGACAAGCTAACAGGGGCCGGGGCCTGTGAAGGGCCCGGTCTGGACTGCAATGCCTCAAGGAGCTTAGATGACCATTTGTCCATAGACTGTGCAATGGATTGAGAAAGTGACAGAGTTTCTCAGCGAAAGAGGCCAACACCGGTGACTCTGTCCCTGCAGCCTGCTCAGGGGGAGCAGGGGGATCTACATGAGCAGAGGGGCCCACAAGTGCCTGAGGCTCCGGCTGAGCAAGCGAGGCAGGAGTCGAGCATTGCTCACAGTGAGGGTAGGTGGATCCCGCAGGCAACATAGCCCCACAAGAGGTACAGGCCGCGAAAAAAACCTGTGCCTTAGTAGCTTTGCTCCTTGTGGATGACATGCTGTTGTCTCCTAGGAGAGTGACCACTGAGGGTATATGGGAAAAGGGTATACAGCCTGACCGAATATAATATAATATAATATAATATAATATAATATAATATATATATATATATATATATATATATATATATATATATATATATATATATATATATATATATATATATATATATATATTCATTCCGGCACCCTAGGGGGACCAGCACCGGGTGACCGGTGTGGCTTACCGACCGCTAACGAGCGGAGTGTGTCCTCCAGATTCCCTGTCGTGGATCCCCCGAAGCTGCAGAGCTGTGTCACTGAGAAGCATCCACCGGCAGAATGCCAAAAAAATAGCCGCCGGAGCTCTCAGGGGAGGAGTGGGGCCGAGGGCGGCGCCAGCAAAGAGCGGGAATCTGGGGTCCCCACAGTGGTCAATGAGGGGGGAGGGAGCCATGCAGGATGCTCCAGCCCTCACATCCGACGTCATGTCGGTAATCCCGCCCTTACCCCTGACAGGCAGGCCCGGGGGCGGGATTTTCGCGACTAGGCCGCGGCGAAGCCGAGGACTAAATTTGAGGCCGCGCCCGACAAGCAGGCACGGTCGGCGCGGAAGTCCGCCGGGCTCCTCAGTTTTACAACTACCGCGGCTTCCGGGAAGAAGGTGCGCTCCCTGTACAGTCCCCCCATGGGGACACAGAGTACCTTCAAGTTGCAGGGCCCGGTCCCTGGGGTTGAAGAGGCTCCGGTCCGGCAGGTTCCACCAGGGGCTGCGGATGGAGCACGGTCCCAGCAAATGGATGACCGCTCAGGATCCCACTTCTCCCAGAGCCGCATAAGGCATGGTGAAGGAGACGGCATGTGGCTCCAGCCTCCGTACCCGCAATGGGTACCTCAACCTTAACAACACCGCCGACATAGTGGGGTGAGAAAGGAACATGCCGGGGGCCCCATCGGGGTCCTCTTTTCTTCCATCCGACATAACTATGTATGAGAATGCATGAGTGGATGTGTGCCTCCTTCCACACAAAGCATAAAACTGAGGAGCCCGTGGTCCACGGGAGGGTGTATAGGCAGAGGGGAGGGGTTACACTTTTTAAAGTGTAATACTTTGTGTGGCCTCCAGAGGCAGAAGCTATACACCCCAATTGTCTGGGTCTCCCAATGGAGCGACAAAGAAATATATATTTAATTGTTAGTGTTTTGCTCGTTCATCAGGTGTCCAGTAGCATGTTTACTCAGCAAGATGATAAAGAAACAAGCGCTTTTAATAATGTTTGTTCACAACTATTAAGCTGGGTTTACACACTGCAACATCTCAAACGACATCGCTGTAACGTCACCGGTTTTGTGACGCAATAGCGATGTTGTTTGCGATGTTGCAGTGTGTGAAACCTATCAGCGACCCGGCCCCTGCTGTGAAGTTGTAATCGTTACAAATCGTTCAGGACCATTCCTAGGTCCTTTGTTTCCCGCTGTGCAGCATGAAGTTTGAGTGTGTGAAGACTTTGCAGCGACTTTGTTAGCAACTTCCCTTTCAAAAGGCTGCTTATCAACGTCCCCAACAACCAGCTAGGTCGCTCTGCAGGTCCGGATCGCTGTTGCGTTGTTGGCCAGGTTTGCCTCTTTGAACGCTCACCAGAGACTTAGCAGAGACTTAGGGAGGTCGCTATTGCGTCACCAAACCGGTGACGTTACAGCGATGTCCTTTGCGATGTTGCAGTGTGTAAACCCAGCTTTAGTGTGAATGTAGTTTAAGTTTGTAATGTGTAATAATTACTGTAGACAGTACTGATAAATAAGTCCCATTTTTTCAGTTTAAGGAATCTATACTTGAATGTGAATCCACCATCAGTTTAGTGTAGATTTTCCTCTTGGATTTCCCTGCTCATTAGCTGTGAAATATTGGAAATAACCTGCAGAAAATATGATATGTGAGGACTTATTCTAAAATAAAAACCCCTCTATAGACAATAAGAAAATAGTATTTAAAATGGAATACATACCAATGTCCACAGCACTTGGATTTGGAATATCAGGTGGCTCAACTTTTGTGGTCACGCTTATTCTTCTGGCTTTTCGTTCTCCTGATGAAGACTCTGAGGATTCTTAAAAGAAAAAAAACTTGTAAAAATTCTAGTGTCTAAACTTAAAAGGATTAGACACAACTATACTAGTCCCTTTCATGTCAACTGCCATAGATCAGGCTACTTTCACACATCCGTTTTTTTCAGGCACAATCCGGTTTATACGTGATGCAACGGATCTGTAGCAGATTGAAGTAAAACTGATGGGACAGATCCGGTAAAAAAAACGGATCCATTGTAGCAGTTTGTACTGAGAATCCAGTTGTGGCTGCGGGTAACCTGAGTGACGTCACCACTGACCGCGCAACTCACTTCAGTTGCTCTGTGGAGCTTACATTACAGTGAGCGGCCGTGCTCCACGGCCGCTCCTGTCAGCGTCCGATGTGGCAGAGCTGAAAGCAGCATGGGACCTCGTGTGGATTACGTCGGGGTATTTGGGGATTTTAATAAAGTGGTGAAAGCGTGTTTTGTCTTTTATTTCAAATAAAGGATTTTTCGGTGTTTGTGGTTATCTACTTTCACTACAGTTTAGTGATGGGGGGGGGGGTTTCAGACGCCTGCCATCACTAAGCCAGGACTTAGTGGCAGCAATGGGCTGCCATTAACTTATTACCCCAATTTCCACCACACCAAGGCAATTTGGGACGAGCCAGGTAGAGTCCCGGGACTGACGCATCTAATGGATGTGGCAATTCCGGGTGGCTGCTGGCTGATATTTTTAGGCTGTGGGGCTCCCCATAACATGGGGCTCCACATCATCATGACATCGAGACAGCGACAGACACCAAGAGACTGATCGAGAGACAGAGAGACAGAGAGAGAGAGAGAGAGAGAGAGAGAGAGAGAGAGAGAGAGAGAGAGAGAGAGAGAGAGAGAGAGAGAGAGAGATTTTCTAACCAAAAAGGAATTTACACATCTGAGCATGCTCCGTTAAAAAAAAAAATGGATCCGTCGGTAAAATGCGTTTTTTTGCTGCATGAGCCGACGCCCATATCCTTTCATTTTACAATAAGCCGCCGGATCCGGCACAATGCGTTTTTTTGCCGGTGACAAAAAAAAAATGTTCCTTTGTGCGTCCTTTCCGGCAGCCGGACACAGAAATTTCACTGGATCCGGCACACGCCGGATGAAACGCAAGGGCATCAGGCACAATACGGCAGTAATACAATTCAATGAGGATTAAAACACATCCGGCGCTGGATCCGTTTTACCCGGTATTCGCCGGATTGTGCCCGACAGGAAAAAACGGGTGTGTGAAAGCAGCCTAAGCTTTCTTTAGATTCCAAATCCTTCTGTAACCTGAACTGCTCTCCTGGTCCCATGACCTCTGGCTGAGAATCTCCTTGCTTCCTGTGATGTCAGGTCAGATCCGTCTTCAATTCTGGGAACTGGAAGCTGGTGGGTGAAACTCTGAATCCATACAAGTCAGTGAGGGGGAATAGGGGATAATCTTTATAGTCAGGGCTGGTGTAATGGTGCTTTTTGCATTATTTCTGTTCCCTGTAGTGTCTTATACAGATGATCCAGCTGGGCCTGTGCGTGAAGATAGGAGCGGAGTGGCCGGGGGGGAGCAAAGTTTCAGGGGAAGTGCTCACTACTGGCTTGCACTACTGCACAAGGAGTGATGGGAAATGTGGTAAGAAGGGAGCAGAGGAGTCTGAAGAGGAAATTATCAGAGCTGTGCTAATGCTAGGACACAGGAACCAAAAGCAGAGAGGCGCATAAAACATGAAAATTGACAGAAAAGACATATAGGCTTATTTATCCTTAAGCATTTATAGCAAAACCAGTAACTGAGTCAGGGTTGTGGACAACTTCTGTAAGCTTAACAAGAGAGACCAATGAGCTAATTTTACTATTTAAGTGATATTAGGTAAAGAGGTTGTCCACTACTTTGAAAACACCTTCCCCATCCCTGTTTCCCCTCAACAAAATAACACCTATACTCAACCTACAGGAGTGTCAGTACTGACTCTCCCGGGGCTCACGTGGTACAATGTCACATGAACCCTGTGGCGAATCAGCGCTGGCTACACTCTCCCCTGCTTTGGACAAATAGAAACATGTAGAAAAAGTGAGAGGTGCTGCTGCTCGGACTTCCTCAAGATGTCCGATTAAGTCCGTGTGAGTGGAGAGCGAAGCAAATATTGAATGGCCAGAGGGATGGTTGACATAATGTCATGTGAGCCCCAGGAGAGCAAGTGCTAACACCCCTGGAGGTTGAGGTTAAGTGATATTTTGTTGGAGAGAAACACAGGGATGAGAAAGTGGTTGTCTGAGTACTGGACAACCCCCTTAAGATCTACTTTTATTGCAATTTAAAGTTTAAAAAAAAAAATAATAATAATACCTTTTTTACACGAGTTGGGAGGTACAGCAGGACCAGGCGCTATGTTATCATAGAAGTTGCTCATTGCCTTTGCATCAAGTCTTCCCACTCCTATATTGAGGGAAAAAAAGGGGGTTTTGGAGGCAATGAATATAAGGATTAGAACACTTATTTTTTACTTTTTTAGGTGGATTTTGCAGCATATCTGTTTCAAAATCCACCTACAAAAACTACTCATCAATGTAGTGTCTACAATTTATGTGAGATAACCAAAAATGTAAGTAGATGGGATAGAGAACCTGAAAACAGTGACAGCCAGAATTAAAGGGAACCTGTCAGCAGAAATTTCGACTAAAACCTAACAGATTCCCCCTCTGCAGCTCCTGGGCTGCATTCTAGAAAGGTCCCTGTTATTATAGTGCCCCCTTTCTGACCCAAAAAAAGAGTTTATATCGAGGTACCTTTTTGGCTTCTGATTCTCTAAATGTGTCACGGGGGCGGGCTGCCTGATGGCCGTTATTCTGCCCCCTGTTCCTGTATGCCGCCCCCATCGCCAATTTCTATACTTCTGGACGCCGCCCACTGCTCCAGCCATCCCCGCGCATGCCCAGTGCTCATCTCTCGTGGATGAGCACTGTGCCCAGTGTCACCGGTGGTGACGTGCACGCAGGGTTTAGATTATGGGCGGTGCTGTGATGTTAATTACCAAGCAACCGCCCATAATTGCGGGACCGCGCATTCCCCCTCGGCCTGCTTTCTGCGCAAGCGCGCTGCAGCTGAACTCACGTCACCTCCTTCCCATCTTGCCCTGAGGCAGGAAATAGATGGGAGGAGCGCGGAGCAGTGACTACACCGATCAGGAGGAGTTCAGCTGCAGGGCGCTTGCGCAGAAAGAAGCAGGCCGAGGGGGAATGCGCGGTCCCGCGATTATGGGCGGTTGCTTGGTAATTAACATCACAGCACCGCCCATAATCTAAACCCTGCGTGCACGTCACCACCGGTGACACTGGGCACAGTGCTCATCCACGAGAGATGAGCACTGGGCATGCGCGGGGATGGCTGGAGCAGTGGGCGGCGTCCAGAAGTATAGATATCGGCGATGGGGGCAGCATACAGGAACAGGGGGCAGAATAACGGCCATCAGGCAGCCCGCCCCCGTGACACATTTAGAGAATCAGAAGCCAAAAAGGTACCTCGATATAAACTCTTTTTTTGGGTCAGAAAGGGGGCACTATAATAACAGGGACCTTTCTAGAATGCAGCCCAGGAGCTGCAGAGGGGGAATCTGTTAGGTTTAAGGCGAAATTTCTGCTGACAGGTTCCCTTTAAGCATTTTATTCCACCATTTTAGGATATCCTTTTTCTAACCTCGACAAACAACTTTAAATAAACCGTGACAACAAACTGTCATTTTGTCAGCAGGTTTCGTCAATAGCAAAGATTAGCAGAGAAGCTAATCCAAATATGACAATCAATGAATCTGCACTTCCTGTTCCCATCTAATCAAAAGATAAAAATGACACACTCTCCGTAGGTAAATATTAAAAGCAGAATTAACAAACTTTCCCCAATTAAAGAGGATTAAAGCCAAAACTTTTAATATGGCTACTAATTAAAAAATGTTCTCTTCCGATTTAGTAATATGTGGCCATTGTAAAAGATTTGGGTGGTAATCCTCTTTAATTGTACACACATATTGTACACCCTGGTCATCATAAGCTAATCTTTTAACTAGCCGGGGTAACAGCAAATGAGAAAAAGATTTATTAAAGAAAGAAATGGAAGCTTTCAGAAAAGGGCCTTGGAGATCGATTCAATATCAACGTTGCTCCAAATAGAACCAGTGTATAAAGAGCAGGATATTACCATTAAAGTGAGGTTAACAAATATTAAAGGATAATTGAAAATGAATTCTCCTTGACTTACTGTGCATAAAAAAAAAAAAAAAAAAAGCTATAAAAGCTTATTAAAAAACAAAATAGTATTGTTGGATCCAACAAATACATTTCTTAGATACTAGATCTTTCATGTTTACCTCTGGATTGAAGCACGTCAACTTCTTTCAGTGTACAATCTATATTTATTTGGAGCTGCCTATTCAGGCTCCTCAGTCTGGTCATCTCTTCTGGCTGAAAAGATGGATAAACAAAGTACAGGAGGTGGGAAGAAAAAGCAGAAATAACTAACCCCTCAACGACCACCCCATCATGTTCTTACGGTGGGCGTTAGGGAGAATTCTTGACAAGTCTTTAAGTGCTGCAGAAGACTGCAGAGTTGTGCGCTGCACAATCCAGATTCCTTGCTGCTTGTTACTGATCTTTGGGGAATGATCAGAGGCCAAAAAAGTTGGTTTCCGATCATTTAACTCTTTAAGTGCCAAAATGAAATACCAGGGGATGGTGCCGGACTAGTCTCGTGTCTGGCTACAGTCCCCAGATGGATCTTCTAACTATATTTTCTCTCTAAACAAAGAACAATGTGAAAACCAATGGCATAATTGAAGTTTATTTTGCATCATATCAAAATTATATAGACCCCAAAATAATACTAATAAACATCAAACTTGCCTGCAGAAAAACAAGCACTAAAATGGCTATACTGACAGAGGACGGCTAAAAAAAGGGGGAGTGGAGCAGGGGTCTCTGAATCCAGATACACAAAAATGACCCTTTTTCCCTTTAGAAAACAATTATCCACTGCTAACGTATGGAAACTTTAAATCTTACTATGCAGTTTAAGCAACACACTAGCTTATTTTTGTCCATTGCAACACTAAAGTGCTGCTTTACATCTACATCCCCTGCCCCCTGTATTATACTCCCCTTCTGGTGGCTTCATCTTCTATCCCCTGCAGCTTCTATTGGTCTCCTGTGATTTGTGAGCCATCCACAGCTCCAGAGTTTGTTGGCGTGCACCGGAGGTCACAACTCAATGCATATCTATGAGGGCCTCGTACTGGCTCTCAGAGATGCAATAGGAGCTTGTGACGTAACTTCTGACTTTCGGAAAGTTAGAAGTTAGTGTCATAAGATGGCACCGCAGCAGCCTCTGTGAAGGTGAAGCCGCTGGAAGAGGAATAAATGACAGGGGGCTTGGATTTAAAGTGCCACTCCAGCACTGAAAAAACCCTCAAAATGCTGGAGTGGTGCTTTAAAATGGCAAGTTGACAGTGGAAAAAAAAACTTAAGGAAAAACAGTGCGATTGTTGATTTTTTTAATTTGACTATAAGTAAACTAATTGATGTGTCATCAAATGTAAATCTTTAAGTATATGATAGGTAAGCAGCGTGAAGAGACTCATATTAAAGCATAACCTTTAATAGACAAGTTAGGGTATGTGCGCACGTGTGCGTATTACATGCAGTTACGCTGCGTTCTGCACCGCAGCGTAACTGCATGCGTCCTGCGTCCCCTGCACAATCTATGGAGATTGTGCAGGAGCCGTGCGCACGTGGCATGTTAGAACGCAGCGATTCGGCTGCTTGCCGAATCGCTTCGTTCTAAGAAGTGACATGTCACTTCTTTCGTGCGTTCTGCATGCTGTCTATACGGAGAGGCAGCATGCAGAGTGCACGTTCTCTGCCGGCACCATGCGCTTCAGAACGCAGCTTTTCAGCTGCGCTCTGAAGCGCACATTTTCGGTGCGGTGCAGAGCGCACACGTGCGCACATCGCCTTAAAATGCAGGCTGACCCGATCCCTAGACAACAGATAAGAGCCTCATCTGGTGTCCCATATGTT
Source organism: Anomaloglossus baeobatrachus (assembly GCF_048569485.1). Classification (NCBI taxonomy): domain Eukaryota; kingdom Metazoa; phylum Chordata; class Amphibia; order Anura; family Aromobatidae; genus Anomaloglossus; species Anomaloglossus baeobatrachus. Next base: position 498,474,864 of record NC_134354.1, read on the forward strand.
AAGGGCACTAAACAATTAATGACAAAGAAGCATAAAGAAGGGAATTTTGTTTACTTACCGTAAATTCCTTTTCTTCTAGCTCCAATTGGGAGACCCAGACAGTGGGTGTATAGCTACTGCCTCTGGAGGCCGCACAAAGAACTACACTTAAAAGTGTAAGGCCCCTCCCCTTCTGGCTATACACCCTCCCGTAGGAGTACGGATTCCTCAGTTTTAGTACCAAAGCAAGGAGGAGGAAAGCCAATAACAGTTTCAAAAACAAATTCAATCCGATAACAAGATCGGAGAACTTAAGAAACAACATGAACAACATGTGCACCCGAAAAACGAAACCCTAAGAACAAATAGGGCGGGTGCTGGGTCTCCCAATTGGAGCTAGAAGAAAAGGAATTTACGGTAAGTAAACAAAATTCCCTTCTTCTTTTTCGCTCCTAATTGGGAGACCCAGACAGTGGGACGTCCAAAAGCAGTCCCTGGGTGGGTAAAAAGATACCACATGAACGGGCTGTCAGACAGCCCTTTCCTACAGGTGGGCCACCGCCGCCTGAAGGACCTGTCTACCTAGGCTGGCATCTGCCGAAGCGTAGGTATGCACTTGATAGTGTTTGGTAAACGTGTGCAGACTCGACCAGGTAGCCGCCTGGCACACCTGCTGAGCCGTAGCCTGATGCCGCAATGCCCAGGACGCACCAACGGCTCTGGTAGAATGGGCCTTCAGTCCAGATGGAATCGGAAGCCCAGCAGAACGGTATGTGTGAAGAATTGGTTCCTTGATCCACCGCGCCAGGGTGGATTTGGAAGCTTGCGATCCCTTATGCTGACCAGCGACTAGGACAAAGAGCGCATCAGAACGGCGTAGAGACGCCGTGCGAGAAATGTAAATCCTGAGTGCTCTCACCAGGTCCAACAGATGTAAACCTTTTTCAAATTGGTGAACTGGATGCGGACACAAAGATGGCAAAGTGATATCCTGATTGAGATGAAAGGAAGAAACCACCTTGGGAGAAAACTCTGGAATTGGACGCAGTACTACCTTGTCTTGGTGAAACACCAGGAAGGGAGATTTGCAAGATAACGCCGCTAGCTCGGACACTCTTCGAAGAGACGTGACCGCCACAAGAAAAACTACTTTTTGTGAAAGCCGAGAAAGGGAAACCTCTTTCAAAGGCTCGAAAGGCGGCTTCTGGAGAGCAATGAGAACCTTGTTCAGATCCCAGGGTTCCAATGGCCGTCTGTAAGGAGGAACGATATGACAAACTCCTTGGAGAAACGTGCGTACTTTAGAAAGTCGTGCCAAGCGCTTCTGAAAGAATACGGATAGCGCGGAGACTTGACCCTTAAGAGAGCTAAGCGACAAACCTTTTTCCAACCCAGACTGCAGGAAGGAAAGAAAAATTGGCAATGCAAATGGCCAGGGAGAAACCCTCTGAGCCGAGCACCAAGCTAAGAATATCTTCCACGTCCTGTGATAGATCTTAGCTGAGGATGGTTTTCTAGCCTGTCTCATTGTGGCAACAACTTCATGAGATAAACCGGAGGCCGCTAGGATCCAGGACTCAATGGCCACACAGTCAGGTTCAGGGCCGCAGAATTCAGATGGAAAAACGGCCCTTGAGACAGCAAATCTGGACGGTCTGGTAGTGCCCACGGTTGGCCTACCGTGAGATGCCACAGATCCGGGTACCACGACCTTCTTGGCCAGTCTGGAGCGACGAGAATGGCTCGATGGCAGTCGGACCTGATTTTCCGGAGAACTCTGGGTAACAATGCTAGAGGTGGGAACACATAGGGGAGTCGGAATTGCGACCAATCCTGAACCAAGGCGTCTGCCGCCAGCGCTCGGTGATCGTGAGACCGTGCCATGAAAACTGGGACCTTGTTGTTGTGCCGTGACGCCATCAGATCGACGTCCGGCGTCCCCCAGCGGCAACAGATCTGCTGAAACACGTCCGGGTGAAGGGACCATTCTCCTGCGTCCATGCCCTGGCGACTGAGAAAGTCTGCTTCCCAGTTTTCCACGCCTGGGATGTGAACTGCGGATATGGTGGACGCTTTGCTTTCCACCCACGTCAAAATCCGGCGGACTTCCTGAAAGGCTTGGCGACTGCGTGTTCCCCCTTGGTGGTTGATGTACGCCACCGCCGTGGAATTGTCCGACTGAATCCGAATCTGCTTGCCTTCCAGCCATTGTTGGAAGGCTCGCAGAGCAAGGTAGATTGCTCTGATTTCCAGAACATTGATCTGCAGGGTGGACTCTTCCTGAGTCCACGTCCCCTGAGCCCTGTGGTGGAGAAACACCGCTCCCCACCCTGATAGGCTCGCATCCGTCGTGACCACTGCCCAGGACGGAGGAAGGAACGACTTTCCCTGTGACAATGAGGTGGGGAGAAGCCACCAACGCAGAGAGTCCTTGGCAGTCTGAGAGAGGGAGACAGTCCTGTCGAGGGACGTCGACTTCCCGTCCCATTGGCGGAGAATGTCCCATTGTAGAGGGCGCAGATGAAACTGCGCGAACGGGACTGCCTCCATTGCTGCTACCATCTTTCCTAGGAAATGCATGAGGCGCCTCAGTGAGTGCGACTGGCTCTGAAGGAGAGATTGCACTCCTGTCCTTAGCGAACACTGCTTGTCCAGTGGAAGCTTCACTATCGCTGAGAGAGTATGAAACTCCATGCCAAGATAAGTCAGAGATTGGGTCGGGATGAGATGCGACTTTGGAAAGTTGATAATCCACCCGAAACTCTGGAGAGTGTCTAGTGCCACCTTCAGACTGTGTTGGCATGCCTCTTGAGAGGGTGCCTTTATAAGCAGGTCGTCTAGATACGGGATGACCGAGTGGCCCTGCGAGTGCAGGACAGCTACTACTGCTGCCATGACCTTGGTGAAGACCCGGGGGGCTGTTGCCAGACCGAAAGGTAACGCTACGAACTGCAGGTGTTCGTCGTGTATGACGAAGCGTAGGAAACGCTGATGCTCTGGTGCAATCGGCACGTGGAGATACGCATCTTTGATATCTATTGATGCTAGAAAATCTCCTTGAGACATTGAGGCTATGACGGAGCGTAGGGATTCCATCCGGAACCTCCTGACTTTTACGTGTCTGTTGAGCAACTTTAGATCCAGGACGGGTCGATACGATCCGTCCTTTTTTGGGACCACAAACAGATTGGAGTAAAAACCGTGACCTTGTTCCTGAAGAGGGACGGAGGTCACCACTCCTTCCGCCTTTAGAGCGGCCACCGCCTGCAACAGGGCATCGGCTCGGTCTGGTGGTGGAGAAGTTCTGAAGAAACGAGTTGGCGGACGAGAACTGAACTCTATCCTGTACCCGTGAGACAGAATATCCCTCACCCAACGGTCTTTGACGCGTGACAGCCAGATGTCGCCAAAGTGGGAAAGCCTCCCACCGACCGCGGGTGTGGGAATCGGAGACCGCAAGTCAGGAGGACGCCGTCTTGGTAACGGTTCCTCCGGCTGTCCTTTTTGGGCGTGACTGAGACCTCCAAGAATCTGAGCGTCTCTGGTCTTTTTGAGTCTTTTTTGACGAGGCGAATTGGGACCTGCCCGGTCCTCGAAAGGACCGATAACCAGACTGACCCTTCCTCTGTTGGGGTTTGTTTTGTCTGTGTTGCGGTAGGGATGAGTCCTTACCCTTGGAGTGTTTGATGATTTCATCCAAACGCTCTCCAAACAATCGGTCACGAGAAAAAGGCAAATTGGTTAAGCACTTCTTGGAATGAGAATCTGCTTTCCAATGTCTCAACCACAGGGCCCTACGCAAAACAACGGAGTTGGCTGACGCCACTGCCGTGCGGCTTGTAGCGTCAAGAACAGCATTAATCGCGTACGACGCGAATGCCGCCATTTGCGAGGTCAATGGTGCTACCTGCGGGGCAGATGCACGTGTGACTGAGTCGACTCGCGCAAGCCCGGCTGAGATAGCTTGGAGTGCCCATACGGCCGCAAAAGAAGGCGCTAATGACGCTCCAATCGCTTCATAGATGGATTTCAGCCAGAGCTCCATCTGCCTGTCAGTGGCATCTTTAAGTGCCGCTCCATCTTCAACTGCAACCAAGGATCTAGCTGCAAGCCTGGAAATTGGAGGATCCACTTTTGGACACTGGGTCCAACCCTTGACCACCTCAGGGGGAAAAGGATAGCGTGTATCTTTAAGCCGTTTAGGAAAACGCCTTTCAGGATAAGCGTGGGGTTTCTGGATTGCGTCTCTAAAGTCAGCGTGGTCCAGAAAAGTGCTTAATGTACGCTTAGGGTATCTGAAATGGATTCTCTCGTGCTGCGAAGCTGACTCCTCTACAAGAGGAGCTGGTGGGGAAATATTTAACATCTTATTGATGTTAAATATAAGATCATTAACTATGGCGTCACCATCTGGTGTATCTAGATTGAGAGCGGTCCCAGGATCAGAATCCTGATCAGTTACGTCCGCCTCATCACCCATAGATTCATCTCGCTGGGATCCTGACCATTGAGATGAATGTGAAGGCCCGTCATAGCGAGCCCGCTTAGGCTGCCCGGGGCCATCGTCCGAGTCAGAGTCTTCACCCTGAGGTGTATATGCCCGTCCCGGAGCTTGGAGGTAATTCAGCTGAGGGGGACCAGGGGGCAATGATTGCACAGTGTCCGTGGCCTGAAGTACAGGCCTAGCTCGCAATGTGTCAAGAATTTGTGACATAGTTAGAGACATTCTGTCAGCAAAAGCTGCAAACTCAGTTCCTGTCACTTGGACAGCATTCACAGGTGGTACACCCTGGGTCACGTCCAGCAGAGGTCCCGACTGTGCAAGCGCCGCAGGGGCCGAGCACTGCACACAATGGGGGTCCGTGGAGCCTGCCGGTAGAAAAGTCCCACATGCGGTGCAGGAAGCATATAATGTCTGTGCCTTGGCACCCTTGCGTTTTACGGACGACATGCTGCTGGCTCTCTGCAATGTGAGAGAGTCTATAGCCAAAGGGCGACCAGCGCTATGTAATACCAAGTATTTGTAGAAACAAAATACTAATAATACTACTGGCACAAGAGGGGGTGAGCCCTGAGGGCTGCTTACCGCCCGCTGAATAGCGGGTAAGAGGCGCAGAATTCCTTGTCTGGGTCTCCCCGGCTCCCCTCTGCAGCTCAGCGTGTCAGCAGGAATGGCTGCCGGCGTCTGTGGAGAGGGGCGGTCCGTGGGAGTTTCCAAACAAAAGTGCGGGAAACAGTGTCCCCTCTGTGCCGATTGTGAGGGCTGGAGTATGTAAAAACGACTCCAGCCCTCAGCGCTGATGCACTGACCAGCGTCCCGCCCCTCTCCTGACTGGCAGGTCTGGGGGCGGGAACGAACGGAAGCAGGCCGCAAAAGCCGGGGACTCGAGTTATCAGCGCGGCCGCCGTAAAAGCGCGGGCCGCGCTGAAGTCCCCGGCGCACCACAAGTGCCAGCCGCGCCGCAGTCCCAGCGGCCGGCGCGACCGATTCCCAGAAGTGGCCAGCGTCCCGCCCCTCTCCTGACTGGCAGGTCTGGGGGCGGGAACGAACGGAAGCAGGCCGCAAAAGCCGGGGACTCGAGTTATCAGCGCGGCCGCCGTAAAAGCGCGGGCCGCGCTGAAGTCCCCGGCGCACCACAAGTGCCAGCCGCGCCGCAGTCCCAGCGGCCGGCGCGACCGATTCCCAGAAGTGTGCCTGCTTCAGCAAAGCTGAATGAGGCCATGGCACAAGCGCCGTAGCGCTGATGTCCCCCGGCGCACTACAACACCCAGCATGCTGCGGTGTGAGCGCCAAATGCACGGGGACACAGAGTACCTTGAGGAAGCAGGGCCATGTCCCTGATGTACTCCGCTCCATCCAGCATCTTCTCCAGGGGCTGTAGATGGAGCACGGTCTCAGTGCCTGGAGACCAGTAAATCCCACTTCACCCAGAGCCCTGTAAAAAGGGATGGGGAAGGAATCAGCATGTGGGCTCCTGCCGCCGTACCCGCAATGGGTACCTCAACCTTACAAACACCTCCGACATACAGTGGGGTGAGAAGGGAGCATGCTGGGAGCCCTGTATGGGCCCTCTTTTCTTCCATCCGACATAGTCAGCAGCTGCTGCTGACTAAAAACAATGGAGCTATGCGTGCGTGTCTGACCTCCTGCGCACAAAGCTAAAACTGAGGAATCCGTACTCCTACGGGAGGGTGTATAGCCAGAAGGGGAGGGGCCTTACACTTTTAAGTGTAGTTCTTTGTGCGGCCTCCAGAGGCAGTAGCTATACACCCACTGTCTGGGTCTCCCAATTAGGAGCGAAAAAGAAAAGGACTATATAATAAAGTGCAAATGCTTCAATCTCACCCAGTCCAGGAGAATGAGTGTAGTGGTCCATTAGGACTCAACAGTTGGTCATCTTGCAATTTATTATATAGTAATCTTTATTCTTCTTTCTCTTGAATTGTTGCCTAATGCCCAAGACGTTTGGGACACCATACTAGGCACTTGTTATGTGTTGTCTTGGGATCATCCCTGCATACGGTCTATTAAAGGTTAGGTTTTAATATTGGAGTCTTTTCATGCTGGTTACCACTTTTTTCCCCAGTTTTCCCCCAAAAGAGAATGTTAATCAGTCAGTTCTATGCATACCAAAATGTGGTGTTCCTCCAATTATAAAATAAATAATTATGGTCCCGGAGTGTGCACAATAACAGCTCTTGTTAATAACTTAGCAGCGTGGACTAGCCTCTGTACGTGCTTTGGCTGCTCATATCTATCCAGTAGGAGACCGTATCTGAGCCTCAGTCTCCAGTGTGGCAGCCATTGTATTCTGCAGCAGAGGTCCTCATACAGGACTCAGAGGCAGGGAAATCCACCGTGATCCTAGTGCACAGTGATGTGAGCAGCCCACCGCATTGCCAGTGTCGGATCCATGCTTATAGCTTGTAATAGAATCTGCTATGTACCGTATTTTTCAGACTATAAGATGCACTCAGGTTTGAACAGAAAAACTAAAAACTACACTAGGTGATGTAACGAAGTCCCACATAAAGTTTAGCAAGATATCTTACAAAAACATGCATCTTAGGCCTTGTGCGCACTTTCCCGAGGATTACCCGCGGATTTGCTGCATGTTTCGCTGCAGAAAATATTCATAACATCTCTGCAGTGATTCTCCAGCAAATCCTATGGGAAAAAAAATGCTGTGCGCACTAGGTGGATTTTGACAGCTGCATGTTTTGCTGCAGGATTCCTGCAGCAAAAACAATTGCATGTCACTTCTTTTCCGCAGATAGCTGCGGGACTGGCTACCGGAGGAATCTCCAGTAATGCCAGGCCTGGATTCAGTTACCTGCACTGAACTCTGGAGCTGTCACCTGAGCTCCGGAGTGCAGCGTAGACTAAACTGCGAGCGCCAAGTGATTGTTTCCCTGGCGATTGCAGTTTAGTTCAGGCTGGGCTGATCTCCGGAGCTCAGCTGACAGCTATAGAGAGGCTGGGCTGCACTCCGGAGCTGTCATTTGAGCTCCGGAGATCAGCCCGGCCTGAACTAAACGGCAATCGCCGAGGAATCAATCACTCGGCGCTCGCAGTTTAGTCTAGACTGCACTCCGGAGCTCAGGTGGGAGCTCCGGAGTTCAGTGCAGGTAACCGCGGCCAGGCCTGGTATTACTGGAGATTCCTCCAGTAGCCAGTCCGATGCTGGCTGCAGCAGTTCCGCACCAAATCTGCAGCAAAACGCAACAAACCGCATGCGGATTTGAGTGCGGTATTTTCCCGCAGGTGCGGATGGGGCCTTATAGTCAGAAAAGTACGGTAATCTATTTACAAAAACTTATTTTGCAACATAATTGGGCTAACTTTGAAGGTGGCAGCTATAAAAAGGTATAGAAACCAGCTGAACACCAGCTTCTTATTACAGAGACCGATGTGAACGAGGTATGGCAGAGAGCTTACAGTTGGGATTGATGTGGTACAGCTCACTCTCCTCAGCCGTCTTTGCATCAGATCGTGCTCCATTCCATTCACTTCGGCCTTCAACATCTCCAGGTTCTCCTTTTCAAGTTTTAGTTCCTTTGCAAGTCTTTCCATTCTTGCACGCTGGTGCAACAATAAGGCTATGTAGAAGAACACCAGAATGTATTATTCTATGTTTCCATGCAGTCAGTATCTTGCACTGTACATCAAATGGAAATCATGACCTTCAATTACTACTCTAGGCTTAGGATTAAAGGCAATCAGCAGGTTTTTGCAATGGAATCTAAATCAGCATGTTGTAGAGGCAGAGATCCTGATTCCAGCAGTGTCTCACTTACTGTACTGCTTAGCGCAGTTCTGGTAGAATTGCTGTTTTTACTGCTGTAGATGTAGCAGTGGTCAGGATTAGGGCTGAGCGGACCGGACTGTTATAGTCTGGATCCGCGCGGTTTCAAAGATGCCCGACCCGGGATTCCGGTTGTACGATTCGGCACTGGGGAAATTAAAGGAAAAATAAAGAAAATAAAGAGAAAAAGAATTTAGCGAGCGTTTTATACTTACGGAGACTTGTCATGGCGGCAAACTGCTTCTGGGTTGCGCATTCACTCCCTGTACTGCGCATTACGCTCATCGCATACACACAGCTTTCCGTGATTTCCCCGGCCACCGGCCATCCTGTTGTCTGTGATTGGTTGCAGTCAGATGTGCCCCCAGCCCGAGACAGTGTCTGCCTGCAATCATCGCTCATCGCAGCTCAGTCATTGTCTGCACTCACAGCCGGCGGTCGTGTTCTATGGCCGCTCGCTGTGAGATGTAGCAGAACTGGAAGCGGCATGGGTTCTCGTGTGGATTAGGCCGGACCTGAAGGGGTGTGTTGGGGGTTAGGAAAGTGGTGAAAGAGGGTGGGTTTTTGTATTTTATTCCAAAGGGTTTTTTCTCTATGTTTGTACTTATTTACTTTTATTTACAGGTTAGTAATGCAGGCATCTCAGACGCCTGTGCCATCAAAAACCTAGGGTTTAGTAGCAGCTGTGTGCTGTTATTAACCCCTGCTATTACTCAGATTGCCACGGCACCAGGGCAACAGGAAGAGCCATTAAGGCACCGGGATTGACACATCTAATGGATGCGGCAACACTGGGCAGCTGCGGGCTGAGAATACCAGCCCCCAGCTAGCTTTATTTTGACTGGGTATCAAAATTGGGGGGGGGGGGGGAAACCGCACGTCTTTTTTTTAATTATTTAAATAATAAAAAAAGCTGCATGTGGTTTCTCGTAGGCCCCTTTCACACATACATTTTTTGCTATCAGTCACAATCCGTCGAATTTTGCAAAAAACGGATCCAGTGCTGAATCAGTTTTTCTCTCATTGACTTGTATTAGCGATGGATGGCCTCACATTGCATCCATCATACGACTGATCAATTGAAAAACGTGTTTCATTCGAATGGAGACAATGTCCACAGTAACAATTTTTGTGTATGTCGAAAAACCGGACAGCGACAGATCCGTTGTTGTCCGTGGTTTGGTGTTATGGAAGCCTATGGGCGCAGGAGCCGTCATAATACGTCAAATAACGGAATCCAGCGATGGATCAGTTTTTGTTTTTTTTCTTAACTGAGCATGCTCAGATGAGGTGTAAATTCATTGCTGGTCACAAAAAAAGTCTCTCACAGATTTTCAATGTTTGATCTGAAAAAAACAGGTACGACTTTTTTTTTTTTTTTTTTTTTTTTTTACACGCATCCGTCGCATCAGTTTTTCCACAATCTGCGATGGATCCGTCGTGCCGACGGAGTGTGACTGATGGCATATCGCTAGCGAGCGTACCTGCCCCCGTCGGTTGTGCGTCACAGGCAAATCGCTGTCCGTGGCGCACAACATCGCTTACACCCGTTACACGGACTTACCTTCCCTGCGACGTCGCTCTGGCCGGCGATCCGCCTCCTTTCTAAGGGGGCGGTTTGTGTGGCGTCACACGGCAGCCGTCCAATAGCAGAGGAGGGGCGGAGATGAGCGGCCGGAACATGCCACCCACCTCCTTCCTTCCTCATTGCCGGTGGACGCAGGTAAGGAGATGTTCGTTGCTCCTGCGGTGTCACACATAGCGATGTGTGGTGCCGCAGGAATGACTAACAACATCGTACCTGCAGCAGCAACGATATTTGGTAAAGGAGCGACGTGTCAACGATACAAAATTTTGGACGTTTTTGTGATCGTTGAACGTCGCTCCTTGGTGTCGCTAACGGCGCCGGATGTGCGTCACTAATGACGTGACCCCGACGATATATCGTTAGCGATGTTGCAGCGTGTAAATGGCCCTTTAGGCCAGAGTAATACTTGCAAGAGACTCGCACGAGTCTCGCATCACATCACACTCTCCTAACAGGAGCGGGTCGGCAGCATGTGTTTGTGTACCTGCACGGTCCTGTCAGGAGAGTGTGCAGCTTCCGGGTGATGTGATGAGAGTCCCTCGCACGTGTGACTCTGGGCTTATTTTGATACACAGCACAGATAAAGCCCGACAGCTGGGGCCTGCAACCGCGGGCATTTATCTGTGCTGGTATCACAATATGGGGGACCCTGCGCCGATTGGTTTATTTATTAATTTATTTTTATACCACCATACTCACCCCCAGACACTTGCACTGCTTTCCCCGCCCACTGGCTGTCCTGGCGCCTGTGATTGGTTGCAGTCAGTTGACATGCTGCCACTCAGGGTGGAGGCGCGTCTAATTGCAACCAATTACATGCGCCGGTGGGCGGGCAAAGCAGTGAATACTGAATTGTCGGCTCCGGAAGGGAAAGTGTAACCTGGAAGGAGTGTGTCGCAATGACACAGCCTCTGTGAGTATTCTCGGTAGTACCCTCCTATCCCTTCCACCGTCTTTAATCTCCAGATTCTGGTCCCCGTTTTTTTTTTTTTGTTTTCTTTTTTTATTCAGCACGGACCCGCTGGTCCCGGTTTTTTTGCGAGATTGACCAGCTCTAGTCAGGCTCATCTCTGAAAAACCCTGACTACATCAGATATTGGCAAGTTCCTGTGTGAACTGTACACTGTCAGCTGCTATTCAGTGATGGGGGCCACACAGATTAGCTGGACCTAGTCCTCTAGTGATCTACTCCCCACTAATAAAATACTTATTGTATTGAAACACTTTGCTGAGCAAGTGACATCCCTGGAATCAGGATCTCTGCCACTACATTATTCTGCTATCAAATTAAATAACTAAGACCTGCTGACAGATTCCCTTTAAAGAGCTCCCTCTAATTGTAAATTTAGAAAATCTGATTAAGGGCTCTTTCAAATGTCAAAGCAATTTTGTCCGATGTCGGATCGCAATGCAGACTAGCCGCACATTTCTCAACCTGAGTGTGAAAGCTTCATCTTGGTCCAACATCAAACCAAATTGCACAGATGTGTAAAACAGCCCTTAGGGCGCATGTTAAAAATACAGATTACCAATATCCAAATGCTTTAGAGCGGTGTTCCCTAATACAGTTGTTTATGTGCAAAATACAAAGATTTATCACTGCAAATACTAATCTCCCAGACTGAACAGAACCGGTCAGCTTGCTCTTTATGGATTACCAGGCATTCGAACAAAGCCTTAAAGATGGTGCGCTATACTGCCTGTTCATATGTATTACACATCATTTCTGTACAGAGTGGACTGGGTTTTCTCTGTAGTGCCCATTAAGATTTAAAGGGGTTTGCTTGGATAAAATTAACTTTCTGAAGTGCATGTCTGGAGGTAACCGAAGTTTGACACTGTTGTCTGCTTGAGCAGTCAGTCTTCAATGGCCACAAATATGTGATTTCCATTTGTGTAGACTAGTAACTTTCCCTGCTTCTAAGCATATGAGAAACTAGTAGGCACATTAGCGCCAGCATGCAAGTCATATACTTGTGTTCAACTGAAACTGGAAAAGCCACAGAGAATGGAATCCTAATAGTGTGCATATTGCACAGTCATGATTCAGAAATCTGAAGTCTCTAAGGCTACTTTCACACATCCGGTTTTTGCCGTCAGGCACAATCCGGTTTGCCGGACACAATCTGCAACGGATCCGTTGCTGATTGTGGTAAAACTGATGCGACTGATCCATTAAAAAAACGGATCCGTTGTAGCAGTTTGTATCGAGAATCCAGCTGTGGCCGCGGGTAACCTAAGTGACGTCACCGCTGACAGCGTGATTCACTTCAGTTGCTCCATGGAGCTCACAGAGAGCGGTCGTGCTCTACAGCTGCTCGCTGTCAGATTCCGATGTAGCAGAGCTGAAAGCGTCGTGGGACCTCATGTGGATTACATCTAACCTGGAGAGGTATTTGGGGATTATTAAAGTGGTGAAAGAGGGTGTTTTTTTGTGTTTTATTTCAAAGAAAGGATTTTTCGGTGTTTATTACATTACTACAGTTTAGTGATGGGGGGGGGGGGGTGTCTCAGACACCTGCCATCACTAAGCTAGGACTTAGTGGCAGCTATGATGAAAAATTATCACAGCAATTCTGTGAGGGTGCTCAGGTAGGGTCCAAGTCCATATATAGAAAAATTAGTGGCAGCTATGGGCTGCCATTAACTCTTTATTACTCCGATTGCCACCGCATCAGGGCAAATTGGGACTAGCCGGGTAGAGTCCCAGGACTGTCGCATCTAATGGATGCACCATTTTCGGGCAGCTGCTGGCTGATATTTTTAGGCAGGGGGGCTCTCCATAACGTGGGGCTCCCCATCCTGAGAATAAAAGCCCTCAGCCGTGTAGCTTTACCTTGGCTGGAATCAAAATTGGGGGGGGGAACCGCACACCATTTTTTAAAATTTATTTTACTGCAAGATATAGACCTGCCCACCGGCGGCTGTGATTGGTTGCAGTGAGACAGCTGTCACTTAGCGTGGGGGCGCGTCTGACTGCAACCAATCATAGGCGCCGGTGGGCGGGGGAAGCCATGAATACGAGATGGAATAATGAGCGGCCTGCATTTTCAAAAGCAGCTTTCCGTGTTTTCCCCGCCCACTGGCCATCCTCTTGTCTATGATTGGTTGTAGGCAGACGCGCCCCCAGCCTGTGACAGTATTTGCTTGCCATGCAGTCATTGCGGCTGTCCTTGTCTGCACAGCCTGTGGTCGTGCTCTTATGGCTGCTGGCTATATAGCAGTGCTGAAGCGTGTGGATTACGCCGGAGCTACAGGGTGTTGGGGGTTCATAAAGGGGTAAAGGAGGGTGTGGGTTTTGTACGTTATTCCAAATAAAGGATTTTTCTCTGTGTCTGTGTTAATTTACATTCATTTAAAGGTGTGATGCAGGTATCTCAGACACCTATGCTATCACACTAACCTGGGGTTTAGTAGCAGCTGTGCGCTGCTATTAACTCCTTATCACCTCGATTGCCACTACTCCAGGGCAATCGAGAAAAGCCGCTTTTGCACCGGGATTGTCACATCTAATAGATGCGGCAATACCGGGCTGCTGCATGCTGGAATACAAGCCCTCAGCTGGCTTTATCTTGGCTGGGGATAAAAATTAGAGGGGGGGGGGGGGGCACTTTTTTTTTTTCATTATTTACTTAAATAATGCAAAAAACAAAAAAAAAAAACAAAACCCGCATCACGGACACAGCCGCGCACACTTCTGACAGGAATGTGCATGTGTTCCTGGGTACGTGCACGCTCATCCTCAGAGAGCGCAGGCTGTGCTGGCTGAGGTCATGTCAGACTTTTAACAGTGACAGCTCATCACCAGAACATGCATGTGTTTCTGAAAAACATGCACCACGTTCACCATACTGACTCGCAGACACTTGCTCGGCTTTCCCCGCCCACCGGCCTTCCTGCCGCCTTGGTTGCAGTCAGCTGACACGCTGCCACTCAGGATGGGGGCACATCTAGCTGCAACCAATTACACACGCCGGTGGGCAGGCAAAACAATGAATATTGAATTGTTGGCTCCGGAAGGGAAAAGCGTGACCCAGAAAGAGTTTGCTGCCATGACACAGCCTGGGGTGAGTACACCACGCTCGCTCCTACCCCATCCACAAATATTTTTAATCTCCAGATTCTGGTCCCCATAGACTTATAAGGGCACCGGAATCCGAAGCGGATCCAGGTTTTTTATTTAAATTTGGCAGGGATCCGGATTTTAGAGGATTCGATCAGCCCTAATAATGGATGATCAAGGTGCATTATAAAGAGTCTGTGCTACTGGTACCAAAATATCTCAGCTGTATTTAACAGTTAAGATTAAAAAAAAAAAAAAAAAAAAGTAAAAATGAAAAGTCTCAGACCTGAGTATTTTACCTTTTTCCAGCTGAACATTATAGACCTCTCGTTATTACCTTTCCCTTTCAATACTGAAAATCCACAATCTCCTATTCTCTTCACGCCGGTACTGTTCACTAGGATTTATGTGACAAAAACCTCATTTCAACCCTTCCATTCAGAATGAAATATGCATTTCTGTGAGTACACCATCAGTAATTTGTTTAGTCGGGAAAGGAATACATTACATATGAGCCAATAATAATGTGACAAGTACATTAGTAACATTAGATGCACTCATTATGCTCCTTTGGGAAGCGCCACTACTACAGGTATACAGAGGTATATAAAGATGTAACACACCTTATTTCCATAAACAGAAAGACATTCTACATTACACATACCTTCTAAATCCAGAGCAGGAGATTCATATTTATTATTCCGCATGTGCATACTGGCATTAGAAGCATAATCCCACATGGATTAAGGATTAAGCACAGTGCACACTTCTGACTCACTGTAACACAACACAATCTGAGCACACTGCACTCCATCTAAGCATTACAACCAAAATGGCTTGCTATTTTGTTTTTTCTTCACAAGAGAACTGGTCACTTAGAGAAAAGCAATTGACCCGTAGATAGTTAATCTGCAGGTAAATGGGTGTGTAACCTGTTTATTGGAACTACAATAGGGAGATTATCTTTAATCTTCAACAGTCGCTCACATCCAATGATTGGGACGGTTGCAGGGAGACGTTACAGCCATCTTTCACTATACGATGAGCATGCTGTAATCACTCCCCGACATTGACAGCTTTCTCTGCAGCGTGAATAGAGCAGGCTGTCACAGTACTATATAGGATGAGCGGAGACTATCCGCTGCCTACACCGCTGCAATGACTAAACGCAAGCAGCTACCGTAAGAAAAAACTGTCCCTGTAGCTGGTGTACAGTAAGCAG
Source organism: Anomaloglossus baeobatrachus (assembly GCF_048569485.1). Taxonomy (NCBI): domain Eukaryota; kingdom Metazoa; phylum Chordata; class Amphibia; order Anura; family Aromobatidae; genus Anomaloglossus; species Anomaloglossus baeobatrachus. The sequence continues at coordinate 498,490,022 of NC_134354.1, forward strand.
TCTACACTGGGTTGAAAAGCTATTTACCTGCAGATATGATTACTCTGCAGGTAAATAGCATTTCCAAAGGTGATAGGTTCCCCTTAAAAGGACCTATATGCAGGGTAGCATGCAGAGGGCAGCATCAGGCACTGACCGGTCAGTGGATATAAAGCCAAAAGGCCAACATACCCAAACCTTCCTTCCTGCATAAAGTAAGCTGCTGTCATAAGTGTCTGGCAGTGGTTTACTCACTGTCCCCACCGAAAACAAGTTTTTCTTTAACGGGAAACGGTCATTAGATTTATGCTGCCCAACCGCAGGCAGCATGAATGCACATATACAGTCAAACATGTTTTACTCTGAGGCTGCTTTCACACTACGTTTTTTTTAGCATGCGTCATGAACTTTTTTTGCTGCAAAAGCGGATCCTGTTTTTGCAGAGCAAGACGCATGTGTTATTTTGCAGGATCCTGCCACTTGAAGTTTATCGGCGGGCATTGGACTCATGTGATCGGGAGTGAGGGGAACTGAACGTGAGACTGGGAGCCGACATCTGACAGCTGCGGTAAGCTGTAACCAAGGTAAATATCGGGTAACTAAGTGAACTGCTTTGCTTGGTTACCCGATATTTACCTTGGTTACGAGTGTGGGGGGAGAGAGGGAGAGAGGGAGGGGGGAGAGAGGGAGGGGGGAGAGAGGGAGAGAGGGAGGGGGGAGAGAGGGAGGGGGGAGAGAGGGAGGGGGGAGAGAGGGAGGGGGGAGAGAGGGAGGGGGGAGAGAGGGAGGGGGGAGGGGGGAGAGAGGGAGGGGGGAGAGAGGGAGGGGGGGAGAGAGGGAGGGGGGAGAGAGGGAGGGGGGAGAGAGGGAGGGGGGAGAGAGGGAGAGAGGGAGGGGGGAGAGAGGGAGAGGGGAGAGAGGGAGAGAGGGAGGGGGGAGAGAGGGAGAGAGGGAGGGGGGAGAGAGGGAGGGGGGAGAGAGGGAGGGGGGAGAGAGGGAGGGGGGAGAGAGGGAGAGAGGGAGGGGGGAGAGAGGGAGGGGGGAGAGAGGGAGAGAGGGAGGGGGGAGAGAGGGAGAGAGGGAGGGGGGAGAGAGGGAGAGAGGGAGGTGGGGAGAGAGGGAGGGGGGGAGGGGGGAGGGAGGGAGAGAGGGAGGGGGGGGAGAGAGGGAGGTGGGGAGGGGGGGAGGGGGGGAGAGAGGGAGGGGGGGAGGGGGGGAGAGAGGGAGGGGGGGAGGGGGGGAGAGAGGGAGGGGGGGAGAGAGGGAGGGGGGGGAGAGAGGGAGGTGGGGAGGGGGGGAGGGGGGGAGAGAGGGAGGGGGGGAGGGGGGGAGAGAGGGAGGGGGGGAGAGAGGGAGGGGGGGAGAGAGGGAGGGGGGGAGAGAGGGAGGGGGGGAGAGAGGGAGGGGGGGAGAGAGGGAGGGGGGGAGAGAGGGAGGGGGGGAGAGAGGGAGGGGGGAGGGGGGGAGAGAGGGAGGGGGGGAGAGAGGGAGGGTGGGAGAGAGGGAGGGTGGGAGAGAGGGAGGGGGGGAGAGAGGGAGGGGGGAGAGAGGGAGGGGGGAGAGAGGGAGGGGGGAGAGAGGGAGGGGGGAGAGAGGGAGAGGGAGGGGGGAGAGAGGGAGAGGGAGGGGGGAGAGAGGGAGAGGGAGGGGGGAGAGAGGGAGAGGGAGGGGGGAGAGAGGAGGGGGGAGAGAGGGAGAGGGAGGGGGGAGAGAGGGAGAGGGAGGGGGGAGAGAGGGAGAGGGAGGGGGGGAGAGAGGGAGAGGGAGGGGGGAGAGAGGGAGGGGGGAGAGAGGGAGGGGGGAGAGAGGGAGGGGGGAGAGAGGGAGGGGGGAGAGAGGGAGGGGGGAGAGAGGGAGGGGGGAGAGAGGGAGGGGGGAGAGAGGGAGGGGGAGAGAGGGAGGGGGGAGAGAGGGAGGGGGGAGAGAGGGAGGGGGGAGAGAGGGAGGGGGGAGGGGGGAGAGAGGGAGGGGGGAGAGAGGGAGGGGGGAGAGAGGGAGGGGGGAGAGAGGGAGGGGGGAGAGAGGGAGGGGGGAGAGAGGGAGGGGGGAGAGAGGGAGGGGGGGAGAGAGGGAGGAGGGAGAGAGGGAGGGGGGAGAGAGGGAGGGGGGAGAGAG